>NC_020496.1:23199652-23231986 GCF_000184155.1 Fragaria vesca subsp. vesca | reverse complement strand
GTTGTTAATAAGTAGTAGATATATATATATATATATATATGTTAATTAATTTATAATATTGTGTTGATGGTATGAAGTTGTTGATGATGATTTTGTGATGATGTTGATATATATAATATTGTTATGTAATTATTAATTAAGTATATCTATATATATATATATGTTAATTAATTTGTTATCAATTAGTTGTAGTACGTAGAATATATATAAACGAATTGAAATTTTATATATGGCATATAATTTAATTAATAATTAGCTAGCGTTATACATATATATTTTGTTATATTTTCAGGATATGGATAAGAGTTGGATTTCGCTTCCAAAATGGGACAAAAGATATGGTAAAGGAATTATGAGTTTTCTGGAATATGCGCTGGCTAATGCTAATGGGAATACAATTTTCTATTGCCCGTGCACGAAATGTCAGTGTCGCAACGATATGCATCGATTTGCGATTGACAAAGTATGGCAGCACCTGAAGAGTAACGGGTTTTGGGAGAAGTACACATGTTGGTTATATCACGGTGAAACATCATCTGGGGGTCCGCATGATTATGGCCAATTTTCTGAGACGGGCAGTACATCCAACGATCCAACAACGGTCTTCATCAACGACATGTTTCCTTATGAGAGCGGTGTATGCGCTCAAGGACAGTATATGCCTGACCCGGTGTAGCCCTTCCCTAGAGCTGTCAACACTGCTGGTATTGACAAGTACAACAAACTGCTTGCTTTCCAACAGACCCATGTGTACCTCGGTTGTCAGAAGACCGTTCTTGAAAGTGTGATGGACGTAATGAAGATTAGGGATAGAGTACCATGGGGAGGATCGTCATCAATACTGACGGGAATGGCCACATAGTATCGGGCGGGAAGTCGAGGACGTACTCCGGCCGCGTGGGAGCGCTCATTAGGGATAGAGTCTGACACAACCCACCCCGAATTTCACCCTGAAACCCGGAGTAAGTCGTGCGGGGACCACCTCCAAGGAAAATTTACCGAAAAGATTGGTAAAACCTCCCTTGAAGATGGACAACCCTAACCCGAAAAATCTCCAATTCACACACTTACTACAGCACTTCCAAAAATATCACACAATTATCCAGCTAAATAAAAGCAAATATTATTCTTCAGCAATTCTAAACATAAAGTTAACCGACCGAGCACACCACCGGAATAATATACAATAATCCCAAAGTATTCAGAGCTACTAGACACTAGCGGAAGCAAGAAAACACTAGTAGGTTAAACAGGTAACCTACTGATGAAAACTGGCGGAAAAGCGGGTAACTATGCCTCGTCTCCTACTAGGTCCAACCTGAACTCTGCAGACTGAGCAATTTAAAACAAAGGGCCCAGGGGAAAACATGTGGAACAGTTGGAGTGAGTGGACAAAAATAAATTAAATAAAAATATTTCTTTATGCTTCCCCAATTTAATTTCCAAATAAAATAATACTGCATGCAATCGCTCAAAAGCGCTCAACTCAAAAACTGGCAACTTCACGACCAGCACCGGCTAGTCTCCAAAACTTAATAAAATACAGCCTCTCAGGCTAAATTATATATAAACATATATAAGTGTATGTATTTACACTCGTCAGACTCCTTGTATGAATTCTAAGAACAAATTAGAAAAATAGAAATTCATACAAGGCTACTACGCTTGCGTCTAATGCTCACGTCACACCATAATGGAATTGTACCTCAGTATGGCGGAAAAAGCACGAGTGTATATACGTGTGGACTCCTATATGAAAACCTAAATAAACCAAATAAAAAAAATAGTTTTCATATAGGGCTACTACGCTTGTGTCTAACACTCATGTCACACCATAATGGTATTTTACCTCATTATGGCGGATCAGCACGTATGGCTAGCTAGCATTTACATATACATACTATCATCATAAACATCCAATAAACATATCCACCGAAAATCTCATTTTCGGGATCTCTCCAAAGGAGGAAAATTGCCAAATATCCGAGAAATAAATAAATCTCAGGAAAAGAATTAAATGATCAACAGATAATTCATCGCATGCTTTTCAATTAAAATTAAGGTCCACTCACAAATTAGGCCTAAGCCTGATGACGCTCCGAGGCTTCCTCTGCTCGGGCCTCCTCTCGTCCTGTTCCAAATATATAATTAATTTCCCACCAAAAACCAATATTTAAACAAAATGGGCAAAATTAAACGTGAGCCTCCCACACACTCATCGTTGCCCAAATTCGCCATTCTTAACTCAATACAGCTCAAACTTCGCCGAACATACCGGCAGCCGTAAAAACAACTTCCCATAGAATACGACTTAAATCCTACGGCCGGATTCTACATTAATTAACCGCCAAAATACCAAACTTCGGAAATTCACAAATCTATCCAAAACTCATCCAAAAATTCCATAACTCACTTCAATAAACTCCCCTTAATATTTCACATTTAAAAACATAAAAATCTCCCAACCGGCGCCGGCTCCGCCGGCAGCGGCGGCCGGAGGCCAATTCCGACGACCTCCAAAACCTATGAAATTTTGACAGAATAATCTCCTCATCATGCTCTACAACTTTCCTGACCAGCACAAACCCAAAATCCAAGCCTAACTAGGGCAATCGAACACAAACACCTAAAAGCCCTATAAATTTCAACTCCACATTTCTCCTTACCTAGCTCAAGAGAGGGAGAGTCCTTTTAGGGCAAGGCTGCTGGGTTGGAGGGCTACAAAACCGTACCAAGCTTGCCCGGATTGGTAGCCGGAGGAGGGAGTTCCGGCGAAAAGCTTCCCGGCGTTTCCGGCGGGTTTTCTCCTCTTCCGGCGGGTTAGAGGCTCGGGGGCTAGGCCGGGGAGGGAGAGGAGGAGATGGGGGTCCGAACTGGGGTGGAGCGGCGGCCGATGGCTGGCCGGACGGCGGCAGCTGGTGGCTGGGAGCTTCCGGCGGAGAGAGAGCACGGGAGGGAGAAGGAAGAGAAAATAGAGAAGAAGAGAAAGGGAGGAAAATGGGTTGGGCCTCACAACCGGTCCAACCTTATATCAACCCAACTCAAAAATAAAACACCCCGAAAAATAATACCCGAATAAAAATTACCTTTTACTAGCTAAAATTTACCATTTTTACCGTCGTCATATTTTCCTCCTATGAATAATCCTCCGCACATAATCGTCCCCGAAACCCCTCTAGGGAGCAATTAAACTATTAACTCAATGACGGAGACGGTAAAATTCTTATTATAAACCAGCTAATAAATAAGGTAAAAAATATAAGAGTCGGGATGTGACACAGTCCCTATGTTGTGGTCAGACTGGGGCGAGGTCCCGCAGGAGATTAAGGACATGGTCCACAACGCGATGTCGGTGAGTTTACAAAATAATATTATGTATTACATTGTTGATTTCTCGAAAAACTAAATCAATAAACGGTTAAATGCAGGTGTGGTTTAAGGTCCCTGAGCACCTGAAGGACAGCTGGGCGGACGTTGTGCATGGGGGAAGGTACGTTGGGAAGTTAATGAAAAACAAAATTGTATGTGATATTAATAATATTTCTAATATTTTTGTTGTATCTGTAGGTACAAGGAGTGGAAGAACGAGTTGCGAACTCACTGGGCTACGCACGGGAACGCACGTTCTGGTACCCCTGCTGAGTTCCAGTACAGGGAGTACGAGTGGCGTTGGCTTTTGACATCAGAATTCAACAACCCTCGTAAACATGTATTTAAAAAATTAATTAGTTATTTTGTCATTAAATACGTCCGTTTTTAAATATTTTACTAATAATTTATTTTTTTCTTTGAAGGCCCGGACGAACGCTCAGAACCGGCAACGCAACACAAGGAACCATCATGGCGGTTCTAGACCATTCGCTGTCTTCATGGACGAGGCGGCCAGGGAACATCCAGAAGTCAACCGGTACGTCTATACGTATGAGAAGGCATATCCTGACGCCCAGGAGGATATTGTAAGTCATCTTACGTTTTTAAATTTTTAAATTTACTTATATATATGTCAAAATGTTAATTAATAATTTTTTCCTTATCCATATAGGCGAAGGTGAGGGAGGCTAGTGACGAGGTGATGAGTGCTATAGTGAGGGAGACATGGCCGGACACGCAAGAGGGAGAGATGTCCAAAGCCATGTCCCGGATCGACACTTCGGATCCAACGATTGAGGCGAGGATCATGGGCACAGCCTTCCCACCGAGAGCAAACAACTTCTACTGCCGGGGTCTAGGAAAGAAAAGCGAGGGGGTCCTGAAGACCACTCCAAGATTTCAACGAAATGCAGCCTCGACCAGCAGCAAGACCACGTCCACGACCACCAGGACGACTCAGCTAGAGTCAGAAGTTCAGAGACTATGGGAACAGCAAGCTGCTCAGGCTGCCTATAATGCCTCGCAGGCAGCCTATGTTGCCGAGATACATGCCATCCAGCAGGCCCAGCAGCAGCAGATGTTCCAGTACATGCAGGACTTTACAGCTGCCCAGCTTCAGGGACTTCCGGCTCCGCCCATGCCTACGGCTATACCGCTACCCCAGCCGTCGCAACCTCCACAGCAGCCCCCAGAAGCGGATATTAATTTAGACGATTTAGATTTTGTGTAGTTGATAAATTATATAGTTTTATGTGCTTGTTGTTGGTTATATGGAATTGTTTTGGTGTATTTTGCAGCTTGCTTGGAATGATAATTTAGAAATTTCGAGGTTTTTTTTTTTTACTGGAATGGACTTATAGCCGACGTAAAAAACGCCTTAATTTCGTTCGTACTTTAGTTTTTTTTGTTTTTTTTTTAAAATAAGTTTTTAAGTCCGACGAAATTAACGCTTTAATTTTCGTCGGCTAAATCCCTATTAAGCCGACAAAATATACTATATTTCGTCGGCTTTAGTTATTTTTTATTTTTTTATTACAAACTTTAGCCGACGAATATCTTAAATGTTTCGTCGGCTAAAGTCGGAGAAAAAACCGACGACATGTTTTTCGTCGGCTAAACTCTAGGACTATAGCCGACGAATATCTTAAATGTTTCGTCGGCTAAAGTCTGGGAAGATAACCGACGACATGTTTTTCGTCGGCTAAACTCTGGGACTATAGCCGACTTTTTTCTACATGTGTCGTCGGCTAAAGTCACCACAGACGACCTTTTTCAGACGAAATCTTAACCGACGATCTTTCATGGCCGACGAAAAGTGCTTGTCCTGGTAGTGGAGCCATTTTCACTCTTATATATAATGCTTACTGGATTGGGCGAAATTGGTAATGCTAGTTGGAATTACTTTGGTAATGTCTTTCTGTTGTACTCTAAAAGTTATACGTAGGACGTCATTTATAATTTTGGTTTGTAAGTTGCCCTCTGAAATATCGACCAAAAAAAGTTGTCCTCTGAAATTGAAACAAAGAAATAAAAACAGATCTTCAAATAGAACCAAAAAACAAAAACAAAAAACTGACATAAATGGTAGTCGTGGAGCATAAACAATCAAATAAATGTGTAAAGCATAAAGTGAATGAACGTAATTCAGACCAAAATGTTTTTTTTTTTTTTAGGACGAAGGATAACTTGGTTTCAAGATGGAAGTTGGCGAGCTCACTTTAGCTTCAGTTTTTTGAGGTGAAGCTATTAGACAGTGGAATACTGAGGTGGGCATATTGCAAGGATCCATCCCTGAGTATCCAGATAAAAGCCAGAAATTAGGACACACTCTTCCCATGTTGGATGATAGTTGGAAGAACATCTGCTCACTTCTCGGTATGTCTTTCCTATTCGTATCTTCCAACACATGTATTCACATCACATCTGCGATCATTCTAGTATGTATCAAAAGAAGCATATACAAACTCACATGTGTCAAAACTCAAAAGAAGCAAATACAAAACGAAGTAAATAACAGTAGAGGCATTAGGCAAAATACCATAACAAACAAATTCTGTTGTGTACGACCTCCCTCTCACAATGTCGCTGACATGACTAGAAGTCTAGAACATGAGAGGTTTGTACACAAGATGCTTTCATACTTGAAATACTTTCTCATAGATGCAATAATGTCTACTATTATATTGAAATATTTAGTATCTGTAGTGGTCCATTGTCAGCTTGCACACATTTGTGGGCACTTTGAGCTCCACTTTGCACAGATCATTATATGTGTGTTGTAATTTGAAAGAAAGAAAAACGGAGGATCATTACCTCAGCGAATGACTTCTGGCTTGAATGGGTTCGGAATTCCCTTATTTGGAATAACTGTTTCAAAAGCCTCAACAAGAAGTGCTACTTTTCTACTCCGAGCAGGAGTTAACTTAGCAACAGCCTTTTGAAGAGCATAATCAAGCATCCACTCCTCAGCATTCTTCCTCTCGTCCATGTTTTGATGCTTTAAATTAACTTTTTCTGCTTCAGGGTCAGGCTCCAAGAGCAGATATTTTGGCTCTCGTGAGTTGGACTTCTTTCCTTTCTCCAATGCCTTGATAAACCTATTAAGCATAATCATTTTCTTCAGATTTCTCCAGTTCTTTGACATCTTCTGTTTAGGTTTTTCTTCTACCATCAGCACTTCCTTTTCTTCATCCTTAATGACAGCATTATCAGATGTGAGCAATATTTCTTCTGGATCTTCCCCTGCTTTCTTCTTTGATTCTCTGAAGCTATCTTTGGCGAAGTTGGAAAAAGTTGTGAAACATTTTCTTTCTATGCCAATATTATTTTCTGGTGGTTCCTGGTCTGGAATTAAGTCCCTAGTTTTTGCTAAATCGTCTTCTGATTCGTCATGGGTTTCTGGAAGAAGGATTTCATCAATCGCTTTCTCCACCAGCTTGATAGTTTCAATATGGCGGAGTTCATTATTTTTGTTGACTGCCTGCTGATTCGTCACGCTCAGCTTTGGATCCATCTCTGCTTGGGGCAACGTTTTATCATTTCCTTGTTCCTCATCTGCTCCATCAGGTGGTTCATCTCCATCTTTTTCAGCAATGCTTGATACCATGTGCTTATACACAAAGTACCATAGCCTTGTGTAGTTCTGTTTTTCCAACTGAGTAACATATGTTGCATCAATATTGCTTTCCGAATGAGATTCTTCAGGTGGAGGCGATCCTTGAAAGCATCCAGAATTTCCATTTGATCCTTCTCTTGCTGTCTTAGTTCTTCGGGCTAGAGAGACCACCATGTCCTCAGACAAATCTGATTCTGCACCATTGCAGTTGGTGGTTAGTTTACCTGTCTCTCCATTACTGCTTTCCACATCAGGATTCATATATACACGATCCAAACTACTGACAGAAATATGTTCTGTGGGGATCTCTTGAACTGTTTCATTTTCGAGAACTTCATAACCGGTGCTACCATCTTCTTCTTGCTTCAAGCAGGTTTCTATACAGAATTGGGGACCTTTACTTTCTGATAAGGAAACACTGGGAAACTCTGTATCATCGGTATTGGTAAAGACTGTGTCCTCCTCGTTACAAGTCTTGATGGAATGTGTCTCTTGCTGGTCGTCAACTGTGGCTCCAGAAGCAGGTATATCGACTTCTGTTTTAGTGGACCAGTCTTCTGCACTTGATTCTTTGAGCATAGAAGATCTCACTGGACTTGGCTGTTCATCCAGTTCAACATCAATGAACTTATCTGTACACTTACTTGAATATTCTTCGGGACATGACATACAGCCGAGCAAGATTTTGGCAGAATTCCCAGAATCACACTCTTTAACAGTTTCATCAGCATTTTGAATGGACAAGCCATTGCAGGCTTGAAGATCTGCTTCAGTCGAACCTATTGCTTTGGACCTCGGGTGAGTTCTAATATCAGGGAAAGGGAGAACAGTTTCAAAAGCTTCTACAAGTAATGCCACTCTTCTTTGTTGAGGTGGAGACAGCTTAGATATCACCTTTTGAAGTGCGTAATCAAGCATCCATTCATCAGCACTCTTACTGTGTTTAACTTCCAGCCGACATAGATTAATTTTTTCTGCCTCTGGGTCAGGATCTACGGGTAGGAAATCTGGTTTCTGGTAACTGAGGTTCCTTACCTTTTCAATTGCCTTGACAAATCTCTTGAGAAGAATGAACTTTTTCAGACTGCTCCAGCGCTTGCGTGTGTTCTGTTCAAACTTGTCTTCCACTACTTCCACTGCTTTCTCTTTTGTAGCATTGCTCCTTTCAGCTTCTAACTGTGCTTCTTCTGTATTTTGTACGATTCTGACATCTGAAGAATCACCATAAGTTAAGGTTATATGCTCCTCTCCTTCATCAATCCTCCGCTGCAATCCATCTTGGTCTGAGCTTATGCCACTAGTAACTGATTGATCATCATATAAGCTGCCCTGAACTTCTGGGAGAAGAATTTTGTCAAATGCTTCCTGGACTAGATCAATTGCATTTTGCTGACAGAGCTCAAGTGTTTGGTCTCCTCCACTGTGATTTTTCGGAACTGTATGCTCATCTGTTTCAGGAAAAGATGGATTGTTGGTTATAAGCACGCCAGTGGTACCTTCCACTTGATCTTCTTTGTCTTCCCCATGAAGAGGGACAGGGTTTTCAACAGCTTCTGGGTTACCCTTTACTGCATGTTTGTACATTAATTTCCACATAGTGATATACTTGTGATTTTTTGACTGCATACTACACTCCACACTTTCATTTTTGTCCAACTCCAGACTACCAACTTTGTCTGTCACCAAACTACCATCGTTTTGCTCAATGGCTATTGTTTGTTCCCCTGGTGCCTCACAACCCAAAGCACAATTCTTTTCATGGCTTTCATTGTCACTTGTTGATTCCACAACAAGATCATTAGTGCAATCATCAGATTCAACATTTTCTGGAATTGATTTAGGTCTGCTGCTGTTCGATTTATCAGTGCAAGTGAAATCAATACATTCATTGTGACAAGATGCTGCACATTTCTCTTCTTTTAGGTCTGTGTTGGTGACTTCAGAAACTGGTTCAATGCAACCTTCCAGACATAAATCACCAAGTGATGTAGGTGACACCAAAGCATGGTGTTCTACTGTGGCAAAATCAGTTGTTTCCTGCAGACTCTCCTCCAAAGTTTCACGAAACAGCTTCCCAGAATCATCGGAAAGATCGTAGTTGTCTTCATCTTCTTTGCTGCAAGTGTCATCATGGACTTGTAAAGTCTCTTCGGGGCCCAATTTCTCTACCACAGGAGAGGTTGTTCCATGAACTTCAGCATGTCCATTGCTGACCATTTTATTCATCCCATCTTCCTTAAGTTTGCCAGACTTTTTTGCTTTAACTGTGGATCGAGTTGCCAGTTTTGTTCCCCTCTGAGTCTTCAATAAGCGCCTCCTTATTGAAATGAGGCTCTTGAGTGGAGGTACATTAGCGTGGCGATGGCCATGAAGAGAACAATAAGTGAATGGACAAGGCTTGGTAGCTGAAGTTCCTTCGGATTCACTTCCTTCTGCATGAACATCCTTCGCCTCTGGAGGGGACTTGGAATGCTTGAGAGCTGAAGAGCATGTAGCTCTTTGCACCCCCAACTCTGGAAATTCAGAGATTTCAGAATGTTTCCGAATCACACGAGCCTTGGATTTTGTTCTAGACAGTCTTGCTGACTTGTGAGCAGAGTTGGGGGTTGAATTACTAGTGCTGCAATAACTCGATTCCGAAGAGCAGCGGGGACTACACTGAATCTGGGTCCTTTTCTCACTAGAGCAGCAAGTCTCCTTCAAAAAGTTCGGTGATGATGATGATCTATGCTTATTCAGTTGGGTTTCTCCAGAGCTTTTCCTCACCAAAGAGTTCTTGAATTTCACACTCGACATTCTTGTTAAATTGTTAACAGGCTTAAAACTAGACCTCCTTATCAATACTCTACCTGAGTTCTGCAGAAAAACCACCACCCAAAAACAAAAGCAGCTATTGATCCTCAATATCTGTGTATTCTAACCAGAGCATTAAAACCAAACCCAGATTGAACAATGAATAACAGACTTGCCTGTGGAATATCTGCAGTTGCATCATTGGATCTGTACTTGGATCTTCTTCTTGACGGCGATTTTGCAAGCTTGATTGATCTCAGCTTGTTCACCTTTTTCTGCAGCTCCGGTTCTCCTCTGCTTCTACCATTCTGGTTTTGGAGAACATATAATTCAGTAATCGTCATCAAAGACTGCTCCGACATTTGGGTATTATCTGAATCACATGCCTCCATAGCTTCAAGCTCCATGGAACTCATAGTTTGGGATTCTAAGGAGTTTTGGAAGCTGGGGGGTTTTGGGTTCTGGGATTTTTGTGTGTGGCTACAACAGTTGGCCTTTTGCTTCCAACTTCATATGAAAATCTTGAGGTCTAAAGTGGCTTCTCGTCTTTGAATATGAGTTGGAGATCGGTAACCTTTGACTTGTACACAAAACACAAACAGAGAGATTGACTTGGCCATCATGACTTGACTATATATTTATTCCTCTAGCTTGTGACACATCTGATTCAAAGTCCTGGGTCAGAACTCAGAAGGACCCAGCACTTTATTTATTCCACTATAAATCCCATTTCAATAAATGAAAATATTTGTCCAGATCTTCAAACTTAAATGGTAACAGTAGTGATCCTTACATGACAGAACCCACCAGAAGTCACATATCTGCAGCTGTTTTATTTTTGACTTCAATATCTTCTACGGTTTTTCATAACTTAACATTAACAAGTTAATTAGACTGCTTATTGCAAACTCAATCCGACATTAAAATTGCAGTTACAGTTTTGAGATTAATGAAACATCCTTTGCCTTCATAAACAAAAATTTGACAACAAATTTATCGACTATAGTACGTTGGGTACCGTTTTATATTGTCAACACAAAAACCAATAACTAGAGCTAAGGGAATCTGGATACTAAGCATGAATGAGATTGAGATTGAGGGTGAATGAGTTTGAGGGTGAATGGGAGAGCAAAGTAGTTATTCTCATATTCCTTTGTTTACTTGTTATCAAGAATGAGAAATAAAAGTATGATTCATTCTCATTCATGTGTTTACCAAAGCCTAGGACTAGGAATTATAACACTGTACTTTGATTATGTACAGGACAATAAAATCAGCACAAAGCAAAAAACAATAGAACAGATTAAGAAGTAGGTACAGAACATATATGAAACCATTGCACAAATCAACAAGTACACGTTCATAACTTAAGTTCATTACAAGTAAGCTGAAATGAACAAAACAACTAAAAAAAGAAAAAAAACAGAAGATGAACTCAATAAAGAACATCATTGAACAAATTAACAAGTACACACTTAGGTTTATTACAAGCTGAAATGACAAGTCATTTTTTTAAGAACAACATCAGATTAAAGGAAAACAATCTATTTAGCTTCCCTACTTCCTCTCCATGTATTAAACATTTCAGCAGGGGCAGAACTACACTCCGGGAGGGTCCGGCTGTTTCATAATGTTGAAAAGCAGCATCTAGAGCTTGCACTAGGGCTAGGCACTTAGTACCGGAATCCCGATCCCGTACCGGTCCCGTCCCGAAAGTTAGCGGGACGGGACGAGATAGGTTTTGAAAATAGCAATCTCGTCCCGTCCCGTCCCGTCCTGTTTTAACATTATCATAACGGGACGGGACTATCCTGAAAAATCTCGTCCCGTCCCGTAATATTAGAATACTTGATTTTATTCATTTTATACTTGATTTTTTAGGTTGCATGGTGTTACAATGCACTCAACCACACTTAATTTGGTCTAAAATAATACTTTTAATTTCATTCATATTCTTTTTTTTTGCTTGTGTGATTTTGGATATTTTTAGTTGTTGTTTGAGGGTTAATTTTTAATGTGGGATGTTTAGTACTTTTAAAGTGGGATGTAATTTAGCACCTATGCACCTGTGTTCTTGTTGATTTTAGTACTTCTAATTTCATCAATGTTCTTTTTTTGTTATGTGTTTTTGGATTATTTTTTTTTTCCATTTAATTTCATTAATGTTGTTCCAAACAACATAAAAATGTCGAAAATTTCATACACTGATCAATTGGTTGGTGGAGCTATTTGAATGCTGGAGTTTCNCAACCCGTTTTCCACCTGTGGTGGTTGTTGATAATCAATTAATTTGTTTCTTAGAAAAAAAAAAAAAAAATATTTTGTCGGGATCGGGACGTACGGGACAGATTTTTAAAAACACATTCCCGTCCTGTCCCGTCCCGTTCTTTTATTTTCGGGACGGGACGGGATTCACTAAATCCCGGCCCGTCCCGTCCCGTGCCCAGCCCTAGCCTGCACAAAAGTGATCTTTCAATGAGTTCCCTTCACCATTAAGATTTTTCATTTTCTTTTCCTCTAACTAACACATACGTTACATAAAACTAAAACTGCTTTCTCAGCAACCACAATAACAAAACAAGGACTTCAAACAAAACAGTATCTGATATAAGTAGATAATTTAAGTAGACCAAGCAGTATTTAAGTCATCTTAAGTTTCAAACTTAGTTAGTCACCAGCAACTTAATTACAAAATAACAAACTTAAAATTGAAACGATAAACATGAGATAGTTCGGACAATTATATTCACTCTCCAATCAAAACAGAAAATGGAGAAAATTAGACCAGATGCATCGGACGAACAAGGAGGGAGACCCGGTGCCTGAAGTCTGACTGCACAGCTTCCTTAATCTCCTGCAGAAAATCAGCCAATACATTTCAACAAAAAGACCAAAATCATTTGTACAAAGGGGAATTTGGAACATGACGAAATCTATCTGCCTACCTAAATAGCAAGAAAAAGAGATGGGAACTTAGAACATGAAGAAATCCATCTGCCCTAGGTCAAAAGCAAGAAAAATAAGTTGGTATTAATTTATTTTTTTTCTTTTCTGGACGAAAAAAATCAATTAATGTTTTTTCAATATCCAGCTTTTCCTTGTAAGATAGTTAATGTGCTGTTACAATGAAGATGTGGAGCTGTAACCACCATTCTCCTACTGGCTAAAGTTAGAGAATTAATACATTGAAACAAACCAGCATTCCGACTGCTAAATTACACTCTTGGTGTGGGATGCTTTGATGTGTTGATATTTAAATGACACAACTGGGAGCTCCAGCAGAAAAGATACCTCTAGCTGTCGGTAAATTTGTGACGTGGCATCCTTCAGTCTGCCTACCTGCATAAGAATAACTTATTAATATTATCACACACAAAAAGACTAAAAACAAAAAAAACAAAAAATATACAAACCAATAAGGAAAATCAAGTTGAAATAACGCATGTAACAATGTTCATGTCTTGGGATTTCCTTATTATCATTTAAAGTTTTAAACCAACAATGTGTTTGACCTACCTCAGCCTATTGAAAAAATAGGTACCACAAAAAATTGGTAGTATTACTACTATATTGATACTAAATCAAGGTATGTCATCCCTTCAAACAATACTTTCATTTCACATTATATAAGAGAGATCCTTCTCATTAGAGATAAGGCCAACATTATAAAATCTTAATACAGAGTAGAGAAGATCAAGCAACCATTTCACTTCACATTATACAAACTAACCTTAACATATAAAGAAGAAGTTGTAATTGGATAGGAAGACCAAAAATGTCTCAGTAGTTCTTGAATAGACGTCCAACGCTGGAATAAGAAAATGTTATCTTAATCATGAGATGTCAATAGTAAATAAACGAAAAAAAATCTAATGCACCAGCTCATAATTAATTGACTTGGATATAAAAAAAGCACATGCAAACATGCTATTTATAAAAAAGCTAAAATAAGCTGACATCCACTCACTCACATGTAAGAGTTCCTCTTTGGTTCTGTTTGGCAACCCATCCAGAATACTCTCTCGAAGATTCTTCCCAAGTTGATATTTGGTACTTGAAATATTCTGGGTGAGCCCATTAAAAACCTGTTGAGATATCATTCCCACATCAGAAATATGGGACCTTGCCTGTGGGTTTATAAAAGTTTAAGTCACTCCATTCATTGTTAATTGGTTTTGGATGTGAACCCAAGACTACTTTATCATGGTATCAGAGCGGGTTACCCATGTCCACGTGTGAAGCTCAATCGCCACACGAACTCCACGTCACCCCAAATGTTGCCCACGTGTTAGGCTTGAAAATTCGCCACACGTGCGGAGGCGTGTTGAGATATCATTCCCACATCGGGAATATGAGACCTTGCCTGTGGGTTTATAAGCGTTTGAGTCACTCCATCCATTGCTAATTAATTTTGGATGTGAACCCATACTACTTTATATGCACAGAAATTGACAGTAAAGTTCTCTTACAATCGATACATAAATATATAAATAGAAAAATTTGCAACACACAAAATTTTATACATATAATATATGTATTTGACGGGTCATCAGCAGAGCATCGTCTTATTAAGAAAATGAGGACCCCCTCAGTCTGGCCCGCAATCGAATGATCAGAGCTATTCATACTCTTATATTAAAACCTCCTTCAAGGATCACTCCTCCAAAAAGTTAGTAGAGTCGGAAGTTGTGAGCCATATAATCAGCATAATTCTCATTTCAGTTGTATCCAATGGACTGTTTTTGTCCATTGCCTCTATAAAGACCCAGCAGCGCCAACTAAATAGGTGTTACCAGGGAAAATTCTTGTATAGGAACCTAAAGATATAAATTTCCAATAAAACAAATGCATGGCAGAATTGTAGGAGTAAGGGAACACCCCTCACTTTTCTTTTTAAAAAAAGAAAAGAAAAGGGTTGTACATGAGTGCGTTGAACATGTGATATTGCACACCAACACCAACACAATATGTGTGTGCGAGAGAGCGTTGAACATGTGATATTGCAGAAGACGTGGAACAAAGGTTGTATTACCGTAAGAGCGATTTCTGGTTTAACTGTGGAATTGCTCAATCCAATGCTCTTAATGTTAGATATGGACTCCTTTAAGGAGCCATATGCTTCCTCAGTAGTCAGCTTGCGTTTTGTTTGCTCAGTCCCACACGAGTCATCCAAAATTCTAAGAGCATTAGCTTGTTGTGTGTCAAAGTTAGTCTCGAGGATCCTGTTTTTGAATACAACAAAATATATGCACTATCAGAAGAAAAGATGAGTGCTATGACATAAAATTGTTGGCTGGACATGGTGAAGACTATGTTAACCTTGATATATAAAGGAGCAACCGGATGATCATGAGATTCTTGAAGATCATCTATCTCAGTCATCCAGGTAATCCTATCAAGTCTCTCATGTACAGCACTGTCACTAGGATCTGCAAATAAACAGCAAAACATAAGCACGGTCGTTCTGCTCTACCATGTAAAAGCAAAGGAAATGGAAAAAGGACCATACTAACCCTGTCTTGACCGCATAAGTACCACCGCTATACTTCTTGGATCTTCTGGGTCCACATCTGCAGTCAAGTTTACAAACCAAAGTTATCTACCTAAAATGGTAAAAGAAAGATAAGTAATAAGATTAAACAAAATTACATAATTTGTTAGCGGAGCCAAATTAATCTTTAAAACACGCATCAATGGGAAGCATCTTCTGACATTTATCAATGAGAGACTGAGAGTAACACTGGCAATCACTCCCCTTACTACTTATAACACATTTTACACACACTTCCAACTTGCCTTTCGATTACTCACTTGGAACCCTTTTTTCTTGCTTAGATCATGTCAGTACTTTTAGTTTTTCATTCTTTAAGTTTTCTCTCATCTACCTTCAATGAGCTCTCTTAACAAGAAGGTTCCCTTCCTATATCACTAATGGATAGAACTTCTTAAGGTAACAAGCAGAACCGAGAAAGGAAAATTACCAAAGAAATGTGCAATAATGGAAAACAATAAATCTGAACCTAAAGATATTGAACACATGACCAATTAAGATTCAGACTCGAATTGTCTTCACCTATTCTCCAAAACCAACATTACTTGACTAAAAAATATTTCCAAGATTCATCCCGGATACAAATAGTGAAAAAAGGATTTGGAAATACCCAAACCAATTCCTAGACACATCAATATGTGATTTTTTGTTATGTTTAATGGATTTTGATCATACAGTTGAAATCTGTCAAGCCACCCAAAAAATCAGTTCATGTAGAGGCAAATATTCAGATGGAGACGACTGAAACTGAGAAAAACGAGTCCATATATGGCTTAACTGACTGAGATTTGAGAAGATAATTATCATCCTTTTCCAAATAGGAGAGCAGATGACAGAGAAGTGGGAAGATAATGACAAGAAATAGGAAGGAAGAAGTTTTGTAACGGAGGGTGTGTGTGTGTGTATACAATCCTTATGAGGTCCAAACATCCTTATTTATTCAAAAGGTACGGATTTTGCCAATAGAACCACTTTCAGTCATATTTTTCGATCATAGCCAACTAGTATCTAGATATACATGACATGATCATCTCTGCAAAATTTCGGCTAAATTGGTGATTGTTAAGATATCAAAACTATATGATTACAATGAGCGAACCAAATATGTTCAACCTGAACCGTTCGTGTAATTCACAGTTTTGAATACCTTAATGATTATCTATTGGGCTGAAATTTTGAATAGAGATGATCTACTCATATATACCTAAAAGATGAACGGTTGAGATGAGAAAATTTGATCGAAAAGTAGGTCAATTAAGGAAATCCATACCTTTTGAATAAATATGGAGGTTTGTATCTGAAAAGGCATGTGTGTGTGTGTGTATAGAGAGAGAGAGAGAGAGAGAAGGGTATTACTGGGGAATACATGTAAGATAACGTATATAAAAGTTAACAAAATTGAAAGGCGAATGAAATTTAAAATGGGAGAGCCAATTTCAGTATCCTGTTATTTAATCGAAAGAAGTATTGCTCATTCTAACCTAGATTTCTTCCTTGAAGAACAACAGTGCCTTGTCTATTGAGGTCTTGTGATAGACTCCTACTGTATTGCTCATTCTGTTGTTCAGTTATGTCCTTGTTGCCATCACGAAATATCCCATGATCCTATATAACATGTAGCGACCAAGGAAAACGTAAAAATTTGACCAAAACAATAACAAATATGTACATTAAAGACCTCATAACATTATGAACATTTAAAGAACTCATTGTTGATTAGTGGCATTCACTGGATATCCAGAATATCAGAATGTGAATTACTTAATGGAGGAATTTTTCTAATATCTGCCCTTTATGAGATAGTTATTCAAATGGAAAACCACCTTAGATTTTGAGAGAAACATGTAAATGAAATTATAGAAACTGTACAGCACTGCATCAAAGAAGTTGACAAACATACTGGAATATGTGTATAGTCATCCCCTTGATCAGCTTCCATATCCAAAATTGGATCAACCTGCTGAATCTGCAAAAAGAACATGCCCAGAAAAAAAAAATGAATATTTTAGAAATCAAACTAGATAAATGCAGCATGAGCACACTAGAAAAGTCAAAAAATTGAATGCTTTCAAAGAGCACCTTCTGTCGAGTTTCCTTTGCCAATATTTCATCTTCCTTTAAAAAAATGGCCAGTTCCTCATCCTCAGCAGCTTCTGCAGCAGCTGCTACAACATTTTTTGTACTGTGGAGGTATTCAGCTCGGAAATATTTGTTCCAGAAGTCTTTCTCTGTCATCTGGTATACAGTAAAATGGAGAGCAAAGACCAGAAAAGCATGCTTCAAGCAGAGTACTTGCAAATAACCGAGTAACAGATTATTCTTAAACTATCATAAAAGGAGGACGTCACTCAAAAAAAAAATAAATGTGATGACTAACATGGAAAACTCTGTGATTATGTAAGGACTTGTTTCAATATCCTCACTACCTTACTGGGAACGAGATTAATAAATGCCTGGTGCACAGCTGGTTTCAGGGCGAATATCTACCAAGCAATGTGACAATTTAACATAAGCACCAAATGGAAGTTTTCCAGAGATATTACAATTGCTGAAACTGAAATCTTGTCTGTAAGTGTGCAAAGATAAAAATAATACCTGATATTTAATCTCATCAGTCAAATTGAATGTAACCTTGTTCATCTGACAAATACCCAGAAAAAAAAAAAAAAAAATTCAGTTTCCCAACCACAAGCGGATACGTTGCACTCTTTTTTTTGTTGGGGGTGTAGGGGTGATGCGAATGTTGTCCACCATTAGGAAAGGAATTGTATTTTATCACAAGAGATTTCAAGTAAAAACCTAGGCACCAAGGAGATGCCAACCCGGCATCGACTGTTGAAATGTCACACCATTCATTACTTATTCGGCAAGCAAGTAAATGCACACATAAACAAATGCAAAGTGAGAGAGAGAGAGAGAGAGAGAGAGAGATGCTCTACCCGACCATCAGTCACAGGTTTGATGTCCAGTATCATTGAACTTTTAAAACCAACCCGTTGTTTTGACTTCTTACGGCTATCTCCATCAAGCAACCTCTGAAATTCGATTTAAAGAACACAAATGTAACTTAACAAGTTTGTTTTCGGAAAAAAAGAAATATATATATATATATATATCCATTTCAAATGTAACTACTCAGAGATTTATTCACTTTTGTTAATAAATTGTTTCAATTTTCATTTGAATTTCTCCATATTGTTCAATTATCATACTTAACTGACCTTCCTAGTTGCCCAGAACTCAGATTCTGTCAAGACGCCGCTGCCCACAAACTGCTTGTGAAGTTTCTGCAGTTCGCTGCAAAGGGAAAAATTTAGTGATATACAAACATGAAGTTCAAACAAAGAATTTTCTTTTCCTAATTTTACATGCCACATTCAACACCAAATAATTAAATTAGCATGAAGATCCAAGTTGAAAGTATTTTTATATTGACCATTAATCTCCATTACAAATCAAAGGCAAACAAAAATGACTTTAACACAAAAAATTAAGAAAAAGTTAATAGACAAGAGAGGGAAAAGGATAAAAAAAAAGGGCAATTTTACCGTTACAAAGGCTATGTTCAACATCAGAAAGACCAAATGCCAAAAGAAAAAAAATGAGGAAGAAGAGAAAAAATGAAACAAGCTATTTATTCCTTTTTCAAATTCCATGCAGCCTAATTTCTCATGTTGTTAAAATGTAAGGTATGACGTATAGATTCCTTGTAGCTATCGCATATTATGTGTTCTTGTTTCTGGAAAAAGAAACATACACAAGAGCTCATGGAGGAAATATCAAGTATAAGGAAACAAAAAGGAAGCAAATAGATCTACAGACTCACTCAGGCAGTGGGCATCATACCAAATGTGCATTTAAACTACTTAACTAGAGAAATTTTAAAGGAATTTCACCGTCAAAATGAAGGGTGCCTTGAAAAATTTAAAATCAATGTCACAATACTGTAATACATTGACCTTGGGGCATGGAAAGACAGACAATGAATCTGAATTACATGTGTAAATTGCATTTCAAAATGTACAAACACTGTATAATCTATATCATATGGAACTTGGTACTTGGAGGGGCTCAATTATTCTATTTTGGTTTCAGAACCTACTTAGTATTCAAGAATGGAGTTTACAAAACACCACCTCTATCTTGGCCATGTTATTTCGATGAAGTAGTTTACTACTGAAAGATAAGAAAGCTGCCAAGTGCCTGTGGTAACCCCATAGTAGATAAGGTGTGTGATTCTATTGCATTGAGATAAAAGTGAAACCCAAACTAAAGATCATTAAACCAAATGGCAAAATAAAAAGAATAACACATGGAAATAAAGCTTGTAGAATAAATGTACAGTAAGGATGAAAACAAAATAGCTCACAAAATTATCTGTGGTTCTAACAAAATGGGAAATAATGATAATTATGTGGATGTAGGAGACTGACCCATCTTCTTGCATAAGCTTGATTCGGAGCTCTAACTCTGCTGTACTAAATTGTTCATATGCAGAAGAGGAGGCAGAAAAGATTGTTGTAGCAGAAGAACCTTTTGCAGCCTCTAGGGCATTGGCTGTTCAAATGAACAGGATGAAAACAAAGTGTAAACAACTAACCCATAAAACAACAAAGCTAGTACAAATATCAATTCTACGTTTTGATATATAGCCTAAACCTATTGCAAATTGGTTTGGTTTTGGGTTAGATGTTGCAACTTTAACAAAAGGGAAAAAGCAATGAGAAGTCTAATACCCAAAGGTAGAGAAAGAGAGAGAGGTAAAACCAAGTGTGAAACAGAGGCTCATCAACACATACGGATGGGATTTACCGATAATTTGTCGGCAAGCATGAAGATCAGGATAAGTCTCAAACTCAAGAATGTAATTCTCATCCTGGAACATGATAGGACGAATTTGCAAAATTGAGTGAACCAATATGGAACAGCAGTACAGTAGCTAGCACTGAAACAGTAGTTGGAGGGCTAGAAGAAAACGAGAGAAAACCTTAGTATTGGTGATGTTAAGCCAAGGTGGTTTATTTGATCCGTCTTTAGTGTTCTTCTGACCTGAAAAGTGTATACAGTGAGAACAAGAAAAGGCATTAGTAATTACAAAGCAAAGGATGCAACTCACGTAATATAGGGAGAAGCAAGAAAGATTGCCTTTAAGTAGTTGGAAGGGGACATCAAGGTTTGCGGGAGAGGTGGGATCACTAGGCCTGAACACAAAGCTATGCTTCATCTGCAATCACCTACTACTGATGTAACAAACATGAAAGGAATAGCAAAAGAGAGAGAGAGAGAGAGATGATACCATGGTTAGAAGACCAGGAGTTCCTGGGTCTTTGATGGAACTCATGTAAGTCTTGTATTTGGCACGCTTAATCACTTGCCCCGCCATCGACGACATCCAAGATCACTCCTCCCCTCAATTCTTTATAGGCTCCGCCGGAGCCGCTTTTATTCAAAAATCGAAATGTGGTGTGACCAAAGGGGTCCATCGTCAATGTCTCCATTTTATCCTAATATTCAATAAAAAAACAAATTGATTCCTAAAACAGTATTGGTTGGTTTGATCAAAAAATTATTGGATATCCAAATGTGGAAATTCTAGTATGCAACACGTGTAAATACACGGTACAACCTTGACCGTTTATAACAAGTTATCTGTTTGACCACTCATATTTTTATATTATGTCATTTAATCTTAATCATTCACGTATGTATGTGTGAATACACGTGTACGGAACTCTAACTCAAATGACCTCTTATTATGGAGGAAATATTAGTTGTACCCCGGAACATATCTGAGATGGTGTACCCAGCCAATAAGTTTAGGACACGTTTACAACATTTTAAATAATAGTTACGTGGATTGTTGATCTGTTTAGCTCCTTTTTGGATTTGATTACATATATTCCAATTCACATATGCGGGGAAGAAGGTTTGGGTGTCCAGAGAAAATTCTGGGTACATGTACATCGGCGGCGCGTGAGTTGGTTTTTGATATCGTCAGAAGACCACGAAGGGAGGAATAGACTCGTCGGAGGTCGATGAGTCTAGTAGTGTTGGAGGTGGGTCACGGTGGTGCTCAGAAGTTGACGGTGGAGGAGAGAGGGAAACTCAGATCTACTTTCTCTCTCCTCTCAGATATCTGTAAACCAAACACAGAAGCTTGAATTGGTTTGATTGTGAGACTGTGAGAGTGAACGAATATAGGATGGTTGATGGAAATCGTTTCACCAAATGAAATACTGATCTGATTTCGAGTATATCATGGTGAAGAAAACAACAGCCGGTCTTGATTGAAACTGAGTAAGAACAACTTCCTACATTCTGGTTATATTATTTTGACCTCGAAAGATCTGAGAGTTTGGGGCTATGGAATGATTGATCTTGCTTGTATATATGGTGCTGAAGATGAACGCAAAAAACAATGGCCTTCATTCTTGTTGTTTCTTAATCATAATATCAATGGACGAATGCGTTTTTCCAGATTCTAATATGAATCTCGGCAGACCAATAACACCGTTTCCACCAACGTTAACTGAGGTGAATGATGTGTTAAAAAAACACATGTCGTAGGCTTATTGGCTGGGTACACCACCTCAGATATGTTCCGGGTACAACGAATAATTCCTCCTTATTATGAATAGATATTATTTGTTACTTTGGTTTTACTGGTCTTCCATGCATTCAAGGATCAAGAGCTCTAAGATCGTATACTTTCGCCTTTGGCATAGCACTACAAGTACAGTCATATTTCCCCACACAAAGAACTTGAACTTGCTTGGGCAACTCCACAACAACAAGACCTTAAATCCCACAACAAATTGGTCGTTGGCGTACACTCGAGGCTTTTAAGACATGGCATCCAGACAATGAAATGCAAGTAGCCAAAGCAAAGATACCACCAACTGTGGGAACAACCAAAAAGTAAGGCCAAGCCTGAAATCAGCCAGCAAGCTTCTAAGTTCATATATTGTATGTTTATCAAAGAGGTACCTAACTACGTACACGATAAACACCGAGTCTTATATCAAAGAGAATAACCAAGTTATCTAGTGAATATCCCTGTACACTGATTCTAAAATCTGGAGGAAAACATAAACGAATAGAGATAATGGTACCCTGTCAGATTTCACTAAACAGTCGCACTATATACAGGGATAATATCAAGGCCGGCCCTGACTTGTGGGAGACCTAAGGCAAACCATAGATATGACTCATGTACACCACTTATATGGGAAGAGCACTCAAGTACAGGACAAACACCTGAGTGTTCATCAACAAGAGAATAACCAAGTGATCTAGCAGATGCCTATGTATACTAATAACTCTATAATCAGGAGAGAAACCTAAAAAATTAGATAAAATCGTTTCCCTTCAGTGAAACTATAAGTGATATTGTGCCACAAACTGTATATAGGAATAATATGAATAGAACACCATTCAAATTAGAAGCTTCAAGCAGACATAAAACACATGTCTTTCCTGAAACACAATGAATCAGCAATTTCCAGACGAACTATATGCTTCCGTTTCTTGCTTCTCTCAACAGTCAAGTCCTCTTTGGCTCCCTACCTTTTAGGGCAACACCACAAGTCTACAAGTATTGTAAAAATTAAACATTCATATGTTAAAATGAAATTCAAAAAAATAAAAATAAATTTTCTTTTTGTCACCTTGGCTTGGAACAACGTGGCGACCTTCTTATCAACCAAACACATAATACTGACTGCAGCATGACACAGCTTACCTATTCTTTTAGGTAGTACTTTGTGACTACTGCCAATCTGATGATTGACACAATTTCAACAACTCCGAAGACAAAGTCACAAAGCCTAATAAGTTGTTCAGCTAAAATACCAAAAACCGCATCATTCATTAAGTACAAAGTAAAATAAAGACATACACTCCCTAAATGTCTCAAGACAATCAATGGATCAATAAGGATTTCTCCCCACTTTCTTTTTTTTACAAACAGCTTTGTACCGAAACAGCAGAATATACTTCGCAACTGGAGGCATGAAAGACCGTAAGCTGCTCTATCACTTTCTTGATGCCACATCCACGTTCAACCCTCAATTCATCCCTCCTGACACCACAGATACCCTGTACTCGCCTGCATACCAAATGTTCTAAAAAGAAATTATGTACATGGTTCCAACTTCTGACATGAACCTAAGCAGCTCTATCACTTCCTTAATACTATATCCCCATTAGTGACCTATATACCACATCCAGGTCAATCTGCAATAGATCCAAGATGAGCTACTCTGTAGGCTTGTCTAGATTAAAGTTGCGGTCTGTGCTTGAGTTAAAAATCCCCATCAGTCAATGAATGAAGTTCCATCTAAATTACATTTTAGATCAAAATAAAAAATAATGTAAGCTAACAAGGACCTACGATAGAAGTAACTACAGTAACACAGTGATCAGGTGACCAAATGATTTTTCTGGTAGAGCTTGATTCTAGAGTTTGAGTCACTCATATTATCTGAACTATCTGAACTACCCTTACATGGTGATTGATTAAACTAATACTACATCATTCACATTATGTTGTGACTCTTCACAGAAGTTACTCTAATCAACGCATCAAATGTAGCAATAGTTGCGGGGAAATGGAAAACTGTTCTCATGCATAAAGCCATAAAGAAAAGAAAAGAAAAGAAAGGTATGTACTACTTCAACACAATAAGTATTGTATAACAGCACAAGAATGGTACAAACAAAGTTTTACTTTCTGAAATTTAATATAAATTTCTGAAGTCCCAAATCATTGACTGCGGATTCATCATTAAACAAATTCAGAAGTGTGTCTACAAGAATTGTAAAAAACCAATGAGAATGAAACTTCCTTAAGTTTCTGTCTACAAGATCATAAGTCCTTTCCCCTCTCCTTTATCAACTTTTCTTGCATGGTCAAGAATTGAATACGATGAAAAATTTACAATACCACATTATGAGTTCTAAATTTGCATAATAGAAACCTTGGGAAAGTTGAGATTTTAGTTTTCCCTCTAGTTAAAATACAGTGAAATTGTGAGAAAATATACAAGGTCAGTAGACAATTATCATAAGTGTCCATAAACGAAGGAAATATTGAGAGTAAGACAAGAACCTAAGAAGCATCAACCATGAATGACTAGGACCCCGCTGACCGTATAACGACATTTAGGCATTACAACACATAGTGCCATTGAAATTAAAGGGAAGTACCAATGCAAACGTGTCAAAGCCATGATAACTTCTGGCGCATACCGAGCACATACTAGCCACCACATCATTAAGGATTCAAGGATTCAAGGGAAACCAACACTACTGGAAGAAGTAGTTTTTTTCTGGGCATATCTTGCTTAAATATAAAAAAGGAACAAAAGAACATGATGAGTCATGCCCAGTCTTGAAACACACAATAGTCGGACTATTCACAAGACTTGGGTGGTTTACAGCCTCAACAGTCAACACCATTCTAAACTCAAACCACCTATTAGATGCTCTTGATTATAACATCAAATCTTTATACATCAAAATTACTATCTATCGGATATTTGCCAATGCATTACTTATCATAAAGGCATTCTAAGACACATATTGTATTCAAAATAGCAAGGGAAAAAAAAAACAAATAATTCAATTAGTAGTGCTGAATACATCGTTGATTATAACATCAAATCTTTATACATCAAAATTACTATCTATCGGATATTTGCCAATGCATTACTTATCATAAAGGCATTCTAAGACACATATTGTATTCAAAATAGCAAGGGAAAAAAAAAACAAATAATTCAATTAGTAGTGCTGAATACATCGACTCTCATTTAGAGGACTCGAGCACCAAAGAATGCTAAACTACTAGTAACATTAGTCAAGATATATATTAGAGATATAATAAAACAAAGACACTAACCAGTCAAACTGAAGCTCATGCTCATTACATCAGGAATGACCATTATCCTCAGACAAAAGGCTGTAAATGTAAGGAAGATTGCTTACATCCTTCATATGGTCTGCTAATTTACCAATCATGTCATTCATCTCTCCTGTCTGACAGTGGACCTTGTCTTTCGCTACAAACTCATGCCTTGCATTTCTCATCTCAATCAAACTATAAGCTGACTCTTTTGTCAAACCTCTGTCTTCCATGAGCCTTCTGACCCTATGGGCATCAGCCCATCTACCAGCTGCAGCATAAATGTTTGATAACATAACATATCTTGCACCATTGTTGGGCTCCAACTCAAACAGAGCTTCTGCAGCCTTCCTAGCTAGGGCCAAATTCCCATGGACTCGACAAGCAGCCAAAAGTGCACCCCACATCGCAATATGATCTGATGTATTAGGAGCTCTCTCAATCAACTCCATTGCTTCCTTCAGTTTGTTTTTCCTCCCAAGCATATCAATCACAATTGCATAGTGACTTGACCTAGGTTTAATACCATAACCCTTTTCCATTAAGTGCAGAATTTGAAGTCCTTCAGAAACTAATCCTGTGTGGCTACAAGCAGATAACACCAAAAGAAAAGTCACATAAGTAGGCTTCATATTTGATTCTACCATCCTCTTAAAAACAAGAAGTGACTCCTCCCCCAGCCCATTCTGAGCAAATCCAGTAATTATAGAGTTCCAAGAGACTACATCCTTCTCACAAATCATCTTAAACAATGTTTTTCCCGATCTCATGTCTCCGCATTTGCTGTACATGTCAACTAGAGCATTACAAATAATTAAATTGGACAAGTAACATCCATTATAACTTCTAATGATATGCCCATGAATCTGCTTACCTCTTTCATTAAGTGCTAGGTCTGCACAAGCACTCAAAATGCTAACATATGTAACTGAGCTAGGCGGGATCCTCTCTTCCAGCATTTTCTGGAAAAGATCCAAAGCATCATTACCACGCCCACTTTGTACAAAACCTGATATCAAAGCAGTCCAAGAAACTGTGTTCTTGATAGGCATACCATGAAATACCCAACAAGCGTCATCCATTCTTGATGCACTTGCATAAGAAGCAATCATTGAGGTCCAAGACACGACGTCCCTCTCTAGCATCCGACTGAATACAGAATATGAGGTGTCTGGTTCACCACATTTTCCATAAGAATTGACCAAAGAATTGCAAGCAACGATATTCATTTCCAAGCCAATTGCAATCGCCACCCCATGAACTTGACGCAACATTGCCAATGCACCTAGGGAAGCACAAGTTCCAACTACACTTACAAACGTGAACTGGTCTAATAACAAACATTCACAACCTTGTTGCATTCTTTGAAAGAGATATATGGATTCTTTATGATACCCATGACGTGCTAAACCAGAAATCAACGTATTATAACTCACAAGGTTTGGCTCTGTCATTGTAGCAAGCAAATGGCGTGCATCATCAAAACTGCCATTTCTCGAGTACATGGAAATCATGGTATTCCAAGAATGGGTGTTCTTAGTTGGAAGGTCGTCAAAAGCCTTTTGGGCATCTGGAATGGCATTGCATTTGGAGTAAATATCAATGAGGCGGTTGATGAGGAAGGTGTCGAAGGTGAGAGCTGTTTTAATGAAGGTTGAGTGTAAAACCCTGCCAAGCCTGATGTCCTTATTAGTGATGCTTTTCGATATGAGAGACACATATTGATCAAACAAAGATGAAGCCAGGATTTTTCTGTATTTGGGGGTGGGCTAAACCTCACTACTAAATATAATTTTCATTCAGTAATCTGGATTCCCAATTAGCACAGCCTGCAGATAAAGCAGTATAAAAATATAAATATAATCAAAAGCAAAAACTGGTCTTATTCAACTGAAGTACAACACATCTCATCAAAAACAAAAACAAAAGCTGAAGTACAAGACATGGAACAAAATTAGATACCCGGAATGAACAAGGAGATACCAGAAGTCTAGGGTATTGTAGTTCATAAGATTTTGTTCAGGTCTCATTTCACTGATCTTGAACAGGAAATTGACAGATTTAAAAGCAGTTGGAATAAAAATCAAATAG
The DNA here is from genome assembly GCF_000184155.1 of Fragaria vesca subsp. vesca. Taxonomy (NCBI): domain Eukaryota; kingdom Viridiplantae; phylum Streptophyta; class Magnoliopsida; order Rosales; family Rosaceae; genus Fragaria; species Fragaria vesca. The sequence goes on along the minus strand of NC_020496.1, from coordinate 23,204,662 downwards.
AATCGGCAATGGAGATGCTGACCTAATTCTGATTTTGTAGGGAGGGAGAGTGAGGCTGTGGTGACTTGGATGTGAATGAGAGCGGATCAGAACTGTAACAAGAAGAAGAAGAAGAAGAGAGTTCTGAGCGAACGGCCGTCGAGCTGAGAGGGAAATTTGGGAATAAAAATAAGGATTAAAAAAATAAAACGGTTAAATACCGGTGACACCTCGGGTTTGTCTGCTACACTAACATGTATACATGTATAAGGAGGTAAAATTTACACTTCTTATTTTACGATCCGCATTTTCATCTTTGAGAAGTTTTCACAAAAAGACAAAATATATGTCACTAAAAACAAGATTTAAATTACCAAAAGAAGAAAGTGGGAGTGTGAATTGTAAAATTAAAAGTGTAAATTTCAGTTCTCTATCTATAACATACAAAAACTAATAAAAGCAACTACATGGGGGAGATCACGTGCAGCAAGGGTGACGTGTTTTGAAAAATTTGGCATGTTTTTGCAGGTATGTATGCTATGCTATGCTATGTTACATCGATACTCCACCCCTATGGAGTGTCGGAGTGTCCGACACTCCCGACACACCGATACCGATACGATACACCAAAATGTGTGTCTGATACGCCACGTGGCATGTCAAAAAAAGTTGACTTTTTGGACACGTTGACCGACACGCCACGTTAGCTTGAGACACGCCACGTCAGCGTCCGACACGCCACAGCAGCGTGTATTGACTGAATAAAAAAAATAAAAAATAAAAACATAACTAAAAGTCTAAAACTTAATCGTAGAGGAAGCCCACTTTAACGAAGCCGCATAGAAGAGGAACGACGAAAAAGGAAGCCGAGGAACGACATCGCCGTTCTCTGTCGCTGCAAGAACGACGTCGCTTTTCCCTGTCAGTGCGATTGTTCCTCCGCCGACGCTGCTCTGCGAGAACGATGAGAACGGCGTCGCCTTTCTCTGTCACAGCGACTCTTCCTCCGCCTATAGCCGTCGCCGGCCTAAACTCTCTCTTTGGTTGTAAGGTCAGTCTTAATCTTAGCTTTGAAGTGTTTGGTGATTGCAGTCTCATTTGCAGTAACAGAAAAACATATAAGATTTTAATCATTTTATGATCATTCTGATACCACTTATATATTTGTAAGGCAATGTGCTATTGAAGCATCTGCACTGTGATGTTAAGTATCATGATATTACTCAATTGCTGATAGGGTTGGATGGAGCTAGACATTTGAGACTTTGCAAAATTGAGTTTATACCTGCTAGTATTAGATCATCAATTAGTTGAGAGTTTGTAGGAGATCAGGTTTTATACTTGGTGAGAAACATCGGCTCATCTATATTTTTAAGGAAGATTTAATCGAAAGGAGTTGTGTCTGGATTGCTTATTTGTTTATCTTTGCTCTGTTAATTGTTAATATGTTATGATATGCTGCTGTTCTTATGTTGTTGTGTGTCTATGCTACTGTCTTATGTTGTTTTGCTGGATTATTATGATTATGATGAGTTCAAATGCGGCCTCTATTATTAATTAGAAATATATAAATAAGTAATTATATTTGTTGTGTCCAAGCCGTGTTGAAAATGCAGTTTTTGAGTTTTGCCGTGTTGCTGTGTCTGTACGTATCGTGTCACCGTATCCGTGTCCGTGTCCGTGCAACATAGATGCTATGCATTAATGCACAGCAGAATTTTCGTGACATCTCATACTTTACCTATAAAAACAATTTTGTCCCACAGTTTTCAAATTTATTCGGCATATCCCTATACTCTCATTTGTGGACAGTTTTGTCCATTCCGTTAAATAGGTCAGTTAGTTTGCTGATGTGGCAAACAGTAAACGTTTAAATGACTAAAATACCCTCATTTAAATCAATTTTTTATTTTCATTTCTTCTTTCCCTTTTTTTTTCTTTTTTAGTCTCTCATCTCTCTCACACAAAGATTTCTCTCTTCCAAATCTTCACAAAACAAGTTGTTTATTTTTGGTAGTTTCAAATTGGGAGGGGATGAATTGTAGTGCTGGAGCTATACATGTTGATCTTGTTACGGGTTGGACATATGGTGTCAAGACCCACCTCGGAATTCATCTTGAAATTCGAAGTAAACCCTGCGGGGACCACCTGCAAATGAAATTATACCGAAAATTCGACATAACCTTCCTTAAAAAATGACAACCTTTCCTAAAACATCTACACACACTTCTAAAATCAAACTCCAACCTTATACTTTTGGAGCCTCCATGCTCCCTAAATTTACACACCTGAAAAATGTTGACTTTTTTTGACACGTTGACCGACACGCCACCTTAGTCTCTAGCACGCAACGTCATCAATTATATATATATATATATATAAAAGAGAGGTTTAGATGGATTATGGAATGATTAAAATGTTTGGATATGGAATGATTGTAAATTTTTTTTTCTATTAGGTGTTAGAGAGCTGCTGTGCTACTAAATTGATGTCTAGTTTTTTATACAATCTATATATGCCCGTTTGATTCTCTTTAATGACTTGCATATGATTCTCTTTAATGACTTGCATATGATTCTCTTTAATGTTATTTCAATATGTTTATGCAATGAACTGAATTTAGACAAAAAAAGAAAGGAAAAAAGATTGAATTTAATTAGAACATAATTTTGGTGATGTAATGAAGTTATTTCATATTTTAGTATATTTTTATGTATTAAAAATACATAATGATACTATTCTATTTGCCGTGTCCAAGCCGTGTCGGAAACTCAGTTTTTGAGTTTTACCGTGTCGCGTCGTGCCATGTCGCTGTGTCTGTGTCCTTGTCCATTACCCATAATAAAACTAGTTTTCAGCTGGGGTAAAACAAAGCCATTTCGGAAAATACTTGTGTCCGGACTAGTATGTACGTGGGCGTCCGAACTCTCTCTTATTTACATACTTTTGTCAATGTAAATCATAATCTTAACCATTCAAAAGTTGAATTAACCTATAGAGATCACCTCTGCAAAATTTCAATGTAAACAAACATTGTTTTCTCTACCGAATGTATCAAACAAACGAACGGCTGATCATGAGATTGCTAACTTTCACCAGAACTGACAGTTTGTTTAATGAAATCGGCTAATTTTGCATAGGTGTTCTCTATAGGTTAATTCAACTTTTGAACGGTTAAGATTATGATGACATTAAAGTATGTATATAAGAGTGAGTCTAGACGCATACGTACATATTAGTTTGGACGCAAATATTTTCCTTCTTGTTTTAAACGTCCTAAAAAATTTACGAATCTAATACATAAAGATAGTATAATCTTTTTTCTGAGGTAATCTCAATCTTCGGTCTATGGTCTCAAAACTGCAGCTTCCAAACACGTTAAAGGTTTTGGTCCTGCTAAGTTGGATTGGAAAATCCTAACTCAGTCTACAAATTGGTGGGTTCAATTAGTCACTAATAAGTATCTTAAAAGACATCATTTCCTGATTATGCCGAATAAATCTTCTTATTCTCATGCGTGAAAAGGTATCCTTGACTCAAGGAATATCCTTATTGAAGGTATGTGATGGATAATTGGAGATGATTCTTGATTCTTCTGTTTTGTTTTGAAATTTATATCGCTTCTGTCTTTATCTTAACATTTGATTATTCTTGCTCATATTAGAAATACAAACATAAATGTTACGGTTAGCCACTTCATTAACAATGAATCTTGAAATGTACCTCTTCTTAATTAATTTCTACCCTTAGATAGTGCATAACATTATTGTTGTCCCTCTTCCATTACAACCCTATACTGATCAATTCATTTAGTGTCCTTCTCCTGCTGATTGTGTCCCTACTAGTTGTTTTACAAATCGGAAATTAGCATCCTTTCACTTATATAATGAGCTCTAACTCCTGAACATCGTGGTTTTTAGATAATTAGTGGAGAATTAATATACTTGGGTTGTGGAAGGCATATTGTGAGGTGGTTAGGAATAATTTACAAATTTCTTTAAATTTTTTTGAAAACAAAGGTAAATTTAAGGTTTGTTTCAGTGGGATATATGCAATTATATTTTTTGACAAAGGCTTATTATTCACTTAACAATCATCTGATTCATCTTGTTTTCTATGTTGTCAAATATAATGTTAGCACCTAACAAAACTAACGGTCAAAATATTTTCTTTTGCTTCAAGTCAACTGATCTATGTTCCTAACTCCGACTTGTTTCTCGTTTATCCCTATCAGCTTCTAATGTTGTAGTCTTCTTTATTTGCAAGTATATATTGAGTAGTTGAACTTGATGATGCAGACAACACAAGAAAGTCTTGGTGAAAAACGCCTTAACATGGGATGTGACTTAGAACATTTATTTGTGGAAAGAACTAGGAGAACTTAGTTAATGGATTTCTATAACTTAACAGGCTATTCTCATCTATGGATAATGTGTTTGGATTGATTATTAACATTTTAGTTGGTTAATATTTAGCATATGGTTAGATATGGTTGAAATGTAGCAACCACAACTTGGTTAGAAAAGAAATATCCTCTTTAAAAGCCTAAACTTAATCCGAAGCGCAACCCTTTTTTTGGTCAAAATGAAAGTCCCCAAAGTAGTTCAAGGATATTCAGTTTTATGAAAAATAATTTTAATCTTAATGCTTTTACAAGTATATTGAAATCTTAAAGTCTGTAAGTAATGGTTGAGCGCGTCACTGTGTCTATATGTCTATTTAAGTCGTGTTTACTCACATGTAAAACATGCTCAAACATTACGAGAAATTTTTTTTTTAAAGATAAAACCTTAATTTTTTTATCCATGTCTTATTTGGCGCCTCTTTCAACACCTAAAAACAACAAACATAAAAAACAATTAAAAAAAAAGTAGTTGAAAGGAAATGTGCGTGTGCGTGTGCGTTTAGTTTTGTTGTTGTTCATCGTGTGTCATGGTTAATATATCTCGAGTAATATCGACTTGGCTTTTAAGATTTCAACACTAATGATAAAGAATATATATCATAGTTTTAAGACTCTCTCTCTCTCTC
>NC_020496.1:23173381-23199150 GCF_000184155.1 Fragaria vesca subsp. vesca | reverse complement strand
CTCTCTCTCTCTCTCTCTCTCTCTCTCTCTCTCTCTCTCTCTCTCTCTCTCTCTCTCTCTCTCTCTCTCTCTCTCTCTCCTTGCTTCACTGTCTCCTGCACGGCGTCAGCTTCGTCAACCCGAGCTCGACAATCATCCGGAAAAGCCAGTCGGCAAGGCCGAGGTCGAAGCTTAAAACTGTGTGTTTGTGGTTAGAGCCCCTTACATGTATCGATTTTCTTAGCCTCTAATTCTCCTCATTCTTCCATTTTAGACGGCAATGATAAGTCAAACGTGATATCATTTAGTTATATATATCAAAAGTGCTTCTTTTCTCTTTCCAATTTTGTTGAAATAGCTAACCAATCATGTTTAGTAGTGGAACAATGACTCCATAATCCATGGTGCAGAGATTACCAATCCAATATAATACAATACAGCAGCCAAAATCAACTCAAACCTCCTTCCTTCACACATCACTATGAGACTTTAGTAAAAGAAGATAAGCAAACCACTTAACAAACAGTCTCGTATTTTTGTAAACACCTTTTATCTTTTCTACGTTTTGCAATGGTATGGAGCATGAACCCAATAAATATCATGAACCTAATAAATATTGAAAATGTTTCATACTAGGAGCTGGATTGTTGTCCCATTTTTGTTATAAGATTATATTAATTTTTTTTTATCAAAATTTTGCAACTTGTATCAAGTAGCTACACGAGGGACATGTGCAAGCCAACCAATATCAAACTTCTAGTTGGAAACATGGATTAGAATGTGAAATGGATCCATCCTCCCAACAAGTCTAGTAGGTTCAGTAAATGTTGACATCGCTTTTTGAAGGAAAATTGGATATTTTTATAATTTTGAGCTAATCTCTAATATAAGTGATCTCGTTGTGATGAAAGTTTTCATTAGAAAAATAAATGGTTAACTTTGAAACACCAAAACCCTTTGTGGTTGAAATGCAGCGGCCACAACTTGTTTAGAACTTTAGATAAAAAATATCCTCTTTAAAAGCCTAAGCCTAAGCCATCTCTCTTTTTTTTTTGTCCAAAGAGAAGTCCCCGTGGTAGTTCAAGGATATTTAGTTTTATGAACAATAATTCTAATCCAAGTGTATCTTAAAAAAAGTATATTGAAGTCTTAGAGTTTGTAAGTAATGGTTGAATGTGTCACTGTGTCTATATGTCTATTTATTGTTTATGCATATGTAAAACATACTCAACCGTTACGATAAGATATTAGAAAGAAAAAAAAACATAATTTTTTTCTCCACGTCTACTTTTAGCATGAGAGAAATTTTATATACACACCCGAAATAACTTAATACACATCCCCTTCTCAATACACCATTTATTTAATTTCTCATTCAGATATTTTATTAAATACACAACCCAAAGTACCTAAAATACCCTTAATCTAAAAAACCATGAAATATCATATAATGTGACTATATTAACACTATTATTATTGTATAATTAGTATATATTTATATAAATTAACATTTTATAGATGTTCATATGTATTATTTGTGTTAGTTATTGAGAAATCCTTACAGAATCATTGTTCATTTCAAATTCTTAAACATCAAAATGATAAATAAGATGAAAAATACATATCTGAATAGTGTGTTTGGGAGAAAAGAAAAATATGTGAAATATAACGAAATAAGTGTTCATATGCATAACAATTATATCGTTTGACACTTTGACACTCTAAACTTTGAAATTATGAATCTTTAAGGACAAAAAAGAAATCAATTGATTATCCAAATTTCCTTGCAAATTTTTTGTTTACTTTAATAGTTTCGATTCCCTAAATAAGTTCTCGATCTTAAAAATTTAATTTGTTCTAATTCACTTTATAAGTTTCCAAAAATAAGTTTTGTTTTTTAAATTTGGTTTATATTTCACATTATTAGTTTCCAAATATAAGTATATTTAAATTGTATTACACATTTGTCATTTAACATACCAATCAAATGTGATTTGAAATATCAAATAATAGGGATGTGTATTAAGTTATTTGGGGTGTGTATTTAAAACCATTCTTTTAGAATCTCTTTCTGCAAAAAAAAAAACACAAAAAACAAAAAAACAAAAAAACAAACAAAACACAAAAAAAAACAAAACAAACAAACATCAAGAAAAAAAAACTGAAAGAAAAATGTGCTTTTGTGAAAATGCTGCGCTCGCGCGTGGTTATTGTGCGTCATAGTTGATGTATCTCGAGTATAATATTGACTTGGCTCTTAAGATTTCAATCTAGTAATAATCGAGGAAACACAACATATATAAAATAGACATATGAAATGATATATCAAAACAAAACAAATGACATATAGATTCGATCATGATTGACTTAAATAAATCTGGCATTTTCATTCTTAGTCATTAACTATAAATTTATTGTTTACCACATGCTCTATTCAGTATTTCAATCAATCCAAGAAAGATTAATTACAGCACATCGTGCACCTAGTAGTTCAATCGATTTAATGAGACCCATTAATTTTATACACCTTTTCTCTTTAACAAGCTTTTGTTAGGTTTTCTAGGCGGCGTCTTTGCACAATGGTTATGGATGGGTCTTTGGCTTGTCTCAACTTTTCGTAAGGGTGGTGGTGGCTTTTTTTGGTATCATATGGATTGGATAAACTTTTTCTTGTTTGGTCTCCTCTGCATCTCTCGTCTTCAAGGTGATGCTTTAAGCTTTCACCTTGAAGCCTTGATGCTTTCCTCAAGACTGTCGGTGGGCTTCCACCGGCATGAGATTGAGTAGGCGGCGCTCTAGGTGTGATATGCTGCTCTTAGGAGGCTTCGAACCTCATCTATTGTGTTGGCGGTGGTCGTGGTACCGTGGTCAATACTAGCGGCTCAGGTGCTTTGGGGTTTGTGGACGGTGACACAAGCGTGGCTACTACTAGTTCATTGATACCAAGTGGTGGATTGAAGTCCGATATGGTGGTTGGGATGGATTGTCGGGTGCTGTGGTAGGTGGCCGTTATGGTTGAACGACGTTGCGCAAATGAAGCAAACAACGGTATGGTTTCCATTTGTGGGCTTGGGTTTGAAGTGAAATTGTTAAAGCTTTTAAGTTTTTGGGTTACTTTTAGGCCTTGGCCTTCCTTTTAATAGATTTATTGTTACTTGAACTCGGGATTCTCTCCCTCGGTAGGATGGTCCCAGATTATGTCCTTGTTACATGGTTACTCTTTCAGCTTCAAGGTTATGGTTGAGGCATAGAGGTTGCTTATGTAGTTTCACATGGTTCATTTTTTACGTTATCCGTGATGACAGATTGTGTTTTGTGTTCATGTTATATTCATATATTTAATCAATTTATGAATTTTCGTCACCTTTTGATAAAAATAAATAAAAATTAAAAAAAATCTCATATGACGTATCACTTTGATAGTTTTAAAAATTCGGATATCAAATTGGCATTGACATAATAATTTAAGGATCGTTGGGTGAATTTTTTATGTTTTTATGTTTTTTTTGCTTTTTTTTTAAGGGACTCCTGCTTTCCTTCCTGTTTCAAACCAGTTGGTTTTGTACTTGAGAAAGAGGTGAAGTTTTCAATCTGAGAAGGAGCGCGAATCTGAGAGCATTGGAGATGTCAAAGTTCATATACCCACGGCTGTCTCGCGTCGACATAGTCTCGATCATCATCGACGCTCAGATCATGGACATCTCGGAGCGCCATCTTCTCAACCCTAACCCTGACTTCGTCACCAACCTCTTCACCCGCGTCCTCATCGCTCTCGACTTCTTCAACGAGTGAGTCCGTTTCTTCTCTTACCCTTAATTTTCTATGAGACTCTAACTCGAAACCGGTGCAGGGATATTGGGCAAGTTGATTTCGACGCCTTGGAGCAGTTTGAGAATCCCGAATCTCATGACAGCTCCCTCCATATCATCAACCTCTGCAACAGAATCAGGCAGGTCCTGGACTTGGTGGATTGTCCTCACAGATTTACCCTCAAAGATCTCATAAGACCGGACCCCAATCGCACCGAGTTTTTTCTCAGTGCTATTATGAATTACCATCTTTATAGGTAATATTTTTTTTCCTGATTTTATTATTAGTTCAAGATTAGAGTCACTTGAGATTTGCCAATTTTAATCGGCTTTGAGCTCTATTGGCAGTGTTGTTGGTAGGTTGGATGGTGAGGAACTAAAGAACTCAAAGCAAACTAGGGGTGGGGATGGTTTAATTATGGCACTGGTCTCTTAAGAGTTTATATATTACTCTTTTTGGGCCATTTTTATAATCTGAATGCCGTTATGACGTAGAGTTTGTTGATCATGTATTGTACTTCCTTTTTGTTTATTTAGTCTAGCGGACACATTTTCCGCTGTCTTGTCTTTCTTTGATATGAAAAAAGTTTGTTTCTCATTAGATGGCTTTATGATGAAGGAACTGATGGCAGGATTTTGTCTGATCAGCATCTGCCACATGATAATTTTTTTATTTTTATAATCTCCTCTAGTAATTTGATGGAAGTTATCTTGCAGTTTTAGGATGCACTCAGTGCAGTGCTTAAGGGCCTGAACTTTATTGGGTAATTCCAGCAGCTTACATTCTGGAAAGAAATGAAAGGCTAGATAATACTGGGACTTTGAACATAATTAAGGAGTTTGAAAAATTTAAAGGAGTGGGTGCATATCTTATGGAATTTATTTATTTATTTATTTATTTTTTCTTTTTTCCGTTTATAGGGAATACCTTATTAGGTGAACTATAACTGTTTCTGCTTCAATTATCTAATGGGCTGGTCGAGCAACCTTGTTAAAGCTTCTGATACAATCTTTTCTTCAAATGTGTTGTTACTGGATGTTTATTACATATTCGTTTATTTTTAGATACTTTTGTTGTCAACATATGCTCTTACTGGATTTAAAAACGAAAGGAAGAAAGAGAGTAAGTGTTGGATTTATATGCAAACTTGGAACTAGTGTAAAGGAACTCCTCTTTTGAGTTTTAAGGGGAAGAGAACATGTTTTACAGATGAGAAACTTGATGCTCTGGTTTGAATATTTTATTTATACCTTTTGCTTATATGTGTTTAACCTTTTGTTTTCGTTATCAGAGAGACAAAAGTGAAACAACTCACCGAACTTATGAATCCATTAACGGATATCGAGGAGCAGCACCAGTTGTTGCAGGGCCGGGTTTCCCAGGTATATCATATAGAGGAAAGGGTATTTAATAATAAACTAAAGGGAACTTTATTTATTTGTGCTGCTTGTGCATCAATTTACCAATTCTTTGTTTTGTAGTTGAATGTTGAGATTGCGGACTTCGATGACGCAAGAGAAAAGGAATCGCCTCTTCTTCAAGAGGCAGAGGCTAAAGTTAAAGAATTGCGCCAAACCATTGAAGGCCTTAACAACGAACAAGTTAAAGTCAGAACTTCTCTTAAGAAGTTGAAGGAGAAGAGTGGAGAAATGGACAAAGAGGTCAGATTGTTCAGTGCTATGACTGATTTTATCAGCTTTACCTAAACAAAATAGAAGTACACAAATAAATCATAAACAGTTCTAGGAATATTGTGGTCAGATTTGTTAATCGAAACTGATACTGTTTTCACTCTCCAAGAGATCAGAACTTGGCAATTCTATTTTGGTCTGTTGACTTCTTTTGTGTGTTTTCTGAGCTGGAAAATAGTGAGAATGAAATACTTCTTATGAGATGGGGTGGAAGAAAGGAAACAAATTGGGAGTTGGTGACTTGTTAGAGAAAGAGGCAGTCTGGGGAATCGGAGACTACTTGAGAAATGACTATGGAGGTTCAAGGAGGAAATAAACTCAAAATGGTATGAAGTCATTAGAAGCAAACTGGACTGCAAAAACAATCGCTGGGATTTCAATTTTGTGTTCTAGGCTCAATCCGGGATCCATGGAAGCGATGGAACATAGCACTTATTCAGTTACTGCTTGTTGCAATTTTATGGTGGGGAAGGAGGAAAGGGTTAGGTTGTAGTTAGACAGATAGGTTGGGTAGATCTATTCTTTCTTTCCTTCCTCCTTTATATGTTATCTCAAAATTATGATTTCTCCCATTGCCAAAAGGTGTCAACTCTTGTTGGCCTTTTAGGCTCCTTATTCCCCACTAAAAAAAGTGTCAACTCTTGTGTCCTTCCTCTGTGTTGTGATTTTGGGTTTAGAAGAAACCATAACAATCTGGAAGTCGAGGAACTCCTCGGGTCATTTTCTTTTCATCTCAAATTGAGACTTTTTTAAAATAATTTTTTAATATATTTTTGGTTCCATGTATGTTAGATATAAGAAGGTACTGGTATTCAAATGTGGATATGCTTTTCTTATTCTTTCTTTTTCCTTTTGACTTATTCTGTTTCTCCAGATTTCTGATGCTGATTTTGATCTGCTAAAATGTGATTCTGAGAGACAAGAATTACGCTCAAGAATTGTTCAGTCACCGGATAAACTGCAGGTACCTTATTTCTTCATGTGTTTTTTTTTTCCCTGATCAAATATCTTTTTTCTTCATGTTGGTCATAGTATTTATATCTGGTAATTCTGATTCATCAACATTACTACATTCCTGTTCGTTTGCATCCAACATTACATGTGTTTAAGGCTCATGACTTATTTTCTAGTTTTAAGTGTTTTAACCCATTTGTATATTTCATGCCGTCAGGCTTTTGAAACCCCGTACCGAATAATTTTTTTTTCTTTTCTTGAGAATGGAATAACTTTATGTTGGAAGTGACTGTGGTAGGAGAGGCAAGAACTTGAAGAAAAAATAAGTTATAATATTAACTTAGTATTTGGTCCTTCTCTGAATACTTTTTAAATAAGGCGCTTTTAACCAATTTAAACATAGCCTTTACTGCTTTGGTGTAAAACTAAAATCAGTCCAACACAATGGACATATCTCTGCAAGATAATCAAATTTTTTGGATGAACTCTGATGAACTAATAGAAAATCATTCTTAATATGGACAAATAGAGAAAGGGAATTGATCTCTGTCTCTCTTTCTCTCCCCACACACAGGCACAGTTGTTGAGGTTCCGGTTCTGAAATTGTTAGTCATAGTGCAATGACCCCCACCATGGCAGGGGTTTTATTTATTTATTGTTTTTATTTTTATTTTCAAGCACAATTGCACTTCAGAATCTATTTAATTTGGTCTTCAAAATATTGGGAATAATGGCTTTAGAATGGTTGAGATGAGCTCATGTATGAAGATGGTTTAAGCCCTTTGAAAAGATGATGTGCGGTCCTAATTTATACATATAACTTACCTTCAACGCAGTTAATGTTACATGAATTCCAATCCAGTTCTTGCTTGCATAGGTGTTTGAATTCTCGTGGTTCAACTGAAGTTTTAAACGGGTCTCAGAATGATCTTTCACTCGTGAATAAATTTGGTTGCCAGAGTAATACCTGAAATTGGGTTTGGCTCTTTTGCACTGAGCATCATGCCATATTGATACTCCCAAATTCGCCAGCAAATGATTAGCACCTTTTTCTGCTACTACAGAAAATTCCTGTAGAGATAAAGTCAATGTATCTTGCAAGAGGTGTGATAACCAATCAAATCTAGTAAACTAAAGAGTTTGGCATTGTTGAGTGTCTTTCCCATACCACAAACGTGAAGCCTACCCTATCTTTTATAATAACCTAGGCCTCCCCCAAATTGAGCAAAGGTGACCACTTCGTGATATTGTGCGAATTCTAGTTCCATCTCCACACATAGCCAATTAGTTTTGGATCAGATCCTCTAGTTACTGTATTTGGAGGAGGCTATTTGTCTATTTGGTCCATTTCCACATGTGTTGTGATGTCTATGTCTCTTGCTTAAGTTAAGCCGGATGTGAGGTTGCGTGATGAGAGTTATATACAACAACGGGAATGTGAAGCCTTGTGTTACCATTTATACTGGGTCTCACATGCATAGCCAGTTGGTTTTAAGTTACATGATCTAAAAATTTTAGACATGTAAAGTCAACAGCAAAGCACAATCCTAGACACAGATGGATTAATTGGTTCTGTTATGATTGCATATAGCTTACTTGGTTATTTATTTTCTTGTTAAGCCTGCATAAAAATCCAGTTGAAAACCCTAGAGCTATGCTTCCTTTGTAATATCAACTGTACATCAAACAACAAGCTTTCCTCTGACTATGCAATTGCATACTTCATTTTTGTTATGTTGACTGGGTCAGTGTTTCTGTAGTTTCATCATTTGTGCTCCTTTTGGTAAGCTAACTAAACCACACTTTTGCTTAAAGAGGGCTGTAGAAGAGAAGAAATCAGTTCGAGAGAAGGCAAAAAATGATGAAATGTCAGCCATGCAATCTTTTAACGAGAAGACTGCTGTTGAGGAGGTTTATACAAAGGTAGTATGATATCAGACTACATGTTTAAGTGATCACTATGCATGCTGGTCTTTTATATGTTGACAGTTTTTTAAAAAGGACTGCGTAGGCCTGTGTAGTTGAAGTGTCTAACTTCTGAAAGCTGGTATTTGGAACATTTTTGTTTGAAAATGACTATTAACTTTTAAAAAAAAAATTCAAGGAATTTTGATATAAAAGGTCCAGTCCAGTCGGGACATGAGCAGTGTGTACCACTGTGGATTTTTATTTGTTTCCTTACACTCATTTTTTTCTTCTGGATTTTGTTCATAATGCCAAACACTACTAACACTTGCAAATGTTACTGGAAACATAATTCTATTGGGTACAGAAGTAGTGATATACATTTTAAGTATATTGACTGGTGAATAAAACGATATGTTAGTTATATTAATATTATATTAATAATTTATTGAAATACAAATTCTTGTGTTTGATATGCTTGCACCAATTCATATGTAAATTATAAATAGATAATCACATGTGTCTATTAAAGAATATAGTTGGCTACTGCTAAATTTAACAATAATTTTCATGTGTATCCTCAGGTTTTAAAGAAACTATCAAAGCACTTGGCCCAGATGCAGGTTATACAAGAACAGGTAGATCTATTTGCTTTCAAATGTCTGCTTATAGCAGCATCCAGATTTATCTTACAACATAAGATATTGTTTCCCTTCTTCTTGCCAAACAAACTTTACAGTTCGCATTTCATATTCATGCACTGAACTGTCCGTTGCTTGAAATATCAACTTCATAACACGGCCGCTTTTGAGTTATTAGGTGAATTCGGCTAAATTTGCTGGCAAAGACTGTAAAGCATTAAAACAGAAAAAAAGTGATGATGAAATTCTGATTAAGTCTCTTCAGAACGAAGTTGTGAAACGACAGGCAAAAGGTAGTCTCTTTTAGTCAATTTGTGTTCTGTTGCGTTCTTTTCTGAACAGTTGACAGCTTAATATGAGACATAAAATGGTTAGATTTGCTTTTGGAGTTTAGAGATGTTTTTCTCTTATCTCAGTGAAAGATTTTAATGACTTGAAAAAGAAGCTAGAAAAGGAAAGATATCTAAAGTTTGAGGAGGCTACTAAGGAAGTTAATACAGTCAAGCTGGAGGTGGAATCAAGGAGAGGTCTTCTCGAAGCAAGGCAAAAGGATGTTGAAGCTGCGGTAGCAGAGGTATTTTATATGTAGATTATGATGGGGGATCATTTTTGTATTTTTTAGATTGTCTATTATCTAAAGTATGTAATTGATACTCTTTTGTTCAAGTATTTAATTTTAGCTCTGCATTTGGTAGGTGGATTCTATTACTGCAAGTATTGCCTCATTAAAGAAATCAGCAGCAGCTGATCAGCAAGCATTAGCTCTTAAATGTGAGGAGATCATTAAAGAGGTACTTACCCATTGCAATGTTTTCCCCTTTCCTTGCAAAACTAGCTTTAGACTACCGATCAGTATTATTCATCATACCCAAATAAGAACTAGTGTGTTCTCTTCTTCAATTTGCTGTACAATTTTTTATGATATCAAGATATCATTGACTGGGTATTGCCATTATGTACAGGGAGATGCTCCTATTTGTTTCTCGGTTCTTTGTCCACCTAAAATATAGTATCAAAAATAAGTCCCTGATTTTTAACTGAGGCTATAATTGAAACTAATATTGAAATCCATACTGGTTGGTTCTCTATATGGGGGAAGTACATTTTATTTTCATGATGTTTCAAGCCTCGAACAATTTTTAATGGTTGATGTATGTCTATGTTACATTGATGCATGCAGTTCCACCAATATGCAAGTTCGATTGGGAACTTGCTGCAATGACTGATAGAGCGTCAAAAGTTCACTGAGCATGGAGCAGGTCCTTTTGAAATTTGTTGGCTGGTTTGACTTCAGAAAATATCTTGTTTCTTTGGTTCAAGAGCCTGAAGCATCCTTCCTGTATACATCTTCCCTTTAAATCTTGTTTCTTCAGTTTGACAAGAAAGTTCCACTGGATGCTTCATCCCTCGTGTTAAAAGAATGCACCTTCGGTTGCCTGTCATTGCTTGGTGTGCAGTTTGAGTTGTATTATTTCATCTTCTTCTTGTTGTGAAGGGAGTTGTATTTAGAGACCCTTATCTTCATAATAGTAGTTTAAGCAGAAATGAGGTTCTTGAAATCTTTTCTTTCCGGATAACCAGACCAATCAATCTGTCCTTTTTATAGCGTAAATATTCCTCCATGTCATCAGTTCATTACTTTTAACAAAAATTAGGTGAGCTCAGACTCGAATGCCCCTCCAATGTGTCTAAAAGATTAAACAATAATTATACTGAATAAATACATACATCTTATTTTCTTTTCCCCATCTTTAAGTGTATAATGCAAAAGTCCCCTATTGAAGAACGATCAAAAATCAACTAATTCGCTCTGGTTGAGTTATGTACACTCACCCATGCAAGTTGTCATGGATTTCCTTGATAACATTCTGCAGTGTCTGTCAATGTGAGCCTCACATTGCAGTCCTCAGCAAGTCTCCAACATATCATACAGATCGCTGCAAAAAGCGCAACTATAGAAACCAAGCACTCTACTTATTTCAAAGAAAAAACAGAACCAATACTCGACCTATGTAATGCCAGGTTTGTAGGGTGTCACTAAACACTTACACTAAAAACCCTACTGCCTTTTGATTTTGTACCTTGTTCACTAGTTGCAAGCTAGTTAATTCTGTTGTGAGTTACATGTGCTATGGAAAAAATATAGTTCTAACTAGTGATTCGTACTAAGGGCATCAAAGTTAGTAGCTCAATGGGGTAAAATTTTTAGTGATTTTCCTTCGCATATTGGGTGCATTCTCATTCTTGTCTCGTTGCGCGACGACCATGGCATTGACATCTAGCCTTGCCAGTGCTCGTTGCGTGCAGCCGGACGAGAAATTGTTTTCGAGGGCATGTCTGATGCATAGAGGCTGGGGGTGGGAGGGGGTAATCCCGAGTTTCACTTGGTTGACGAACGCGGCAACACCAGGGTTGTCGCCCTGATGGTGATAGTTGTGGCGCTGTAAGGGTGGGTGTCCAACTTTGATTCTGATGTTGGATTGTATGATGTTGTTTTGGGTGAGCTCTTCATCCATATTGTGGGTTTCCATATGATTTGTTCACTAGGATTAGATTGGCATTAGTTGCTCGACCACCAACACTCCGATGTATCACACTACTGACTACTCACTACCTCGTGGTTGCTGAAGACGACTAAGTTAGCGAGCATGAGTGTGTGGTGTGGTAAGAGTTGTTAGTATTGTTGTATTTTTGTATATGGATGTAGGGCCTCCGGTTTAAAGATTAACAAGTTGTCAGTATTTTCTCACTCCATCTAGTTTGAACGAGTTGAATATATGTTTTTCGCTTTTACAGTTATTCATTCCTCACCAAAAAAAATTAGACTCGTAAGTTATGAATCATTGATTGATTGATGTATGATTTTTGAACAAAACCGCCGTGATTTTGACTGTGTCTAGGCGCTGGGCAGGACTCCGGTTTGTAACGTTTTGAAGAATTGAATAATTAACGCCGTTAAAAACAGGAAAAAAGAAAACAAAAAAACAAAAAACTTGGCCGTTTAAAAGTGTGCAAAACCCCCATATCATCTGTTGGCCGTTCTTTCTGTCTCAGAATCTCGCCTTGGCGTCGCATTCACCACTGAACCCTAAACCCTAATTTCAGGCCTTTCTCTATCGGTGAGTAAGTTGTGATGGTTTCTGTTGTTCTGGGTTCTGTATTAAATCACACACACACACTCTCTCGTAATTAGCCGGTCTCATAATTTGGAATCTCAAACTTTGGTGGTTGTTTTGGATTTACAGCACTGCTTGCATACATGTGTAGTGGTCAGGTGGAGTTGAGGAATTTTTATTTTAAATTCTTTGCTTCAAGTGTAGATGAATTGAAGAGCTTGTACACAAATCTAACTGTGTTCAAGCTAACTCCAAAACAGATTCTGCCCCTTCCATTATCTATACAGTTTCATGAGTCTTTAGCTTTGTATATCCCACAATTTCTATTGTTTGCATGTGTTTCCTTCCTTATGGGCTTTGCTTTGATATCTTTCATTTTCGGCTGTGGTCACTAATATACTGAGTACTTTTGTTGGAAGTTCTAGCAATAACAAGATCAACTAGTTGCAAAAATTGTCTTGTGTGTGTTGTACATTTTTTGGAAATACACAGACAGTGTAATAAGGACTATAATGCAACTGGCTGAGATTTGAGAAGTCATCCTGTAGCAATCATCTTCTTTGTTTCTTTGTGTCACTAATGCTTACAATTCATCAGTGTTTGAACTTCAAAGTGTCCTCCAATAGCTGTGAAACATGAATGCATCTATGGATGTTACTGTGATTCTTCTTCCGTTTTTATATGCATATTGTGAAGTATAACAAATGGTATTTTATGTTTAGGTAAAATCAGCTTCCAAAACGGTACAAGAGCAAGAGGCTCACCAATCTCTGTCCCCGAACCCTCTTAAACTCCAGGACTAAGATGAGGCCTTTGGATGAAGCTGAAACCACTGCGGTGTTTGAAAAGCTCTTTAAGTTCACGGGAAACAACCTCAAAAACATTGTGGAGAACCCTTCTCATGAAGGTCCGGACCCAAATCCAGGTCGCTATTGCTTTCGTCTCAACAAGAACAAGGTCTACTATGTCAGTGACTCACTAGTAAAGCGTGCAACAAACATAGCTCGGGTCAATTTAGTCTCTCTTGGAACTTGCATTGGTAAGTTTACTCATGGTGGCAGCTTCCACCTAACTGTTCAATGTTTGAGTTTCTTGGCCTCAAATGCTAAACACAAGGTCTGGCTCAAACCTACCTCTGAGATGTCATATTTATACGGAAACCATGTTTTGAAAGGTGGGTTGGGTAGAATTACAGAAAATATTGTGCCTGGTGATGGGGTGGTTGTGTTTTCAATGTCAGATATTCCATTGGGTTTTGGCATTGCAGCTAAATCTACCCAGGATTGTAGGAAGTTGGACCCCAATGGAATTGTGGTGCTTCATCAGGCTGATATTGGAGAGTACTTGAGGATGGAGGATGAGCTTTGAATTTAATGTCAACTTTTACTGCTTTTGGTACGTGTGTTGCATTGTATGCATATCTGCCGCTTATGTAAGTGAGTCTATTAGATTCTGATGAATTTTGGCCGTGATTATAGTTCCGGTTTTGTATGAAGAATAGATTATAATTTTCCTTGTGGCTCCGTGTGCGTTTATTTTGGTTTAACGTTATGGGGGTTTCAGTTTCCTCATTTTCACTTGTTTCTTGCACCCTTGCAGCAAGAGTTCAATTCTTGATATAATTTTCTCTTGTGCTCCTCAAGTCTCAAATCTTTTGGTTTGATTTTTCTAGGTCTCAAGAAAAAAGACATTTTATAAGTTTCAATTCACTCTACTTGGTGTTTGACAACTTGTGTTACAACGTGTTCAATATTTTGGTCTTGCTTTGATCTTATATATTTTCAACTTTTACATGATTTCTTTTGAATGAAAGATTGGGGATGTAGTCGATAACATCGATCTTATGTGATTAAATTGTTGTTTTTGAATCCCTTCGACAAAGAATGACCCTAAACCCTAAACCCAACAAAGCACGCGATAAAACAGGAAGAAGCCAAACATGATCCCTACATTGATCCATTGGGTGTCCTTGTCAAGTCCCCTATTTTCAACACATCATTGCCTGTGAGCAAACACTCACTTCTAACGCTCCAGTACTCGTTCGTTAGCAATGTGTCCAATGGTTACCTGTATATTGGTATGCTCTCTTTTTTGGGATGAAGTAGCTAGAGAAGAGGAAGAAGGCTCCAAACTCTGCAAATAAGCGAGTTTCCTGAAATGAAGTCGGGAGAGACTGCGCTGAGAAAGAGCACTAGCGATGAGCCAAACCACGAAAGTGAAAAACGCAATGGGTGTAAATTACCATGCTTGTAACACTAGAGGGGGTCAAGCCTCTAATTCTTTCTTAGACATGTTCAAAACACACACCCTAGAGTTGATTTGATTAGCCCAACAAAAATGAAAACAAGCATCCAACATATAAATATTGCATCAGGACATTAAAATAGACCTTCATTACATAAAATTTGGGTTAACACACAACCCTAACCCTAACAAAAATTGTACTACTACCCATAAATACATACATCACCAGTTCCATCATTTTTCATGCATCATGATCCTCTCCTTCTAGGGACGGTTCTTGTTTATCCTTGACTTAAATATAAACCCTAGATGTGATATGCAACGGTTAAAACAGATGCCACCTTAGTAGATAAACCCTAAAGCTCATTAACTACTTAATTGGGCAATTTATGATACTTTTGTTTCAAGAGGTCATTTGTCGTACACTTTTGTTTCTACATCTTTGTTAAGTTCATCTCCTCGTTACCTCATGGCGACCCATGTCACATTCCTAACAGGTAACCTATATTGATCTAAAACTTTAGCGATCTAACCCAACAAGTAAACTTGCTCTAAGGATTATGGTTGGATTCTCACCGACTATATATGTATGAGGGTGAAGGGTGAGCTCACATTTGAGTTGTGAAAGCTTGTCACTGAAGAATGGAAGGAACTCTCTGATTTTGGTCGGGGCGGGTTCGCGTTGGCCCGCAAGGTTCCGTCTACTCCAAACTCTGGTTCCGTCTGGTTTTACTTTCTATAAATAGATGTATAAATGGAAGGTTCCAAGATTGAGGATTGCGGAGTAGTCTGGTCTCTGCCACCTTATCCTCGTGGAATGAACAGTACTACCTGCGTTTTGCTTTAATATATATAGTAATTTCCCAAAATCCGAATTTCGTATCTCGCATCGTAATCAAAGCGGCGTCAATATCGTTATCCTTTCACACTTCCCAATAAATCCGACTTTTATCTTGTTGGTATTATATTGGCTTTCGTGTATTCAACGTGAATTTCTTGTTTTGGAGTTTCATTATTCTGGGTTTCTTTTTGTAGGTACTAAACTAAGAACCCTCTTGTCTCTCAATTTCATTGGTAAAACCCAGCTGGGTTTTGAAATTCTGGGTTGAGTTTTCTTCTGGGTCCTTCAAGGATTGGTTGGGGAAACCCACCTAGTTGTTGAGCTGGTGGGTCTTGCAAATTTGGGTCAATTTTTCTCTGCTGGGACTTGCAAAGCTTCAAAGAGGTTGGAAAATGTTTCATTCACAAATACTGGTTTTCTTGTTTCAGTTATTGGGTACCGTCTTGGTTCCAAGAATTTAGAAATATCTGATTGTTGAGATTGTGGAATCTTCTGCTTCTTTGCAATTGTTCATATTGATTCAATTGCCTTTCTCATTCTTTTGTAAACTTTGTGAGCTAAAACTGAATTGTGTTAGTAGAGCTCTTGAGCTTTGTTGATCCAGGATATACGTACATATACGTACATTCTACTTGCTCCAAAATCATGGATATAAGTAATGAAGCCAGTGTTGATCCATTTCCTATTGGACCTTCAACCATTATTGGTCGGACCATTGCTTTCCGGATTTTGTTCTGCAAGTCCATGACTCATTTGAGACATCAGATCTTTAGTATGTTGTTTAGTCTCGTCTTTAGATTCAGGAATTTTTTGGCTCCTATGTTCTCATGGTTGCATCCTAGAAACCCGCAAGGGATATTGGCAATGGTGACAATTATCGCCTTTGTGTTGAAACGATACACAAATGTAAAAGTGAAGGCTGAAATGGCTTATCGGAGGAAATTTTGGAGAAATATGATGAGGACTGCCTTGACATACGAGGAGTGGGCTCATGCTGCTAAGATGCTTGATAAGGAGACCCCAAAGATGAATGAATCAGACCTTTATGATGAAGAAGTGGTTAGGAACAAGCTTCAAGAACTCCACCACCGTCGTGAAGAGGGTTCTCTCCGAGATATAATTTTCTGTATGCGAGCAGATCTTGTTAGAAATCTTGGTAACATGTGCAACCCTGAGCTTCACAAGGGGAGACTTCACGTGCCCAAACTTATAAAAGAATATATTGATGAG
This sequence comes from Fragaria vesca subsp. vesca, assembly GCF_000184155.1. NCBI lineage: Eukaryota > Viridiplantae > Streptophyta > Magnoliopsida > Rosales > Rosaceae > Fragaria > Fragaria vesca. Next base: position 23,182,739 of record NC_020496.1, on the reverse strand, counting down.
GTATCAACTCAGCTGAGAATGGTTTGTGATTCAGACTCAGAAGAGCTCTCATTGGAAGAGAAGCTTGCTTTCATGCATGAAACAAGACACGCTTTTGGGAGAACTGCCTTGCTCTTGAGTGGGGGTGCTTCTCTTGGATCATTTCATGTTGGTGTAGTTAAAACACTGGTGGAACATAAGCTTATGCCAAGAATAATTGCTGGTTCTAGTGTTGGGTCCATTATGTGTTCTGTTGTTGCCACTAGGTCTTGGCCAGAGCTGCAAAGTTTTTTTGAGGATTCTTGGCACTCGTTGCAGTTTTTTGATCAGATGGGTGGAATTTTTACAGTTGTGAAGAGGGTCATGACACGTGGGGCTGTCCATGAGATCAGGCAGTTGCAAATGATGCTAAGGCATTTAACCAGTAATTTAACATTTCAGGAAGCATACGACATGACAGGTCGAATTCTTGGGATAACTGTTTGCTCCCCAAGGAAGCACGAGCCACCTAGATGTCTGAACTACTTGACATCACCTCACGTTGTTATATGGAGTGCAGTGACAGCTTCTTGTGCTTTCCCAGGCCTTTTTGAGGCCCAGGAACTAATGGCGAAAGATAGAAGTGGAGAGATTGTTCCTTACCATCCTCCATTTAATTTGGATCCAGAGGCAGGGACAATGCCAGTGCGTAGGTGGCGGGACGGTAGTCTGGAAATTGATTTGCCTATGATGCAACTAAAAGAACTGTTCAATGTCAATCATTTTATAGTCAGTCAGGCAAATCCTCATATTGCACCATTATTAAGACTAAAGGAATTTGTGAGAGCTATTGGAGGCAACTTTGCTGCCAAGGTATGTATCTATGAACCTCACTTTAGACTCTCTTTTATATTTTTTGTCTTTGTCTATGGCTTCTTGTTCTGTTTCTTTAGCTTTAATTTTACTCATTAGAAGTATATTCGGTTGTAGCCTTTTCAACGTGCTCTTCCCTTCTTACTGCTTCCCTTCATTTTCCTCCTCCACCTGTTTGTATTATAATCTTTAGCTGAAATAATACAATATATAGTTGGAGACCAATTCTTATTAGTTAACTTGTATATCACTTTGAACTCATCTTGGGCAGAATGTTGCTTGAAATGTAATGCGACCAACGCTTCCATTTATGTTCAGGTTGCAGTTCTTGATTTTCTTTATCATTGTTGTTCACCCTGCTTCTTAAAAGTGGTTTCTAGTAGCTAGTGTATAACAGCTGATGCCGCTTTTTGACTGCTTTGTCAACATGTCATTAATGGTTTAGTTAGAGAAATCCAATTAGTTCAAACTTGTGGCGAGTATTAATGGCACAGAAAATGTTTCCTGTTATTTGAAGATCATGCTACATCTTTATGGGACTCCAGGTCTCATGGCATTGACAAGTCATTGTTGATAAGATTTGAATTAGTCTTTCATCATAGTTAACCAATATGATGAACACCAAAGTTTGCCATAGTCAATATGTCATAAGCACCTCATTGCAAGAACAAAAAACTGTAGAAATTGGTCCGTCCAACTCAAAACGGAATGGCAATAGGTGAAGAGGCCAAATATTTCATAATTTTCCATGCAAGACCATCCAGCTCTGGGATATACTTTCAATAAGAACATTATACTGATTACTGAATTGCTTGTTTGTACTGCTTCATTGCTGGTGGTTATTATTTATGGATGAGCGTTATCTTGTTTGTTGGTTTACTAACTTGGTATATGAATTCTGTAGCTTGCGCATCTTGTTGAGATGGAGGTGAAACATAGATGTAACCAGATCCTTGAACTTGGTTTTCCCTTAGGCGGACTTGCTAAGCTGTTTGCTCAAGACTGGGAGGGCGATGTTACTATTGTGATGCCTGCCACTCTAGCTCAGGTAAGTGGAGGAAAAACAGATAGTGATAGACATCTAATCAGCTAGTCAGTAACTCCGTACTAGTGAATTAGACTTCTTTTTTACTTTCTCTTGTCTCTGGCTAAATATCATTAAAATTTATCGAAAGAGAAGACCAAGGGGATCTTAATTGTTTAGGCTTAGGCTTCATTATTTAAGTGAATCTTTATTGCTGTTCTTGCTTAATTTATTTTTAATATTTGATTTTTAATTAGGATTGATTGAATTGACCACAGTGGAGTGCTACAAAGTTTTGTTTTGGAATATATGAAGATTTTTTTTTTTCTCTTTTATCATGTAGACCAATTGCTAGTATTGAGAGAAACTAATAAGTTTCTTTTTCCTTGCTCCTTGACCAGTATTCAAAAATTATACAAAACCCAACATATGTTGAGCTTCAAAAGGCTGCCAACCAAGGTAGACGGTGCACTTGGGAGAAACTGTCAGCGATAAAAGCAAACTGTGGCATTGAACTTGCTCTTGATGAGTCTGTTGTTATTCTCAATCACATGCGTAGACTGAAAAGGAGTGCTGAAAGAGCTGCTGCTTCTTCTCATGGCCTACTGAGCACAGTCAGATTCAGTGCATCAAAAAGAATTCCATCTTGGAATTGCATTGCTCGTGAGAATTCTAGTGGTTCTCTTGAAGAAGACCTCCTTGGAGATGCTGGTTCCTCATTCCATCATGGAGTTGGCACACCCACCGGTGGTAAAAACTTCCATACCCACCGTAACATACATGATGGTCATGGAAGTGACAGCGAATCTGAGAATGCCGATTTAAATTCTTGGACCAGATCCGGTGGACCCTTGATGAGAACGACGTCAGCAACTAAATTCATCGACTTTGTCCAAAACTTGGACATTGATGCGGAACTGAACAGAGGATTGTTGGTTAATCCTAACTCAGGTACGACGCTCCAATTGGGGGGCAGTAATCAATACCATCACAGCTCAAGGGGGAGTACACCAGACCGTAGCCCGGACAGCACAAGATTTGATAGGAGGGATTTCGGGAATGTGGCTTCAGTAAACAGTGCTAGCATTATGGTGACAGAAGGTGATCTTTTGCAGCCGGAAAGGATACATAACGGGATTGTATTCAATGTTGTGAAGAAAGAAGACTTGTCATTGTCAAGTAGTAGGAGTCAGGATATGGAAAATTTTAACACTGAAGTTGCTGAGTGTGTGCAACTCGACTCTCTCGAAAAGGAGATGGATACTAGATCTGCATCTGAATATGGCGATGCTGATTCTGCTTCAGAAATAGGATTAAATGATACAGCGGCCAGCTGTAGCCAGTCTACAGATCAATCTATCACTGCTGATGATTCTAATAATCAGAGCTCTGAAGAGTGCAGGCAGTTGTTAGTTTGAGTGTTTGACATAATATGTAGTTTTTGTTTATTCAAAAAATCAAAATAAATGTTCCAAGTTAGTACTTAGTGCTTTATATAAATGGTATACAACTATGTGATTCATATAGCTTAGTCTCTCTGATGCGGTTGGTTTTTAAGACTTGTGTGAACCAAAATTCTCACCTTCACTCCAAAGTTGGACCTCCACCTTATCTAGATCATAGTTGTTATGTTTCATTTAAGCTCAGAATTCAATTGTTTTTTGGGGTTAATGGACAGATATATATGTATGGACTTGTTATTACACTTTGAACATTGTTTTAATAAGAGTTGAAAGAAGTATCACTGGGGCTTTTTCCAACACATACTTGATATGAATTGTAGCATTCCACTGGAATATTATACTGGCATGTCCACCTATATGTTATTGAAGATATGAGGAGCGTGGAGTTATAAGATACTAATCGGAAATAGCGTCTCTCAGGAGAGAGGATTGTATCCTTGCATACAGTTGTATGTTTCTGTAATTTGCATCTGTTCTGAGTATATTGAGTTAGCTTCATTATGGTGCCAAGTTACTTTTCTGTGATCTCAAGTGTTCAGAATAGTTTCAATTTTGAAAAGGCTACAATGTTTGCCAGAATCATAAACTTACGCAAGTAACTCAATTATGTTTTGGTTCTATTGTGCGTACTTGACTCCTTACGAGTCTTGCAATATATGTCTATGCAAGATTTTAGTAGCCATCCAGTTTCCTCCCTTTTGGCTCTCCTATTTGATCTCATGAGATCGAAGCTAGCTTATGTTTATGAGGCTCATAAAAGTTTCTCCTAGATACCTACAGCTCTGTACATTGCTCATGTACATGTGGCGATCCAAATTCAAAAACAAAAGGGTGAAAAATGTTGTCCAGTAGTAATGACCTAACAGGTCACACCAATGACCTAGACAAGTCACACCAATGACCTAGGTTTACCCCTAATGATGCGCTGACCTAACGGGTGAACTTACTTGATAAAAAACCTCAAGAAGCAGTTTCAAGACTACCTAGAGGTCCTAAGCTGACCTTCCTGCTTTGTCCGAAGCCAACCGAGCGGGTGCGATTGCGCATTGAGTGGTACCAAATTAAATTAGAAAGGGAATGACATAACTTTATCAAGGAGAATGAGTAGTGGTATTAAATGCGCGTGGTCGCGGACTTGCAGCAACACTGAGAGTAAAAATCTGGGGAAACCAAAAGGAGTGGACGAGAGCAAAGAGTGAAACATCATCAATCATAGACATGCATGCGAGGTGGTCCAGCACACTCACGATCGTGGCTAGCTGTGTCCTTTCCATCTTCTTTCGCTCCAACACTGAAAAGTAATTCCAATTTCAGTTCCACCAAAAATGAAGTGATCCAAGTGAAATGAGTGTGAGAGCTGGATGAGTTGCTTTCCGCGTGCTCCACAGCTCTCTAGTTTTCCGTCTCCGTGTGCTTCCCGTGTCCTTTCATGTTGGTGAACAATTATAACACATTCCCCACGAACAAGAAGAGAAGCTAGTAAAACACTACACTTTTCAGCCGGTATATATAGATATCTAGTCCAAATTTAAAAACTGATTCGACTCAGATCAGTCGTATCAACATTTTATATCCATGGACGTAGCAAGCTAGGGGCAAAAAAGAGTCGATTGATCCTTTTTCAAATATCATTTACTAATAACAACAAATTAATAGTCATAATCAGCAAAATCTACATATCTTACATAAAAGAGAAACGGAAAAACCGAACTAACTTATGTAATAAGCAGACTAATAAATCTCTGATACACTCGCTACTAAGCTAGTCTTTACACGAGTGTCTACAACACGCCTTCTATGATTCTATGCATCTATTGATCTATTCTCTCCTAATTCTGCCTAGCACGCAATTGTGGTACAAATGGATCTATTTGTCTACATAAAAGTTGCATAAAGCAATAAAGACCGGCAAAGACTTTTCCCTAGACTAAACATAAATTAGAAGATTACAACCTCTTTCCCTTCCGGGGTGGAGGTTATACTTCGGCCCGGACCTGAGGTGAGCCTAAAAGGCAACAACCTCAGGCAATATATGACTTTTGGGGGCACCAATCCCAATTTGAAACAGTCAATATATGACTGTTATGCAAAATCACAACAATCCCCTCGACACACACGATACTATGCTCTAGAAAATCAAAGTGGGGGTTTGGTATTTGTGTAAAGAGCGTCATCAATGCATCATAAAGGCTGGGAATAAAAGAATGGGAACACCGCCAAGCTCGAGGGCGGTGGTGTCGTTGGTATCATAAGGCCGTAACAGATCTTGTCTGCCTCTGCCTCAGTCCCGTTCCTAGTCTTTCTCTTGTGATTGCGTGTTTTAGAGACAAACACAATCACACCAACATAGAAAGAAGCCTTCAAGATTACAAATGCCCAGCAGCCAACACCATCTTATTTACCAATGATTGTAATGGACTACAAATGGGCTAATTACTTGTTCCAATACCAAAGATAATAAAGAAGGTATACCATTAGAGGGCACCATTTTTAGACCCGGCCTCAGGCCTCAAAATCTCAGGTATGGCCCTGGTTATACTTCCTACAACCTAGCCCATATCCACAACGATGAAGCCCATCATCCTGCTCCGACCAGAACCATCAGGCCCATCAATAGAGACAACTCCATGATTAGGCCTAACAACCCTTTTCCTTCTTGGTCCCCAACCTAGCCCATGGAGAGGCCGAAATTCCATCTAGTCAAATCGTGACCCGTGACCACCACCCTGACCCGGCCCGCAGCCTTCATCTGGTAACCGCGAGACCTAGACTGCATTGCTCTTGACTGACCTTCTAACTCGATTGACGCGAGCATACCTGAGGCTGGCAACTCGACCCAAGATCGTGAGATCTGAAATGAGTGACCCAATCCTAGAATTCTCCAACCATATTGTTGAACATGAACAAGAGAAAATCTTGTTGGATTAGTTTTTGAAAATGTTATCATTGTTGTTGTATACTATCGTTGGATGTCTCTAACCATCGATTTAAACACCATTGACTGATAATACACCGTAGGAAACAAAGCTAGACGAACAAAAACTTAGAATAAGATTTGTGTTGGTTTTTCAAAGAGAATAAGATTTATGTTGATTGAGAAAAACCATGCTTGAAATAGTGATATTTCTCGTAATTTTTATTGAAAGATTTTGCCCCAAAGTTGTGAATGATTTCTTTTTCTTCCATATTTAATGATAAACATCAAATAATTGTAAAATGATAGAATCTCCTCCCATGAGAAAATAAACCTAAAGTGTGTACAAAGAACATCTACTTTTACAACCAACAAAATGGTAAATGCCCCGAGTTCCCAACACTCACCAACTAACAAACAAAGGCCCCCAAGTCCCACCAAAACCTCCTTTGTATTGTATTATACAATTCAACCTACACCCAAAAAATAATAAATAACCTAATATTCTTTGTTTCTTTGAGGAATTAATGGAATTGGAACAGAAAAACTGAAATTTAGATAGAAATAACAAAAAAGTCTGAATTTGCGGGAAGAATTATTAGCATATATATAAATAAGCCGCTCATGGAAAGGTTCCCAGTAACACGAAGTTTCCAGGAAGCTGCCATGGCTCTCCCTTCACTCCCACCATTTAACCCCTCTCCCCTTCCTCTCTCCTTCCCATTCCCTTCATCAGTTCATCTTCTTCTCTCTTCCTCTCTTCCTCTCTCTTCCTCGTCATCCATCTTCCGCCATGAAGCTTATGAAAATCAACAGCCTCAGTCCCAAGCGCCTCTTCCGCTCCAAGAAGGACCGCTCCGCCGTCTCCCGCTCCGACCCTCCCTCCTTCGGCTCCGGAACCGCGTCCTCTTCCTCCTCCGATTCCCTCCACAAGCCTGGTGGTCCTGCCGCCACTCCGACCAGCGTCCTGCCGGGGGACTGGTCGGAGTTCTCTTCTGTCGACATGGCGCAGGCCTTTAGGCTGATCGACAGAGACAACGACGGAGTGGTCTCGAGAACAGAGCTGGAGGCTCTGCTGAAGCGGCTGCTGGGGGCGGAGCCGCCGACCCAGGAGGAGGTGGCGATGATGCTGAGCGAGGTCGACGGCGACGGCGACGGCTGCATACCCCTGGAGGCTCTTTTACACCGGTTCGGACCGGGTTGCGAGCCGGCGGCCGACTCGGAGCTGCGGGAGGCGTTTGAGGTGTTCGACACGGATCACGACGGGAAGATATCCGCGGAGGAGCTGTTGAGCGTGTTCACGGCGATAGGGGACGAACGGTGCACGTTAGAGGAGTGCCGGCGCATGATTGCGGAGGTCGATAAGAACGGGGACGGCTTCGTCTGCTTTCAGGACTTTGCTCGTATGATGGACCTGCAGCGATGAACTACACTCTTTCTCTTTGTATTTATTTTTGGAATCCTATAAAAAAAATGGAGGAAATGATCAGAGAATCAGACGGTGTTAGTGTTCATAATTTGCGTTTCAGATAAGATGTGGTTGATTTTCTGCACATGATGTTCTTTTCCGGTGAATTGGGTCATGTTTCTGTTCTTTTCTTCTGTCCTCCATTTTCGTGGGTGGAGGAATATAATATAATATATGATAAGGGATTGGCTCACTGGACATCCTGCTTCAACCAAAAACATTGAACCCAGTCATCATTATCAAATTTCAGAACCTTTGGTTTCGAATCCAAGTTTCTCCAACATAATGCTTTCAGGTCTCGGGTCTTTATAAGAACGGAAAGAGAAGAAAAATAGAATTTCTCAACTACTTTCATTCCCAATATTTGGTAATATACGGAAAGCGATCCCGAAAGTTGTTAAAAAATTAATAATTTATGTAATAAAATAATATATTATAAGTAATAAAGATAAAGAAATAAGAGGAGATTCATAAAAGAATTTCTTTTCCTTTTGCCTTTTTTAATACACATAACATGACAATAACAAATTTTCTTTCTTGTTAGTTACCCTAAACCAAACGAGGCATCATATATGGAGCACCTTGCAAGCTAGGAGGGAGGCCGATCTGCTAGGGAGGAGTTTGAGGAGGAGCGGCTTAACTCTGCGCTTTCTCAATGAACTGATTTGTTGTTTTGTCCGGCGGCGTTTGCAACTAGGTTAGCAACGGCTCAAAGGTGGTGACAACTTGCTTTGGGTGCGTCTGCGTTTCGTGTTCGCCACTCCCATGGCTGAAGGATGCTTCTGCTCGTCAGAGACCGACAGATGACGGCTATGGCTAGCTTGGGTGGTTCGATCTGGTGCCCAATCCGGATCTCAGGTCCAAGTGGGCTGAGGGTTGGGAAGAGGCATGTGGGAGTGGGCTTGGTCCTTTTGGGTCTGGGCCATTTTCCCTCTTCTCTCACGTTTTACTTTTAGGCTCGTTGTTCCGAGTTTGAGTCTCTACGAGCGGGCTTTTACGTAACCCTCATTCTACGATGTTCACTGTTCTGACGGGTAGAGGGGTACACCATGAAGGTCTCTAGGCCCCAAGCTAATCAAGACGGATGTTGGGAATTAGGGTTATGAAGAATAAATTAGTTTTTAGATGTCCGCTTTTTTGGGCAGTCTTTTGGGTTTAGTTTGATTGTCCACCTTTTTGGACTTTATTTTCTTTGTAGATTGTAGTTATTATCATCTTTTTGGATGGTAGCCTGGCTATTAAGTTAGTCAGTTGAGCAGTGGATGTAATATATGATCTTCAGATCCCTTAGTTTGAGCGAGAGTGCTCGTTGTATGATCTTTCGATCAATGGATGGGTTTACGCCCACGGGAGTCACATCCCTTTTCCTCAAACAAAAAAAAAGGACTAATTTCAGTTTACCCCCATCAACTTTAGGTCGATCATCATGTTAGTCCTTATTCTTTCAATTTCATCAAAAACACCCCTCAACTCCCAATTTTCATCAGCTGCGCATGTCCAAACTTCCAATCTTCATCCAATTCCTCTGTCAAGTGATGACTTGATATTCATCTAATTCCTCTGTCAAGTGATGACTTGATATCAAGAATAAAGTCAAATTCTAAAAGTTACCTTTCAAACCATTTTTCCCCCATATCGATACACATCTTCGTTCCCAT
>NC_020496.1:23171688-23173062 GCF_000184155.1 Fragaria vesca subsp. vesca | reverse complement strand
CAAATATTGCTAGATCAAGCAGAAGCAAGCACCAATACAAGTTTAGAACTCATGATTCGAACACAAATACAAAACTGAAAGGGAACAACCTAATCCAAAAAAATTGGTCAAAAAGGTGGACATACACTACTAGAAAGCAATTACTAACTAAAAAGCAATGAACCTATCTAAGTTTACAAAGAACCTTCCAAAATGACATGAGGTCTAATATCTAATGGTGTACCTTGCCGTCAAAGTAAAGGGGTACTCTTGTATTGGGATCTTGGTGCTACTTCATAGGGACCATAGAGTCCGTCTAACCAGAGCCCTACATCATTTTCTTGTTTCTGCTTCCCCAAGGTCTACCTCTTTTCTTTTGAGACTTTTTCAGAATTCCAAGTGAACTATCGGTACCTACCACAAACCCTAGATCCCCTGGTTCAAGGTGAAACAGAACTACCGCCAAATTGTTCGTAGCACGCTTTCCATCTTCAGAGCTCTCTCTTCCCTTTGCCGGCTAACACCAACAATCTTGACTAGAGAATGGAATTCTGGTACTTCTCGGATGGTAACTGATCTCTCCTCTTTAGGAAAAAGAGATGAGAGATTTGGCATCGAGGGACAGACTAGGTTCTGCTCTGAATACGCTTAAGAAATCATGGGAAAAGTCGCTGGGTTTGGGGCGACGACTAGCGCTGCAACCGTAGCCTCTGCTTCCTTGGCCTGGGGACATATCAGTCTTCCTTGGTAGATCCGATGGCCTCCCCTACCAAACTCGTCGTCGCCATCGTCATAAGGGCTTCCGAGAGATCTTGGATCTCCACCCAAATACACACCAAAATCAAGAGGAATAGCCATGATATCAGAAAATTCGTTACAATCATTTAGCAAAATTATGGCACTTTGATACACCCATGGACCTCCCTTCTTCACTTGATTGACGTCTCTATCATTGGTGAAGGTAAAAAAGAATCGGTCACCCCTAGCCTGAACTTCCACTGTTGTGAATAATCTCCACATTGATTTCACAACACTACAAAAGGAATAAAAAACCACAGTCCTTTTTGTGTTCAAGCGGCCAACTAGGTAAAACCTAGGAGCCATAAAACCTTAATTTAGACACCAAAGATTATCAAGATCCACTGGTTCCTCTTAGTGGCAGGGGAAAGCTTGGAGACGAGGTCTGCAGTCATTGCAATGTTTTCTCGAATGAAACCCTAACCCTAGAGAGAGAGAGAGAGAGAGAGAGAGAGAGAGAGAGAGAGAGAGAGAGAGAGAGAGAGAGAGAGAGAGAGAGAGTAGTAGTAGTAGTAGTAGTAGTATATAGTATATATATATATATATATATATATATATACTATATATATATATACTATATATATATATATATATATA
>NC_020496.1:23157530-23171668 GCF_000184155.1 Fragaria vesca subsp. vesca | reverse complement strand
GAGAGAGAGAGAGAGTAACGAATTAATCATGTGTGGTTTATAAATACATTTGACCTACTTTTCATTGATTAAATAAATAATACAAATTCACATATTTACTACTATAAAGCTAAGAGTTCGGAAAATTCATCAAATTATATTTTTCTGTCAATATTACCCTATTAAGTTAATTCAGACTATTAAAAATCAGGATTATTACGGTAAAAAACAAAATAAAAAAATAAAACTATCTAATAAAAGTAAGAGAACTGATGATTTATAAAATATGGATAGTTAATTTGGTTAAAATTCAAATAGAAAATGGTTGACGTGGCTAAAGATGCTTTTATAGTATTCATTCTTTTTTTTTTTTTTCGGTTACAAGAAATGGTGGTCGGGTGGGACTACCACTCCGAGGCCGGGAGCAACATGGGTATGGTCTCTCCCCATAAGATGTTTTACTTGTGGAGGATCGAACCAGTGACCTCCTATTACCAGAAGTGCCACTGTAATATTCGCTCAACAAGCAGACCCATCATGCTTTCCACTAGACTAAACTCATGGGTTTTTATAGTATTCATTCTCATTGCGTTAATTATTTTATGAAGCTAAGTATGGAATAAATTTCGTGGAAAATGAAATGGTGAGTAGAAGCGCGGGCGGTTTGGCGTGGAGTGTGGAGTTTTTGGGTTGAAAGGTACAGTGTCTTTTTTATTGATGGGGGCGATGAACGTGTATGCAATTCTAGACAAGATGTCAAGTCACAACAATCCCTTTCTTGTTTTTGGTTTGTTCCTCGTTTGAAAATGTCAATTAACTTATATTTGCCCATGTTAGTTTGTCCTATTTGGGGACTTTGTCTAAGGCTTCCAACTTCCAGGAAACTTCATGGCCTGCCTTTCAATGTCGGACACTATTATCTTGGCTCCCACTGTTTTGTTTAAAGGGGCTACCACTGATGGTTTCGGTGGAAAAAACACTACATACAAATGCACGAGTCAGATAAATAAGTGATTGAGGTTCTCGTCCCAATCGCCAATGTGTGTACATTTGAAAACTTGCATTGAATAAGAGTGTGATTCCATCTAGACCATAACAAAAAAAGAAAACAAACCCACGAGAGAGCTTCTAGCATTTTGGTGGAATTTAAAAATATCAACTAAAACTAAAAATATTTGTTTAACCGTTTATTCAAAAGTCTTCATTTGGTTCTCATTATAAAGTACTCATTATAAGGTACTCATTAGAAACTTTCCAACAAGTCCACCTTATTTGTAAACTGCACGAACAAAACATTGAAGCGAAGGGCTATACGAGATTTCTAAAGTGCGACTCAAATGTGATATGTGTGACATGTGTGTTTGTAACAACTTTGTAAGAGTTGTTAGAGATTAGATTTTATTATGTTCTACTTTCTTTTTTCTTTGGTCATGGAATAAATAAAATTCCTTGTGTAAACTGAGGTCACATGGATTGGACTCACTCGACATGTGAAGTAATTGATAATCATATTGTGACCATTTGCATGATTGATCTTCCATAAATCTAGTCCAATGATGAGTGTTTTTCTATTTTGTTACACAAACGAAACTGAAAAATGACCAACCCCTTTGCTAATTTCCTGATGGTACTGCCTTGGCATCTCTTTAATAAGTGTTTCTAGTGCTCCTCAATTTGGAGTTCATGGCAAAAACAGAAACAACATCTTGTGTTGCTTCATGGATGGCTTGGTACTGGAATTGGGCAAACTATTTCTAGTTGCAGGATTAAAATATCAAATATTAGACAAGACTGCTGCTTTATTTGTAGCAAATAACCAAGGAAGGGTTTTGGATGACATGCTCATATTGGGATCGGCTTCGATGCTCTTAAACCTCAGAAGAAGATTTCACCCAAACCGCTCACTCTGCAACCTCCTCTCAACTAGCACACTTCCCTCCGACTCTACACCACAGGAGCCTCTTTCAGACTCCCAACTCAAATCCTTAGTCCTCAGCCACTACACTCCTCGCGGCAAATTCACCAACCTGCTCCAAAACGTCGTCGCTTTGCCCGCCGTTCTCCTCACCGCCTGCCAAAACCTCACCGCCACAACCCCTCAACCCCTTCACAATGGCCTTCTCCACTCCGTCTCCAAGCGCTTCTCTCTTCACGAAATGGGTCGCCAGCTCCGCGAGAATCGCTTCGATGTGGGAGCTTCTAGCGTCTCAATGGGCGACGGAGGTGAGTCTTTGTTGGTCTTACCCACTTTGAAACTCAAAGTTTTGATTGAAGCTATTAGGATTGTACTGGGCGTTGTTTATGATGAACGCTTTGTCACGTTTTCTTATGGCGGTCGTGTTAATCTGGGGCGGCACACGGCCATTAGGTACCTTAAGAACTCTGTTGAAAATCCCACCTGGTGGTTTAGTGTTGGCTTTAGTCGGGGAGTGTTCGAAAAACGACATGTGAGTAAGCTATGCTTGTTTATGGAAGAGAAGATAGAGGATGAGGTTTTGATTGGTATCATTAAGACATTGTTTGAATGTGGCGTTGTGAGAATTGAATTGGGTAGTTTTTGCTTTGGAAGAGGGTTTCCTCAGGAGAGTGGGTTGAGTTCAGTTTTGATGAACATTTACTTTAATGGTTTCGATAAAGAGATTCAGGAGATGCGTCTGAGGAAGAATCAGGAGCATCCCAAGTTCGAGTCGGATGAGCTTGTTTCCAAGGATGGTGTTTTCTACAAGCCTGTGAAGATATATGCGGTTAGGTACTTGGATGAGATATTAGTGATGACGTCCGGGTCTAAAATGTTGACTATGGATTTGAAGAACTGGGTTGTCAACTACTTGGAAGGGAGTTTGGAATTGATGGTGGATAAGGTAAAGACATCTATTCACAGTGCAGTGTCTGAGAAGATTGATTTCATGGGCATGGAATTACGGGCAGTTCCACCTTCGGTGTCGCACCCCCCTATGTCTGAAAAAGCTATTAGAGCACGGAAAAAGTACCTTAGACAGAAGGAAGTCAGAGCTATAGAATTGAAAAATGCTAGGGAGAGGAATAGAAAGAAATTGGGAATGAAAATTATGGGCCATGTTTTTAAAAAGCTGAAGACTGGTGATAGATTGAAATCTGAGTATCAAATTGAGAATGAAGTCAGAGAAATATTCAGCACCTGGGCTGATGAAGTAGTGAAAGAGTTCCTTGGGTCCTTGGATGAGCGTTGGGAATGGTATCGAAAGTTATCAGCAGGTACTTTTCTGTCTCTAAGGCACATTAGAAAACAATTGTCTGAAGAGCTTGTAGATTCTTATGATAAGTTCCAAGAGCAAGTAGACAAGCATCTGAACCCAGTCAGAGATAGAAAGGCAAGGGAGGAAGAAGAAAGGAGGGTAACAGAAGAAGCAGAGCAGAAATATGCTAAGAGAACAGTTGAGGATTTGACAAAGGTCTGTATCAAAGCTGATGCGCCTATAGAAGTTTTGAGGAAGATGGTTAAGTTGATTGGGTTTACAAATTCTATGGGTCGTCCCAGGCCGATCACGTTACTAACTGCTCTTGAAGATGCTGACATCATCAAGTGGTATGCTGGTGTAGGGAGAAGATGGCTTGATTTTTACTGCTGCTGCCATAACTTTAAGATGGTGAAAACTATTGTAACTTATCATTTGAGGTTCTCTTGTATCCTGACTCTAGCTGAAAAGCATGAATCCACCAAACGTGAAGCCATGCAACATTATACTAAGGATTTAAAAGTCTTTGATATAAATGGAAATGAAGAAGTATTCTTTCCCACCGAAAGAGAGGTAAAGATGATGGGAGATAAAAATCTTTCTGATCCAAAACCTGTGGATGGGGCATTTTCTTTGGCTTTGATTAGATTAGCTTCTGATGAGCCTCCATATTCTTGTGTTGCTCATTTCTGTGACAGAACAGATACTATTGTTTATCGGGTACGATTATTGCAAAGTCGATTGAATGTAACCCCCTTGGATGAAAATAAATGGGTGCCGGGGATGGGCGCAATCAATGGGAGTCTCCATCTGAAATGTTTCCCTCTTTGTCCTGATCACATACATGATTTATACATGGGAAGAATCACGTTTCAAGATATTGATAGTACTTCCTTTGTGTTTGTGGATGTAGACTGAGTTTTCAGTCCTCTGGCTTGCTACCTCATTTTACATATCTGTATAGGCCCGGTGGGTGATCTGATCGATTGTATTGATTTATATATGATCATTTGCAATTGGTTAAATATTCACTGTTGTAGTGCAGTTTCAGTCATTCATGTGATTTGTACACATCATTTTTAGTTGATGACATTATGTAAAATTCGTGAAAAGTTTGATTACACAGTTATGCATCTTATGGTTGTCTTGTTCATGGTAGAAACTAGAAACTGTTAATTCTCTGTGCCAAATATTGACTTTAAAGCTTAATTTTATCTCTGTAAGATTTGACTACTTTTTAGTTTTTACCATTGCAAGCTTCATAAAAACCACATAATTCTGCTATAGTCAATGTTAAACTTTGTACTGTCTTTTCTAAAAAATTTGTCTCATTTTTGTAGACTTAAAGTACTGTGTTGTCAAATAGCTGTCTACATTTTTGCGTTAAGTTGTGCATGGTAGAAAATGAATCTTTGGAGATTTTATTGAGTGGGAATATCTTCTGTATTGATCATGTTACTTGTCATTAATTGGGGTCGAGTCAGACCCATTAAGCTCCCCTTCAAAGAGTTGTTTCAGTGTTTGAATGACTAGGCCTTTTCGAGATTTCGGTTTTGCGAATTGGGAAAATAGGAGGTAGGTTGGTCTTATTTTTTAGGGTAATTGAGTTTATTGAATAGTTGATTGTTGTGATGTCCTGGGCTTAATTTGTGAAGTAGGGGTTTTAGGGATTTGGATTTGGGATTGTGGGTTTTTTGTGTTGGTTTTAGGGGTTGAATTTTGGGGCCATGGTGACCATGATTTGCATGAACGGTTTCTGTCGGACGAACAATACGCATGAATGGAAGAATGGGTGGCCTTTGCGATCTGGTTCTCTGCTACAAGTGTGGGTAAGAAAATGGTCCCCTTTTGTCATTTCAAAGTTTTAATTTTTCAGCTTAAGTTTTGATTTTTAAAGTGTTGTGGGTTTGATACAGTGTTAGGATGACTTATGGGATATGGGTTTTTGGTTCTTAATGTTGGGTTTTATGTATATTCTGGGTGTTAGATTGAAGTTTTGATCGTTTGGGTTTCAACCAATTGCGTTATGTTCAGTTTGATCAAATCTGGGACTTGATTGAATTTCTATTTAAACTATTCTGGTGATTCGATTGAGTTTCGGTCCATGCAGCTTTTGGGTGGTGCAAATGAATTTAGGTTCTTCATTTTTGGTAAGATTTGTCAGTTTCCTTCATATTATGCAGAATTTGGAGTCCTTGAGATTACTCACTCGAAGTTTTGGGGTATTTCTTTGCATTGCTGCCTTTTGTGCATGCATGTGATCTTTAAAAGCATCAAGTCGATCTGAATTGAATCCTTCTGCTGTAAATTTAGGTTCTCTAATACCTGTTCTGCTTTGGATAATGAGGAATTGAGTTGTGGAGTTGTAGCTTTTACTTTATTGATGAAGTTCTTACTGGGTTATCTTATTTGTTCCTGGAAACTGAACGAAATCTACTCTATCTTTTTCTTTTTTTTTTCCCTCGGGATTTGGAGGGGTAATGGGTGATTGGGTACATGTTACTAGCATTACTGGGTGCTTTCCTTTTTTGAGGTATTGATAAGTTTCTCATGCTCTTTGATCTGTAAGTCATAATTTATCTCTTTCATTGATAGGAAAAACAGTAACTATATCTAATCAGCCATATTTTTATAATGAAGTTTAACTTTTCTGTGATTGATACTGACACAGCAGCAAGGCTGAATTATGTATGTTAATTAAGCATTTCGAGTTCCCATTGCTGTGAATGAGCTCTCAGTTTTTGGTTTCTCTGTGGCTAAGTTTCTTGGTTTAAATGGTGTGTTTTGCAGTGATCATGTTACCAATCAATAGAGGAATTAGCTTTGTGATAATGGAATGGCTGAATGCTTTGACTAGGGGTAATTGGGGTTTTAGTGACCCCCTAGGTTGAGGGTGTTATTATTTCTTTCTGTAGTAAACTTCACCAATTTATACCTAGGGGGTTTAACTGGGGTTTAGGGATTTTAGGATTGACTTGGAAACAGAAGTAAAATCTGTGTACCAATTTCTGTTCTGCCCCTAAATTTTCTGTTTGAAGTGAACTCTACATGTTTTGGTTATCGGGCATTGGTGATTTCCTAATGAAATGCTTTTGAGAACTTGGAAGGCTAGGCAACTGCGAGCAGCATGATAACGTGTTTAATTTAATATAATTCTAAGCTTAAGAGAGTCCATTAGAATTTGCCGTCAATAATTGATAGGGATGAAAGATAAGTTTATGCATGCATATCATGGACTTGAATATGAGAATGTGAAGATACTACCTGTGCAACAATCTGTAATTCTGTATAACTTGGGAAGATGAGTGGAAGGATGTGATATCAAAAAGAAAGAGGTCAAAGTAGGTGTTCATGTATGCTAGAAATTTAACACTTTAAGCTGCTAATTCACAAGCTTTACTTTAAAATATTGGGGGACTATTAAAAGTTAATTGATTAGAGATTTTTCCTTGCAGACTCTTATGTTTGCTGCGCTGGATTTTTGAATAGGAAAGTTGTTCTTTTTTTAATTATTTTCTCTTCTTTCAGGTTGCTTTGATGGGCAAGGCGCGAGCACTCACAGAAACTGCGAATTTTTCTACTCCAAAGGGTTTGAGATATATTTTGACAGGTGAACTATCAGTTATCCTTTTACCAATTTGATTTTGATATGTTTTCTTTTATATACAGTATATACCTTTTCCTTTTTTATTTATATTTATTTTATTAACTTGGTTTGGCTAGATACATGGCTCCGTTTAT
Source organism: Fragaria vesca subsp. vesca (assembly GCF_000184155.1). Taxonomy (NCBI): domain Eukaryota; kingdom Viridiplantae; phylum Streptophyta; class Magnoliopsida; order Rosales; family Rosaceae; genus Fragaria; species Fragaria vesca. Next base: position 23,164,733 of record NC_020496.1, on the reverse strand, counting down.
GTGCACGGTGGACATGTTATAAGAAAGTATCTTGGTTCTGAATGTTAGTTTCAAATGGATATTACTGTTTGTTACTCTGTTTAGTCACGCGATGGATTTGATAGAAGATTTGTTGATGGAAAAAATTGTACCAGCTAACACCGGAGCATTTCTTTAGAATTTACCATCTTTAACTGTTATTTAAGTTTGAAAGAATGAGAGAGGGTTTGAGAAGAACATTGTTTGATCGCTTTGGCACAAGATTGACATAATAAATTCTCCAGTAAGCTTTTAGGATTAATGTCTATATCTCATGCCAAAAAGTCAAGCCAGTAAGCTACTCTTTTTACTTGTATTTTTCCTTTCCTAATGCAATTTTACAGTTTCAGGAGCAACAACAACTTTGCTTCGGAATCTTGATCATTGCATCTCAAGCTATTCATCTGTAAGTTCGATTCATCTCCTGGAGTTTGAGAATAAAATAGTGTTGATATTTGTGGACCAAAATAGAAAATATAACTAGAACTTAGAAATGTTGATGTCATGAATTATGAATTATTTGTTGTGTTTGTAGGTTATATGAAAGTCCGAGATGGAAGATGCAGAGGAATGTTTCGACCTATTATCTGTGGAAGAGGCGGCTAAATTTGACGAGTGATGCTTGCCAATGTGAACACACTTTAAACGCGCTCAAAAAGCCGGTCACTTAATGAACAAAGAATATATAGTAATAAGTTTACTGTGCTTACATTCTATTCCTATCGTTCAGCAAGAAAGTTCAATAGAGGCAGTTTCAGGACCTTCTGAACTTCGTTTCAGACTTGCAATTAGATTTAGTATGGCACAAACCCAATGTGGCATGGGCAGTAGCTTCACGTCAATGGCTTCTATTGACCTATATTGCTGCCCTTCTGAACTTCGTTTCAGACTTGTATTTAGATTTAGTATGGCTTAAATTCAATCTGGCATGGCAGTAGCTTCACGTCAATGGCTTCTATCGACTTATATTGCTCCAATGTGGTAGATGATCATGAAGTAATTAACTCCAAGTAATTGTTTAGTTTCAGCAATTTTTTTTGGTGTGGTTGCAAACTGTTGTTATTTTTTCTGATTCAAAATAGGTTTGACAATCCCAAATATGAAGACAGCAGAGAGAACAGTCTTCCTAGCTATGATTTTTTACTTCGGAGTAGATTGGTTATCGTTTTTACTGTTGCAGGTAGATGGATTATGTATAGTAGGATACTTATTTTCAAGAACTACATGCATTTTGTAGTCTGAACAAGATTGATCAAAGTTTAGATTATTCAATCAAAACATCTTGGATATTGTTGTGTAATATGGAGTCATGTGTAGACATTGCTTCAAGATTTTTGGGGTTTTGGACAAATGGGTTTTTCTGGGTTTTTGTTTCTTGCTGGGAAATCCTTGTTCTTTTTGGTTGTTTGGTCTGATCATTTTTGCTCTGTTTTGGGTTTGATTTGCAAATTCTTTCTCAGCTGTTAGAACGATCTGTAATTCCTGATGCGTTGAATATTCACAAGCAGGTGACGTGGTTTACTTTTGGCTCTGAATATGATAGTTTCTTGCTTTTAAAATGTTTGATCTCTGTGGTTTAGTTTTGGCTGGTTGTAAAGTTCTCATGGTTTTGTTGGACTTGAATGGTTTCCAGACTCAGCTTATGGTAGCTGCAATGCATGGCAAGATCTCAATTGGTCAAATCTTTTTGGGATCCTATGGTGAACTTCCTTTTAAGCTCTACACCGGGTAAGTATAATTTTGTAAGATGGGTTTCTTTTGGATTCACAAGATTTAGGTTCCTGGGTTGCTTGCATTTATCTAATTACTTGTGTTCTAATCTTACGATTATATTTACCTGTGGAAGGTATCAGCTGTTAATGGATAATGGGTCACAGAGTTCTAAAAGTAACGGTTCATAAATCATAACTGGCTTAGTAATCAATCATAAAAAATAAAAATAAAAACTGGCTTAGTAAGATAGGCAGCACAACGTTTTTGCGTCAGACAACACCTGGGATAGACTCCACCTCCATGATCGAATCTGAAGTTAATGGCTTTTCTTGAAACTAGTAATCCAGTGGCTTCTTGTTCCATAGACTTGAAAATTCTTCCCATGAGATCTAGCATTTCTGGTGCATTTTTCCCTTGATGGGTATGTCTGTTATGCAGTGCTGCATGGGATGCAGACTGCTTTTATTGTCTTTAAAAGGCAAGTGGTCTTAAGATGACCTGCTAGTGACTTGTTCTATAGGTTATTACCACAAATTATAATTACCTGTAAATAACTAAAAACATTCCTAAAAAAGACTAGCCTTCAACATGCCGAAAAGATTCACCTAAAGACCCTCGGTCGACCTGGTTACTATGCACGGCGGAATCACTGCTGTCTTAAAAAGAAATGGTTCTAATTGTAATGCAGAGATTAAGTAAAACAACAAAAAATAACAGACTAATATATATGCAAATTATTTTTGTGACGGGATTTTGAGCACCAAGATGAATTTATTCAACCAAAGATACAAACATAAAACCTAAAGCCTCGCTCTTAGGTAAACAGCTAAAAGTTATTTAGCTACTCATAATTACAAGATAAATACTTATTTGTATTTTACAGTACTTCACACCAGATGACTCACATACACTCTTACTCACACTTACTATATTACAAAGACTGTTTATTGGCTATACTACTTCTTGAGAAAGGTTGGAGAGTGAAAAACTTTTGTCTTTCGTTGTTTTTTCGATGCCTTCCTTTTGAAGTTTGAGGACCTTATATAGGGACGAAACTCAAGCTAAAAATAAAACACACCTGTACAAAGTGGAGGACAAGAGGGATCTAATCCTGATAACTTTACTTTTGAAAAAGTAAAGTCGTTTGAAATCTTGTGCTGATGGCTCCCTTTTTTTTTATCAAAAGAAAAGTAGTTTGGCATGAAGCGTCAGCCATCGCTCAATTATCCAACATGTTTACTATGTTGTGATATGTTTCTGGATCTTCAGAATATCCTACTGAGGAGTTGGGACCATTACTTTCCCAATCATGTGTAGTGCCTTCATTTCCACCGTCGAGGTCTGAATCATAGGGATAAGAAATCTTATATTTTTCTTCAGTCTCAACTTTTTCTAGCCACTTAGTGGTAGCTAGAGTGCAATCCACTTCATTTCTCATAAGAGCTGCGAAAAAGTCACAGTTCTCAAGAGGAGGATGATTATAGCAGGTGACCATTATTTTTTCTCCACTTGCCAGGAGGCTTGAATCATAGTCTCTCAGAACTATATTTTTGATAATTGCTATGATCATAGCTTTCATCCATGGAATGCTCTGATTTGGTCTCCCATTGCCACTGATAAATGCTGGCTTTTGAACCGGACTTTGGATTAATCTGACATAATGATATGGAGAGATATAATTCATCTGTCCATTTACCATGGTATATTCTGGTGGTGTTGAAATGAATTTTATCTTTAGGATACATCCATTGGGTTTGATATTTTTGACAGCTTCGGCTATTATTTCTAGAAAGCCTTTAAGATCTTCATTGGTTTTTGTCCATAAATTATGAACAAAACCATTTTCTATGAGCCATAGCTTGTGCTTCTGAGGATGCTCTGCTTGAACATCAACCAGCTATTTCCCATAATATGGGCCAGGGGTTATTGATAATGTTCTTGGAAGAACATCTTTTCCTTCACCTAAGAGGTTATGGAAATTATACCATTCAGATTCCTTTAAAGCTAGCATAGGAATTTTTGCGCTTTCAGGACTCTCGAGGTATACAACTTTAGATGGTTCTGCTAGAACTCTTTTGTCTTTTGTATGGACTCCATACATTTCTTCTGTTAAAGCCTTGAGGGTTTGAAGTAAATGAGCTTCATTTTCCTCATAGAAAGAATACAGAATATTATCAATAATAATCTTCTGTTTAAAAGCCAATAGCCTATCTGTTCTGAAAATTGGCTTCTGAAAGATCTTCAAAGGTTGATCATGGATGACCTTCTTTCCTGTGACTAATGGTAGCTTATTTGCCCTGAGAGGGCCTTTCTTGCTTTTTGGCAAAGCAGCAGCCATCAACGGACTTGATATGTCTTTACCGTCTGCCGTTTGAGACGGGCTAGCCACCCTAAACCCCTGAGACTGATCAGTTAAGGCTGATCCTTTCGGACACAGCAAAAACTCATTTACAAGTTTATCTTCATTAGTACCGCCGGAATGACTGGAACGACCATCTTCTTCAAAGTCTGGTTTAGGCTTGATTCTTGAAGATTGACTAGACTCAACAGTTCCATAAGAGACCATATATTGATAACTTGGTCCGTCATGAAGAGGTCTTACGGTTTTATCACCTCTTTTGAATCTTTCCCAGAGCTTATTTTCCTCTGATTCCGGTTTTCGACTTCTGGGATCGCGACCTTCTCTATCGAACATCACTATCTCTCTTGTAAGCGCGTCAGGCAAAAAGTTCTTGTTTCCTGCAACCATTTCAACATCATATTCATATCGAGTTAAAAACATTTGCCATCTCAACACTCTTTCTCTATCTGCAGCATCAGTCAATTTGTAGTTTTTGAAGTTTTTTACTCTTTTGTTGTCAGTTCTAACTACAAATTTATTTCCTAGGTATGCCTCAGCACCCTTGATGCTTTTAATTAAGGCCAGGACTTTCTTGTCTCCGGTGGAATAATTTAACTCAGCAGCGTTAAACTTTCCAGATTGAAATTTACAAATCTTTTCATGATTTGTATCTGGAGCAACAGCTAAAACAACTCCTGCCTAGTAATAATCATTTGCATCAGTCTGCAAAATGATCAGATCTCCTTCTTCAGGTAATTGTAAAGGAGGAAGATTTTTTGTTAATTCTTTAATCTTTCTGACAGTATTACTGTCATCAGCTGTGAAAGACCATTTTTTCTTAGAACTTGTTTTTGGAGAGAGGAGAGCAGTTAGACTACTAACTTGGGGAATAAAATCTCTCGCAAAATTAACAACTCCCAAAAATCTCTGTAGAGACTTCGCATCTGGAATATTGTCAGGGAATTGGCTGATTTTCTTAACAATGTGATCTTGGAGACGAATCTCTCCATCCTTAACATGAATGCCAAGGAAATCAATTTCACCTTTAATAAGATGAATCTTTTTTTGTCCAAGGATAATTCCCTTTTGGACAATAAGCTTACACACCTGCTCAAGATGCTTTAAATGTTCATCCATAGTTTTTGAGAAGACAAGAATGTCATCTATGTAAACTATGCAAAAGTCTGTAACTGGTTTGAAGATATTATCCATTTTCCTTTGGAAAATAGGAGCTTGCTTTAATCCAAATGGCATAACTAACCATTCGTAATGCCCTTGAGGAGTTCCAAAAGCTGTCAAAGCAACGGAATCAGGATGCATTTTGACTTGCCAAAAGCCTGATTTTGCATCAAACTTAGAGAAAATCTTTGCGCCTCTAAGTCTGTTGATGAGAACTCTAACCTGAGCAATTTGATAACCGTCTTTAACGGTCTTTTTATTTACATCTCTGTAATCAATCACCATTCTAGCTTTTCCTCTTAGTTGTTCAGCATGATTTCTTACCAAAAATGCTGGGGCATGATGAGGGCTATTCGAAGGCCTAATTAACTTCTTTTCAAGAAGCTCTTGGATCTGACTTTCCATTTCCTTCCTATCTTATTCTCTATAGTGAGGAATGGCCTTGACATGGCAAATAGTATTTGCATCATGCATTTTGAGCTGACAATATACTAGGTTTCTTTCCCAGTACAACTGAGGATCTTCACTGATTACTGGTTTCAGCAAGTTTTCTATTTCTGTGAGAGTCGGTATTTTTTTTTGTTCTGCTTTCCTAGCATATACCTTTAAGTTATGTTCTCTGATGTATTCTTCTTCTTCATCAGAACCTCATTGTCAGAAATTTGATATTCAGAATTTGTCTCTGATTCAGAGTCTTCTGAACTTGTTGATTCATTTATCAGTATTTCACTGTGTCCCTTAAGTTTTTCTTGCAAAATTGGTAAAACTGGTTTCAGAATTGACTTATAATCACCACTCTTCGCAAGCGTCTTCTGGTAAGGATTGGTGAAACCTTTGGTTGTAACGCGTACCGCGTCTGTCAATCTAGATTCCCAATGAAATCTGTTATTTTTCTCAAACCCAATCATTTCTGAGGTTTGGATTACTGTTTGTTGAAGAAGGAAGTCATTTCCTAATAACAAATCAGCAGTCTGGCCTTCGCATTGCCAGAGCATTTTGATGATAAAAGTTCCTCCTCCCAAAGAAACTTTTACATTTCGAGCCATGGTATTCATGATGATTTTGTTTTCTTCCATGGCAACTCCAGTAACTGTTCTTGGAGATTTTTCCCAAAATTCTTCAGGGATAGCATATCTTTTGGCAAGAGAGTACCCTGAACTAGTATCTACAAATGCGTGTAGATGATATTTCCTATAGTTGGGAAACTTCAATCCTATAGTAATATAATTACTATATATGCTTGTTTGGACTGGCATTACTTGTTCTTGCTTTTTTGGAGCAACAAGTAAATCTGTGAAAGGATTAACTTGTCTTTCAGCAGTTATGGACTCAGGAGGATTAATACTAATTATCGGATTGGCACTTGTCCCAGCAATCGTGGGAGTAAGAAAGTCAAAAGACTCTTTTATCTTCTTGTTTTGGCTTAATGAAGTTATAAACTTCATCGTGTTCATATCCTTTTTAAGATCTTTTTCTTGTTCTTCTCTATGGAATACAATATATTCCTTTTCTACCAAGGTATGAGCATCTCTATCTTTAGTTTTTCTTCTGAGTTCTGCAATAAAGCATTCTTGATGATAAGTTTCTCCTGTACTTTCGCAGTACATGGGGATAGTACTATCATCTTCGCATTCGCAATAATCACATACAAATCTTCCAGGATTGGGATGAAAGGTGCTGATAATATCAGCATTTTCTTCCTTCCAATTCTGTATTTGTAATACAAATATAGGATGATGTCCTATTTCTTTTTCATCTTCTTCAGAACCTTCTGAAGTATTTTCTGTTTCACTATCTGATGGGTATTCAAGAGAATATATTGATTCATTCTCTTCATCAGAATAAACAACTTCAAAGCCTTTTAGATTAGCATAATTTATAGCTTCCTCATATTCTGCCATTAAGACTTTTGAAGTTCTTTTATCCTTTTTCGGACACTCATTCGCATAATG
>NC_020496.1:23132827-23157510 GCF_000184155.1 Fragaria vesca subsp. vesca | reverse complement strand
GAATTTTTCTTCTGTATTTCTTTTCCAAAACATGACATCCCCATTGTGTCGGGGTATCCAAAATCTTTGGACACATGTTTTCAACTCCTCTGAGTTGTTCCTTGGCAGTTTTGGATTTTCTATTCTCTGTACATTGTTTTCTTAGGAGATCCCTAACTCTTTCTGCTATTCCTCCAACAATAAAATACTGAAGGGGGTTTTCTTCCAATGATTGCGCTACTGCATCATTCCAGGGTTCTGGCAATTTTCTGTAATATGTTCTGATGAGATCATTATTTTCAATGTCTCCGATGGTGCAGTAGTAGTTTTGAAACTCATTGGTATATTTCTCGAAATACCTCATGTTACAAATACTCAATTTTTGAATATTTGCTTTAGCTCTTTCTTTAGATTGCTTGCTATGTCCAGTGATATCTCCGCAAAATTGTGCGTAGATAGGGACTGCAAAATCTAAAGGATTATTAGTCTGAGCCATTTTTGCTGCCCAATCAGTCCATTGAGAACTTCTCTTGAAGGACTGATACCATTTCTGGACTATTCCAGTTAAGGTAGACTCATAGTATGCATGAGCTTCCTCTAGGCATATTTGGATAACACTAGGGCCTGAGTTAGCTTTAAACTAGCAACCCAGTTGTCTATGACTTTTCTCTTATCTCATACCTGGTCCAAATCCAGATAAACCCCTCTCTCGGACACTGATTGTCCCCATTTGGGTTCTGTAGGGATGTATTTCTGAGAACTTCGTTCTCCATATCTTCCTGTAGGAGCTTGTCCTTTTGGAAGCTTGATATTCTTTTCTCGAATAATCTTTGTAGGATTGTTGGTGATGTTCTGTATTACAGTATGACCACCTCCTGGAGGTGTCTGTCTTTCATCCTCTGTCTCCATTGATGCTCCTGATGGCTCTGGTTCATCTTTTGCTGCTTGATAAGGAAGAATCTTCCTCTTTTTCTTTCCAAGTTGAACTTGAGAAATTTCTTTGATAATCTTCTCTAGTTCTTCTGGAGAATCACAAGTCTCAGCTTGTGCATATAACTCTTTTAATTCCATTGCTTGGAACATCCTCATAGGTCTTTTAGTATCCTCTTCTTCCAGAGATTCTTCGTTATAAACCGTTTTAGTTTCCGAGGTACTAGCTTCTTCATAATTTGCAAAAGAGTGCCTATGAAATTGTATACTGATTTTTCCTCCCATGTCTTCATAGACTGAGGCATTGGAGCTCTCAAGCTGTCTGACCGGAGGGGTCAGATTCCGTTCTCTTGGGAATGTTACTTCATGCCATTTCGTGACATGTTTTTGCTGAGAATTATTTTTTGGGTTGGTGAGAACAGATGTGGTAATCCCAGGGCTATTCAGAAACCTGGTATTAGGAGTCACATTTGAGCTCATCAACTTATAATAGATGCGATAATCTATCGCTAGTTCCATCATTCCTTTTTTCATAGAAATCCCATCTGTCTTGATTCTTAGTCTTAGACAGTGAGTAGCATCTTTGAGATGCGTTGTGAAGTTTGGAAAAACATTGAAATATGTAACTTGGTTGCACAAAGAAGCTTCTACTATTCCTAACAGACTTTTCTTGAAGTCTGTTATTCTATCGTCTTGTAAGACACATAGAACAGAACAGTCAATACCATCTCTGGCTAAGAGTTTTATTCCTACTTGAACCGCACCAATATGCATATAGGAATATTTTTTCTGGAATGCTTCACTTACTTCTTTTGGAGTTATTAGCCTGATATCTGTTTCTCCTCCTGTGGCAGGAACGGTTAATTCAAGAATCTTGAATCTGTGTGAATCCATAAGGAAAGATCCTTTCTTATAGATCTCATTAAATCTAAATCTAGGGGCAGATGCTTCCCTTACACTAGACTCGATTTCATTCTACTCAAATTCTTGAGCATTTATCAGCTGAACTAGAGCTATGTTTCTTTTGCTAAGAATTCTACTTAGCATCTTCATATCTCTTTTGGTAGCTGGTTTTGTAGATTTCCATTCAAGTAACTTTGGTTCACTAAACCTTAGTCTACTTTCTCCCATTGGTAGGGGTGGAGAATTTATGATGATTTTACTAGCTACACTTTGAGCCAGTGATTCTTCATCAGTTCTTTCATAATTTTCTCCTTCCTTCATTTTCTCTAAAGTCTTTTGTAGACTAGAGATTCTATTATGTAACTCTCGAAATTGAATTTCGAGGTCAGTACCTATCTTTTGGAGATAAGCGATGTTATAATTCTGCTGAAGGATTATTGCTTCTACATTCTCGGCAAGTTTTTCTGTAGGTTGATGAAAGCCAATAGCTCTAACACCTTCTTGCTTTACTTTTAGATCTACTTTCAGATTCATCCTATTCTTGTAATGAGAGTTTCTAAAAGCGTTTTCAAGTTTTATTGAGTATTCCTTAGTTCTACTGCTTGCTGATGAATATTGTTTGCAAGATTTTCAGTACGAACTAATTTCTTTTCAATATCTGCTAGATATTGTTTTTCCTTGAGGTAATCTAGCTTGATTTCAAGCTTGCTAATTTTTGAGTTTATTTCCTCAAGTTGAGTAATCCGTAGATTAAATCTCTCGAGTTGCTCTATAACCTTTTCAGAGGTCTTATTCTTAGATAAATGATTTAAGAACTCGATTAAGCTTGGTCTTGAGGGATCAAGCTCTTCTACTCCGATCTCCTGTTGGAGATGAATATGCTCGTCGTATAGAGTATTTAGTACTCTACAAATATATTCAATGGAATATTGATTTTCTTGTATATGCCTTGAATGAAAACACACTTCCCACTTATCAGTTCCTTTTGTAGTACAAAAAGACTGATAGTTTTTCAGTTTGGATTCTCTTTTGTTGGTTGAGAGAAGCCAACTCTGTGGCATAAGCCTTTTGTCACCTGCTTTTGAGCCAAGCAGGCTCTGATACCAGCTATGGCGGATCTAACCGATGCTCAAAATATCAAGAGGTTTTTGGTCTTCTTCAAAAGTTTCTTGAAGAACTTCAATTTCTTCTCTTGACTCGTATATCCTTCGTTGTAGTTGAAAGATAATATCCCAATAATTTTTGGTACTTCTTGGAAACTTGTCTCTTTTTTCTTTTAGTTTTCTCAAATTTCTTCTTTCTTCTTGTAGTTCTTTATAGGATAATTTAGCTTCTGCTAAAAATTCTAATCTTGTAGCTGTAGCAATTGAGTTATTAAAAAATTAACTGCTTACCCTTGAGTGAAGATGATAGATCTATATTTGTACTTAAGTAAACAAATTTATACTTATAGGCCCACCATGCTCCGTCTAAAAGTTTTTTTTTTTTTTTTTTTTTTTTTTACTGAACACACAAAGACTAAAGGTAAAACTAAAAGGGTAAAAACTGGCTAGAGGGGTTTTCCGGTTGGATTTTCTGCAAAAATGTTAGATGACCTCAGCTATCTTGTCTTCTAGTGAGATCTGCATGGTATGCAGTGCTGCACACTAGAATTTTCCTTGTGCTATTGCCTATTTGAACAAAGGACTGATGACATTCACAAGTCCATGAAGTTTGAATATGATGAAATTAGGGAGATCTCAGTGTGAACATGACTTAATGATGACATTGTGGTTGGAAACTCGTTCTTTGGGAAGTAACTAGGCATAACTCTCTGTTATCTGCACCCATTAGGTCAATCATATGAAATCAAGCCCCAAGAGAAATGTGAAAATTCAATACCATTTGAACCAGAACCCATTCGGTCATAAATATGAAATCAATCCCTTTTTACTTTTATGTTTACACAACCAATATGCCAATCTACATAACTAATACAGTAAAATGTACTTCAAGGTTCATGCTCCATGCTCAAGGTGCAGTTAAGAGAACTTATGATGCCACACTTCTCCACTTCAAAGTTTAATTAACATAACCCAACAACCAAATGTCTAGCTAGGATTTAACATATGACATCTTACAATTTTACAGAGTTTAATGTTTGCAGAGAATGCAAAGTGGTTCTAAACAAAACTTTGACGTTATATGCAACTTTTCCTCCTCCTCAAAACAACTTCAAACTAACAAGGGAATATTATGCCGTTAGACCAAAGCAACTGACTATGTCAAAGTTTTTTTTGAAAAGAAGTCTACGTGTTTTCATATGGTTGACCTCTTAAAAAAGAAATTAGTGAAGATTTATAAAATTTGTTTTTCTTGATAGTTAAAATTAAGTAATTACTAGTTTACAAGAAAAGCGGAGCTGCTCTCTTCTCTCTAGGGTTAAGGTTTTTTTTTTTTATCAATACTTCCACGAGATGTGTTTGATTGATGCAATGGTTGCGCGTTTGGCAAATACTTAGTTCTAGCTGAGGACCGCAAGCAAGTCCACATGCGGCATGCGGCCTACGCATGGAAAGGGTGTGAGCCAAGCGAATGTGTTTCTTGTGGGAAAGCTACTCAGAACGAGGGATTTAAAGGTGCCTTAGTTTTTGAATATGCTCATGACTACATAGCAGTTGGATGAAACGATGCAAGTTAAGGAAGAGGAAGGAAGACTGGTGATGTTCACCTTGTTAGACATGAACGATCGTGACTGGATCTGGATGGGAGGTCTATGGGGCTTCAACCAGGCACTGGTGGTTGCGTTGGCCTATTATGACATCATCATTTCCATCGAAATGGTGTTGTTTGAGAAGTCCTTTTTTTTGGATAACTCTGCAATACATCCCTTTAGCCTTTCACTCGAAATGAGTGATGACAATGGTTGGATACTCTATTTTACTTACAAGAATACTGACAAGCTAGCCAAGAAGATGGAGATGCTGTGAATTATGGTGGAGATGTGGCTGCACAAGCCTATTCCGTTCAAATGATGGTATCTTGTGGAGGATGGAATTGAATTTGTTGGAAGTTTCATATGACAAACTCTTTGAAAGATTCTCAATGCGTGGGCTGGTGACGCATCTAGTGTTGGCATGTTCTAGTCCGGCTATGCAGGAGGATGACTGGTGGCAGAGTTTACAACATTGGGCAAACAAATGACAGCAGCGTCGACGACGCCTATGCCAATCCCGGTATTCTACATGAGAGGGTTCTTTAACCCTAGTGTGAGTGCATGAGAACTTCAGGGCTAGGTTTTCGGTGCAAGGCCAAAACCTAGTCGTTAATTCTTCTGTTCTTGGTAACTTGTCGGGTGTGTGGCGTTGAAAGATTCAGTGCCACATCCTCGCCAACGTGCTATGTTGAGAGAGCTGTTTGCAACTGGGTTCGGTTGCTGTGGCTAGAATTACCGAGTAATGTTGTGAACAAAATAGGAAGATGTTCCCACCATTTCCCTAGTGAAGCTCCGCCTCAGTTTATTTGGTAAGCGTAGTCTGAATCTTGAACCTGCAAGTTTGGGGTTAAATCATGTGATGTATGAGGCACAAGAAAAGTGGAAGAGAGGTAGGCCTGCCAAAAAGCATGAATAAGTTGTCGTTTGGTGATAAGAAAAAAATGAAGATAGTAGTGAGAAGATATGCTGCTAGGAGGAATGTTTCGGCATACTTCAATGAAATTGGAAGCAGTTTTAGCTCCGACCCAAAAAGGATGGATAAAACTGTTATTTGATTTCAGTTTAGTCTGGGGATAAGATGTCCTTGCCAGTTGTCTGTATCTATGAGTCTTATGTTAACTTGTTTAGGTCTTACTTGTATCGCAATTGCGTTTTAGGTAGGGCTGGCATTTGGGCTCAATCCAAACCAACCAAGTTGGTAACTAAAAAACTCAGTACGTATTCGGTACAGTACTATCATACCAGTTTGTGTATTCGGCATGACTATAGTATCAAATTTTGTATACCATCGGTATACCGTACTAGACAACATATACGTATACCAGTCAATATATGTATATAGTACGCCACAAATGAAAAATGTCTAACATTTTACAAAGGCCGGGACTCGAACCCAGCATATCTTCGTTGTAAAGACTCGATTCAGACCACTAGAGCAGATGCTCTTGTTGTTAATATATATGCAGAAGCTAGATTTCTCAGATGCTCTCCTCACATTTCTTTCTTATTCAATTATTCATTAATTCATCTCTCCTCACGTTTCTTTCTTCTTCTTGATCTCCTCTCATCAATTTCAATTACAAACAAATCTCTCCCAGTCAAAGATACTCACACCAAAATTATTTGCAATATCGTGTATCCATACCAAAATCTCCCTCAATTTAACAAATCTAAACAAGCTTAAGAATCGCACCAATGAAGCCTGCCTGCTCAAACCTACCGACGAGGTCATCATGTCTAGGGCTGGGAATAAAACTCGAACGGAGAAAAAAGACCAAACCGAACCGATTGGCCCGACCGGGCCAGGTTGGGTTTTTTCACGGGCCCTTCTTTCTTTTCTGCCGGTCTGGGCCGGTCCTAGATATACCCGGGCCGGTCCCGGTCCCTAAATTTGAACAAGTGTTTTGGTTCGAAAGTCCGAGATACATATGTGTCGTTCAACAATTGGATAATTTTATAATTAAATTCAGTTTACCCCCTTGTGGTTTGGAAGTGACTTCATGTTAGTCCCTACACTTTTATTTTCATCAGTTTACCCCTTGAACTCTTCAATTTCTGTCTGCCGTGCCCAAATTCTAATATTCCGTTTGAATTGACCTTTAATTATCAGCAGTTAAGGTCCAATTTGGACATATAAGGTTCGATTTGCCCAAATTCTAGATACTGGCCTCACAGTTAAGGTTAAAATTATCAGCAGTTAACGTCCGATTTGGACAGAATATAGGACATTTGGTCACGCTTGAGGAAAATTTAAAAGTTTAAGGGGGTAAACTGATGAAATTGAAAGTATAGGGATTAACATGAAGTTACTCCCAAACCTCATGCGGGTAAACTGAATTTAATTCATAATTTTAACGATCTTATACTATTACCATAAGTTCAACCACACATGATTAATTGAATTTGAGTAACCCTAAGTCAAACTGTCAAACACTTTGGAAACAGCTTCGCCTCTCTCGAGTCCTTCTCTCCTCTCGACGACGTCGCTGGCGCCCATTTCTTCCTCTCGACGACGACTGGCGCCCATCTCTTCCTCTCGATCGACGACGCTAGCACGCATCTCTTCCTCAGTCGCCCACCGCCTCCGCCCTCCGGTAAGCCTTCGCTTCCATCTCAGCTTCTATGAGTTCTATCTCTTCTCTCTTCCTCTCAAATCTCAATGACTGAATCGATTAAAAAGTTAAAAGATGTGAATCATGTGATTGTGGTTGTGTTAATGATTCATCTGCCAATTTGATTTGTGGTTGTGTTACTTGTTTTAGCAATTCAATTGCCAATTCATATGCCGATTCATATGCCAATTCATTTGCCAATTCATCTGCTCGATTTTGTTTTAATTTGGTTGTTGTTGTTTTAGTGCATAGCTCGATTTCATTTGGTTGTTGTTTCGTTTTCGATTTTGTTTTGTTGTTGTTATGGTTGTTGTTGCCAATGAGACAATACGGCTGGTTGTGTACTTGAGTTCATGCAGGTGTGATGTCGACGTCTTCATCACAATACGGCTGCCATTTAGTCAGTTCTGATAGTGAGACTGGGTGTTACGACTCAGAAGAAGACATTGAAGAAGTACCAGCTCAGACTCAGATAAGGAATGATTTGGTTGCGGCGGAGGCTAGGATGCCAGAGAACAAGGTGCTAGAACCAGAACTAGAAGTTCCAATTGAGGTTATAGAAGAAGCACCAGCAGTAACTGAGATTTCGCGGGGTGTGCCGAAAAAAAGGAGAGGTTCTACCTCAATTGGACCTAAGGTTGCTTCAAAATTAACGTCAATGGTGTGGGAGCACTTCAGGAAGTATGACAGAAAACTCTTCACTCAACGAGATGGGAAGAAAGTGTACGCGGGGCATGAGAAGCGTGCAATATGCGTGCATTGTGATGCTGACCTGAAAGCGGATTCTTCCTTTAATGGTACTAGTACTTTTCGTAGGCATGTGCAGAAGGTATGCAAGAAGTATCCTGGTAGGGAGACAACGGACAAGCTGTGATAGTTGGTAATGTCCGTGATGGTGAAGCTGAACCTGAAATGGGACTTCAAACAGTGTGGACCAATGATCGTTGTGTACAAGCTGCTTATGAGATGATTGCATGTGATTGATGAGGTGCCATTTAGCCATGTTGAGAATGAAGGGTTTAAGCATTTCTGCAAGGTGGCTATCCCACAATTCACTCCACCATCTATGAGAACAATAGTAAGGTGCTTCTGGAAGTTGTATGATGAGAAGAAAGAGGAGCTTCGAAAGGTGTTAAGTAGTCACAGGGTGTGCTTAACGACAAATACTTAGACTTCAATTCAGAACATTAACTATATGGTGTTGACGACACACTTTATAGATGCTGGTTGGAATTTGCACAAGAGAATCATCAACTTTTGTGTGATTCCCAATCACAAAGGCATAATAATAGGAAATATTTTAGAATCTTGTTTGCTGTGTTGGAGGATAGAGAAGGTGTTGACTATCTCGGTCGATAATGTAAGTGCAAATAAGGTGGCGATAGAGTACATTCAAGGGAAAATGGCTGCATGGAAGACCCACCGGTGTTTGGAGGAAAGCACATTCATGTGAGGTGTTTGGCTCACATCTTAAACATCATAGTGAAGGCTGGTTTGTCCTTAATGGATAAAAGTGGTGCGGCAATTAAGAATGCAGTCAAGTCTATTAGAAGTAGTTCTAATAGATTGGACGTGTTCAAGGTGTGGATGGAGAAGGAGACATTATAAGGGACATAGACACAGAAAAAATATCGGCGCTTGATCTTCCAACAAGATGGAATTCTACCTTTTTAATGCTGGACATAGATTTAGATGTGAAGTCTGCTTTTGAAAGGATGGCTGCGGAGGAAATGAACAAATATAAAAGCTATTTTGATGAAGAAGATGAGATCGAGGAGGAAGAAGAACAAGAGTATGTTCCGGTGACACTAACAACAAGAAAAACAACAGTTGGACCACCATAAGAGGAGGATTGGGAAAAGGCTAAAATATTTGTGTTGATCTTGAGGGTTTTTTATATGTGACAATGAGGATGAGTATGACTAGACACCCCACTGCTCATAAAGCATTTCATGACATTGTAGCAATAGAAGGGGAGATTAATGCACTGTTTGCACATGTGGCTGAAACTAATACTGAAGTTCAATTGCTAATGTTGAAGATGGCAAAAAATATGTTTGCCAAGTTTAGAAAATATTTTGGATGTATTGAAGACATGAATTAGTTTCTGTTGGTTGCATTAATATTGGATTCTAGGTTCAAGCTGAAGAACATAACTCATACTTACCTACAAGTGCTCCAATATTCAGCTGAGGAAGCAAAAGCCAAGGCCAACTCTGTTAAGGAGCTCTTGGTATCCTTAACTGACATCTATAGAACATCATCCAATGCATCAACCAATGGCAACGCATCTTTTAAGTGCAGCACTGCAGCAAGTGTCGTTTCCGGCAGCACAAAAACAACAACCTCATCATCTTTCAAGTCGAAGAAGTCCAAGAATGTGAAGATGACAGGGAAAATGGCTAACTTGTTGGAAGGTAGTACCTACTTTCTATTTATGTTTATAACTTTATATGCTACTTTCAATGTTAAAACTTACTGTGTGATGTATTCTCTTTTTATTGTAGGGTGGCAAAAAGCTTTAGCTGAATCCGACGAAGTTGTTGTTGAGAGTGAAGTTGATAGATACCTACTTGATCCAATCGAGGTTCCACCAAAACGAGAAGCAGATAGTTGGTGTCTACTAAGTTGGTGGAAGACAAATGGCTGCAAGTATCCAAACCTTGCTCTTGTGGCAAAGGATGTACTTGCTATCCAGGTTAGCACCGTTGCATCCGAGTCCTCCTTCTATACTAGAGGTAGAGTGTAATACCTCGGAAATTTGATATTAGTTTCTAATATTATTTGGGAGTTTTCGAGTTAGAAGTTAGTGTGTTTTTAAGGTTCGAAGAAAGAGCGGAAGTGTTCGGACGCGTAAATTTCCCAAAAAGGGTTCTTTTTGTTTCTTTAAGGGTCATAGAGTTGACTTTTTATTCGTTGGGTTTCTCGAGAAACTTCCTTCACGGAAGTTGTAGAGCTTGGTGATACGAGTTCTTAGACATGCATCACGCGTAAAACGGACTTCGTAGGAAGAAGTTTTGGCCAGCGGAAGTCTTGTGGTTTTCGGGATTATTAGTATAATAGGAAAAGTTTGGGGTTTTTATTTTTGGAACCCTAATAAACCCCCCCCCCCCGGTCCCTAGCGCTCTCTCTCTCTCTCTCTCTCTCTCTCTCTCTCTCTCTCTCCCGTCTCCATTTTCACCCTCAAATTTCTTCCGGCCATAACTCGGCCATCCGGTGACGGATTTGGGCTTGTTTGGTATCGTTGGAAAGCTCTCACTCCCCTCTTTCTATTCATACCAGCCTCACACCCTATGGAGTACTGTGCACGGCGCAGCAAGGCCCGCAAGTTACTGGTGCCGGCGACGGTAAAGCTCCAACTGATTCCGGCGACATCGAGGTTTGAGGCTACCCATTTCTAGAAGTTCTTGTCCTTCTGAGCACGATGATACCAGCCTTGAATCCTAATTCAAAGCGTGGAGCTTTGGAGTTCGAAATGCTCCTTGTTTCTTTTCGGCGACATTTTCGGCCTCTTTTCGGCCGAATTGGCTTTGGCCACAGGTATGAAAAGTGTTTCATTTGATGTGACCTACAAGTTTGCTGTTGGGAGTTTGCTCAGATTTTGAAGTTGATGGGGTGGCGCGTGGGGCCTTCTCGCCGCCGCGTGGAAGCACGTCCGAGCAGTGTGAGTGAATTTGGGTGGCTGTGTTAACTAGTTGTTGTAGTTGTGAGTGTTGTTGTGTGATAAGGTTAAGTGTTGATTTGATAGTTTAGGTGTTATGTTAATCATTGAGGTTTGTTAAGTTGTAAACTTTGGAAGTTGAACTTGGAGGCAGCTTGGATAGGTTGTTAAGTGTCCGACGACCTTGGGAGGTCTCGGAGGAAGGATTGCCCTCCTTTGGGCAACCTTTAGGTTAAGGGTTGGTTAAGGGTACTTTGTTTCTTATTAAGTGGATAATAAGGTTATATTTTGTGCTAATTAGGTAGCTTGTGGAATTGTGAGTGAGTTTGTTCCTTGTGTTTTTGGTGAAGACGCAGTGGGAATATAAAGGTGAGTAACATCTCACAAATGTCCACTTTGGACCAATTATTTATGATAATTATGATGATGATTATGATGATGGTTGTGATGATGATAATGATTATGATGATGATTATGATGATGGTTGTGATGATGATAATGATTTTGATGATGATTATAATTTTAAAAATTATGTTTTTGTTTATTTAAAATATATGAGCTTGATCGCCAACGGCTCATAGGTAAGTTAAAACAAGTTTTCTTATTATATGATTATTTTTAAGGTTCATGTGATCATAATGTTTTGGCTATTGATAGATTATTCTTGAGGGAATAACTATGTTTGTTCGTATAAATATATCTATATGGAAGGATATAATTTTTATGATGTGCTCTTTGTGTTGATTGATGATGATTTTATTATATTGTGATTTGTGGTTTAGATAGTCAAACCGGGTTCCAAGCCTTTAATCGGGTGATTGGTTACGGTTATGATGATTCTACTATTTTTTGATTTGATATTAAATAGTCAAACCGGGTTTCAAGCCTTTAATCGGGTGATGGGTTACGGTTATGATGCTATTATTATTTTGTGATTTGATATTGAACAGTTAAACTGAGTTCCAAGCCTTTGGCCGGGTGATTGGTTAAGGTTAGGAATAGAGCTCTAGTCCTTCTGTCCGTGTAGGTCATGGGAGGTACCTGAATGTATCTGGGACTCATGGGTATATAAATTGTTGTTGTAGGTCATGAGAGGTATTTATTAATATCTGTGACTCATGGGTACATGTGTTTGTTGTAGGTCATGGGAGATACCTTATTGGTATCTAGGACTCATGGGTACATGTATTTTGTAAAGTATTGGTTATGTGATTTTAACTTTATTCTTAATTGTTGTCATTTAACTTCCTTGTTTTGAGTATCTCTTGAACTATGCTTAATGTAGGAGATTCTTTAATCTTATTTGTGTGATTTTTAGTGGAATTCCTGAACTATCATTTTTGCAGGATTTCACTTATGATTTTGATTGTTTGTGAATTGTGGTGTTTTATTATTTATTCTCTTTTGAATTTTATTGTTTTGAGGCGATTCCTTAACTAAGTTTTAAAGCAGAAATTACAAGTTTTATCTTGTGTAATGTTGGGTTGAGTTATTTTTGGGAGTTCATACGGGCTTTTTAGCTTACGGGTTTTGTTGTTTACAACCCGGTGCACCAATTCATGGTGTAGGGGTTAGACCTGCAGGTGATGATCAGCAAGCTTGAGGCGGAGGCATAGTGGCAGGATTTTAGTTTCTGTGCACTTTATTTTATTATATTATGGCGGTTTGTTTTTAAGCTCATGTGAGCGACTTTATTATTACTAGACTTTTGAAGTTGATGTAATTAAGGAGATATAATGTTTAACTCGGTTGATGAGTTTGTTGATATTACATTTCTGCTTTTGAGTTTTGGTTTTCTTTGAAGATCATTGACCAGGTATGGGATATTAAGATTTTTGAGTTATATCATGTTCAAATTTTTGAAAAATTATCCTTCAATAATTGGGGCGTGACATAGATTGATTGACCCTTTTAGGAGTTCTTTAATTCCTAAAACAATGGAAGCATTGATTTGCGTGCAAAATTGGATAAAGAAAAAAGATCAGTCCGAAATTGAGTATTATCCAAGCCAAGAAAAGATTGAATTTTATGAAAAGATGGAAAGAGATATGTTTGCATCATTGCATTCTTGAAAATTTTATTAATATTATAAATTGGACTTGATTTGTTTCATTCTTTCGAACTTTGTTTTAGATGATGCAAAGCGAAAGGCAAAGGAAAAGAAGGCAAAGGGAAAAGGAAAGGGAAAGGGAAAAGGAAAGCTTGTGGCTGTATCAGAAACAGAAAGTGAAGATGAAGTTGTGGTTGTGGCGGCAACAGGTCCCTCAGGACCTCACAGCCCAACAAGTTGAAGAAAGCAGCAAAAGTTGCTAAAAAAGTGACACAGCAGGTCCTTCTACTCCAATTGCAACATTATAAAAAAAAAATGTTCCAGCTGCTGCTGATGTCCAAGCCAAGTCCCAGCCTGCAAAACTTAAACAGATGGTTCTTGCATCGAAGAAATCGAAAGGTATAATTTTAAATTTTTAATGCTTCATGGTTCATGAAGTCATGGTTTGAAGTTGTCCAGGTTTTCAATGTTATTAATGTTACATTGTTAATGTGTTATACACTAATATTCCCATTTTGTCTTATAGGTAAAAAGTGAAGTGCACAACAACCCATATCATTGAAAAGTTGAAGACTTGAAGTCATGGAGCTGCATCATTACTTGCTGTTCAGTCATGGAGATGGAGCTGCTTTGTTGGCATTTTAGAATTTGGATTTTTGGACTGTAAGGCATTAAGGCATTTGCATTTATGCTATATAAACTTGTTAAGTTGTTATGAGTTTTCAGTTATGACTTATGAGTTCTAACAACTCACAACTGCCTTGCATAATTTCATTTTACCTTTCATTTACAAGTTGATTTTTTGCAATTGTGAGAGATAAGATTACAGTTTATGCACTTATGTAGCAGGTTTTGTTTTGTGTTGTACTTTAATAAGGATGTATGTAAGCTTTTGTTCAGATTATGTAGCAGTTTATGCACTTATGCAGCAGATTTTCAGTCACACTGTAGGCCCGGCTTGTGACGGTTCTGGTTTTGGTTGGTCCCTCATCTGATAACAACAAATCTCGGCCCGGTTCTGGTACGCTCAATCTGGTCCCGGTCCTAGTAAATAGTCTGCCGGTCTGGGCTCGTGCCCAGCCCTAATCATGTCCATGAAAATGCTCAAGATTTCTGTCATGGGTACTAAACACCTCTCGCTCTTTAGATCTTAATTGAGCTGATTGAATTTCGTGTGAGCCTAGAGTCGAGTTGATTAGTTCAAAGGAATACAATTATGGAAAAAGTCTAATTATCTGGTTGTTGGGAATTAGGATGTAAGGAACAGTGAAAAGATAGTGAATTTATTTGCAGTGTGACAAAAAGTGATGGTTTATCTAGGTTACTTCTGTAACAGGTGAACACATGAGCATAGTGGAATTACATATTGTTCTGTTTACACTTTGTTTTGATATTTGATATGATTTTGTTTAGTATATTGAATTTTGCATGTGTTTTTGTCTTTTAGATGCTAATTCCTTAGTGGTGGAATTGGTTAGTGGGAAGTTCAACGAGGAATTGGTGGTGGAAGCCGTGGAGGGTCCGAGTCTGAGAGGGTGAAGGGTTATGTAATTGGATTGGGCCTTGAACTATTTTGGCCCAGATTAATATATTGATAGAGGCCCGTTACCAACCAGTACTAGCCAGTACCGAGAAGTCGGTATACCGACTTCGGCGGCTGGTATTGGTAGCAAATTTTGTCTACCAATCATAAGTTGGTTTGTACACGGTACTAGTAAAAAAAAGCCGATAACTGTACCAAATCCACCTCTAGTTTTAGGCAGGAAAGAGCGTTAGATGCATAAGCAATATAATATAAATAATTCTAGTTTTACATGAGCTGTTAGAGATGCTCTAATAGTGTTGTCAACAACAATCATAATCTAAATCGTTATATGAATGATTCAATATTTAAATATTCCCTTAAAAAAATGTGCATTTCCCTTAAAGAAAAAATATGCATTTAAAACTTTAATACTCTACAAAAATTTAGAGTACATAGATAGTGAGTGTACTCTTGGTGACATGCGCATACCCAAATTAAAGGAGAAGGAATTCTTACAAGGGTATTTTAACCCATCAAAATTCTTAATATATCTAGCAACATCTAAAACTTTTTTTTTTTTCTGTTGAGGGAAACGAAGTCAGACTCCATTTATTGAAATACAATGTCACTTTGTCAAGCTAGAGAATGATTACACTATATTATAAATGTCAGGCACAATGATTTGCAAAGCAGACAAACCAAGTACCAACAATTGTTGAATCCAATCCTATTATTCACTAGCCAAAAATAACTACAAAACGAAAAAAATAAAAACCCAAACAACCAGAAAAAAGCACAAAAAACCTAAATGACATCTAAAATTAATTGTAATGACAATGAAGAAAGAAAAAGAAAGTCTAATTCGAAATAAACGAAATATGTAACACCCTAACCCAAAAATGAATAAACTATACCCTATATTTTTCTTAACTTGATTCTTGCTGACATTTTCAAATCTATCGCTCTTCAAACACAATTTGAAAATAACCAAGCCTATTTCAAACATAATAACCTTAATCTATTGACCTATATAAATTTCAATACAAAATTGAAAACATGAATGAGTCCAAATAACTCATCAACTACACTGTCAACAATGAACTTCAGATTAAGTTCAAAATCTATAATTAACCCCAATATTTCAAAGAGCCAAAACTATGCTAAGAGATTCCATTTTCTGGTATTCAAGCTCTCCAATCAACTCAATTACAACTATGGTAACTAAAATAAATAGAAAAATACTACCGTTCTTCATTCCAAACAACACAGAATAGTCCTACGACCATCCTTCTCCAACTCCTTAATTCTCTATAACTCCACTAAATCTCAAATAAAATCATGCTATCATTTTCCATAAGCCTTGAAATTTACTAAACAATATCAAACCACCATCTTCACTATATCTCAAATAATATTATATTCTTACTTATTCACTTTACTATAATTGAGAGGGTATATGTGCATATACTACTCATTATACACATATTCTGAGGCACATAAAAAAGTATCAAAAACATATTTCAAAACATCTAATTCGTATTACCACGGTATTTTAATTTCGACTCACATCTCAACATCAATAATATATATATATATATATATATTCATTTACTTTAAAAATTATCGGGGTATTACAGATTCTAATCGATTGCCAAATATAAATATTAAACTATTTGAACTAGTACTCCATCTAAAATAGAATGAGGAGAGAGAGGGTAAGTAATGGGAGAAAAATACATGATTGGATAAAGAAATGAAAAAAAAAAACACAAAAAGAATGTGATGTCTGAATTAATAAAAAACACCTTATCTATTGTATTTCAAATCCTTCCTCTCCTCAAATACGTAGAACGGTGATACTCAAATTTGTTTCATGTAGTTTGAATTATGATTATCATTAGGGGACACTTCAATGTCAAATCCAATCCATATTAAGATATCTAATAGTATTACACTAGTGACATGAGGACGGGGAATAATGAGTTTACTATTGAACCCAAAGAAGAAAAAATCGATTTTTTCAGCGATATTTCGCCTTTCAAAGCATTCTCATTCGAAAATGTCAATATTTCGACAAAATATTCAATTTCTCACCGATATTTTTGAAATATTCCGGAAAGTGCCACTAACTCATGGGCCGCACCCCACGTGGCTAATTTGTATTGTTTAACTTGTCCCCTTGTCTCCATTCTCTGCACCCCACGTGGCCAACTTGTCCCTTTGTCCCCTTGTCTCCAAACTAAAATTCAAACCAAAACCAAATTTTGCTCCTAAGATGTCTCGAACCCTGGTTGGGTTGATACAATTTCAATGCCATAACCAACTTTGCTAAGCATCCAAGTTATTCATTATTGCATCTTGATGATATATATTTCCTTTTTTACGAATCTGAAATATATAAAATTATGTAAATATCTAGTTTACAATTAACTTATAAGTATTTTTCACCTACACTTCTTAATTCCTATTTATAATTATCAACAAGTCAAATTTTCCATAATTACATTTCAAAAAAAATTCCTACATCAATTTAATCCTTTCTAATCCATTTCATGATCTGCTACTTCCATTTTTCATTATTCTCTTCGTGAGGTATCATTTAATGATTATTCTTCACAATACACTAAAGGATATATACAGAGAGACGATGACGATAGTGAAAATTTTATACCTCATAGGTCTTTTATGTGATTTTAAATTACTTATGTAATTCCATGTGAAATGTATGGCGTGATGACCTAGCCTTCGTTTGGGTTTCCAGCCATAAAAAAATGTTTAAAGTAAATTTTTAAGAATTATCAACGATTCAGTGATTACTTTTTCCCCTTAAATTACTACAATTCCCTATAGATTAATGTTTATTCAAGGTTATCTTTTCAAATATAGTAGATAATATAGAAAATAAACATCTCTCAAGGTTTCATTTAAAATTTCCTTGTTTTTCTTTAGATTTCCATCAAGTTTCTCATTTTTTAACTGCAATCGATATTTCCCCAAAATTTCCGTCGAAATTTCCGTAACCATCAAAATTTTCCTCCTTGATCGAACCACACTTCATTAATAAATCGACGTAGTAGATTGGCCTAACGAAAATATGCAATCTAGCATAACAAAGAGATAGGTCCTTGGGGGTGATGCTGACACCGTAAGTATAAACCATGTGAAATATGTCTTCATTAGATAGCGTAATGAGAACAAGAGCTTAGACTCACCTCATGACGCAAGGTATCTCACTAACACGCACTGGGATTGACTACGATGAGATATGCTCTCGTAATGGATGTCATTGCACTCCACTACTTTGTCAGTTTGGTATTTTCCGAATAACTGGACATGCAGCTTATGAATGTGGTTGTAAACACATCTCTATGGGATAAGAGATATACATGAAGGTCTTGAAGAGACTTCATCCACCCAAATCAAGTGGCTCCAGACCACAGGAGCGTGCGTTTGCAAGAGAGGTTGGAACACACACTAAGTAACTACTTGATTGGGAAGGGATATGATGAATAGTGCCCTTGCGTGTTGATTTTTTCGGATTTACATGGACTCTTGATGGACAAGAGATGCCAATATGAATCAAACATCCGAAGTTAAGAATGAAAAGATCTTGGGAAGACATGGTCTCGAAAAGGTACTCGAGGACGGTATTGATGATGTTTTTCCATCAATCGGTTTAGATACTCTAATGAGAGTGAGGTCTACATATACTCCTATGATTAGTCAAAGTCTTTACTCTAAAGAGAGATATGTTTTCGTCTAATGGAAGATGACAAAGAAAGACTTGACCTCTCATTCGTTATGAAAAGTTGTAAAGCTAAGTGTAACTCTGCGCCCACGCAACGCCAATGGAATGGCATAAGGACATCCTTTCAATACATAAATGTATTTGGGCTTATTCAATCCCTACATAGAATATGGCATGATAGAATGCACGCTATCTACGCCATCACTAACTATGCATGAGTAAAGATGCATCAAAAGCGGAATCAGAAAATCTGCCCTTTTTTGATCAGCCAAAATCGACAGAGCTTTGTGAATAGCTCCGGATGAACGAAACTGTGTATTACCTATGGTTGGAACGCTACGTGAATCTACTTTCCATATCTTCTTACGGTTCGTCGATATCTATTTTCTATAGGAAGTTATGGCTGTTTTAGTCCCCGAAGGTCATGCTGCTCGAGAATCTGATTTTCTGCACGAACTTGTGTTTTAAGTTCTCAAGCAGCTTTCTCCTCAAGATCAATGTGTGAAAGATCAGAATTGAGGTCCATACGACATGATTTAGTTAATCATTATCTAATTCCACATTAAGACATGTTAAAGAGCATTGATATGCTAAGTTATTGATACTTCCGTGATAAGAATCAGGATGCGCCTTATGATTGATATAAGAATAAGAGAGAGATGCAGACTTCAGGGGGAGTCTAGCACATACATGTCATTATCAAATGTGGGGTACGGTTGTGTCGTATCAACCCTGTTGTGCTCTTTTTCCTTTAGACCAAAACTTTTGTCCTACTGGGTTTTTGTTTGACAAGGTTTTTAATGAGGCAACATCACATACACCGCTTGTCTCTTGCATAGATCATTGATCAACATGAAGTTATTCATGAACATGTTTGGTTAAGGTTAATCATTACACATGACATACTTTTGAGAAACATGTGAAAAACATTGGAATGCGACGTTTATCAAGTCTCTTCGATTAAGATACTTATCAGGGGGAGCATCACATGATCGAGTTCTCAATGAAGTAGTTGATGCGTTATACTCTTTCATCCTTTGACCAAGATTTAGTTTTTCCCACATGGTTTTTGTTACTTGGTAAGTTTTAACGAGGCAACACCGTATGCACCATTCGACATGTAGACACGCGGCACAAGGAGGAGTGTTGTAGAAATATTGCACATGTGTGTGCCTTGTTCTAATGTTAGTTAAACAAGGAATCCTGATTCCGTATAGAAATAAGATATCAAAGTTATGTTTCCTTGTACAACGCCTAAATGTGTTATGTAATCCCTATATAAAAGACTCATATCATATGAATAAGATGATGATTATCTATTCTCTCTACAACAGAGCTCTAATAATATGCCTAAAAGATTGCTAATTCCAAAAAAATATTAAGCAGAATTGATAAATAACTATTACTATAGCTAAATTGTTATATAAATAGCTAAATTTTCTAACTACTAGCCTTTATACACGCGAAACTCGCGTATAGAAGTTATAGTTAGTAGGTAGTTATTTTTCTCATTTGTAGCTGTTTTTTCTTTTTGTGAAGTTAGTGGGGAGTTTAATGTTGCAGGGGAGTTTCTTGTTTGCAGTTAAAACTTTTAACTTCCTAATTTTCACAATTATCTACTCTATTTTTGATATTTTATTTTTTTACTTTTTACTACAATGTTTAGTTTACTTAATTGTTTTAATTAAACACAATAAAGATAATTTAAGAAGAACATAATTTGGTGAAACTTTGAAGGGCTTCCCTCCTTTATAGTAGTAGAGATAGTTAAATTATAAATTAACTATACAACTGCTCTAGAAACGTCATCGGAGGGGGCACGTGCACATATCGTGTGAAGTAAAACTGAACCAGAGCTCAGCACTGGATTCGGCGACAATGTCGATCTGAATCAAATCCTTGTTCATCCTAGAACCCTCAGATCACACTCCCCAAAAGCACATTTCGATTCCTCCGTAAATCAACCCAATTGGGTAATTGAGGAAATGGGAGGAGGTTCAGCTTTTAAATTAGAGTCATGGCAGATGATAACCTTAGCTCTCCTATTAATGCTTGGGTCCTTCTATGCTGGAACTCTCTTTCGCCAAAATGCTCCCAATTACTTCTCGCAGCTCAGCAACAATTTCTCATTTCCTGGTAAGCTCCAAGATTCAATATAAGGCTTGTTGAAGAAATCTGAGTTTTATTGGGCTCTCATTCTGGTGCTGCAGGTACTTCCTCGTTTGCGAACAAAGTCGAATTAACATATAGAAGAACACCACTCGTGATACCAGAGACTGGTGTGGATGTTTGTCCCTCGAGTTTCAATGAATATATCCCTTGCCATAATGTATCATACATACAAACTTTGCTCCCCAGTTTGGACACTAGTAGAAGAGAAGAACTAGAGAGACACTGCCCTCCAGTTCAACAGCGCTTGTTTTGCTTGGTTCCTCCACCCAGAGATTATAAGATTCCTATAAGATGGCCAATCAGCAGGGACTATGTGTGGCGAAGCAATGTGAACCATACTCATCTTGCTGAAGTCAAAGGAGGACAGAATTGGGTTCATGAGAAGGATCAACTCTGGTGGTTCCCCGGTGGTGGTACCCATTTTAAACATGGTGCACCTGAATACATTCAGAGGTATCTGCATTCAATTTGTTTACAAACTTGACCTGTTGGTTTTAGTGCATATGACATTTTAGTTATATAACCTGTCATGTGGTTATGTTGATTCCAATTCAGGACCTAAGTTGACAATCACCCTATACAAATTGGGGGCAGCATTAATTGAAGATCTGATTCATCATATTGTGAAAAGGGTTCCTAATATAATGCAAGTTTTGGGAGGGAGAATAATAAATGTGATACATGATTGGTCATATAATCTCCACTGATAGACTAATTAAGATGAAATTCAATTTCAATTTCAATGTCTGGATCTTGATTTCAGTTACTTTAATAGATTGTTCTGGCGTTTGCAGATTGGGAAATATGATAACCAATGATTCAGGTGATCTGCGTACTGCAGGGGTTGTTCAAGTTTTGGATGTTGGTTGTGGGGTTTCCAGCTTTTCTGCTTTCCTTCTTCCCTTGGGTGTACAGACCATGTCCTTTGCTCCCAAGGATGGACATGAGAATCAAATTCAGTTTTCTCTAGAGCGTGGCATTGGTGCAATGATCTCGGCAATAGCAACAAAGCAGTTGCCATATCCCAGTAGCTCGTTTGAGATGGTTCATTGTTCTAGGTGTCGTGTTGATTGGCATGAAAATGGTAACTGTCTTTTATATACTTCATATGTATTGGACTATTGGTGATCTACATGGTATCCATACACAAATATATTTGAAAAGGAAAAAGAAGTCTAAATGTAAAAATACGCTAAGACTTCAACTTCTCCACGAGATGATATGTGTTGATAACAAAAGAATGAAAGATCATATGAACAGTATCTAAAGATTTCCATACCGAATTCTTATGTTCAAGTTTGACAAATGGAACTAGCATTGTTCATGTTAGTTGTAGCAATATATCTGGACTTATTTGCTTGGCATGCTATAAAAAGAATAAATGATGATAATTTTTGTGCTGGGATATGAGGTATAACTAAGCAATATTAGATTTGGTGAGAATACCTTTAACATTACTGTTCATAGATCTTGCAGTGTGTTCAGTCTCATCACTAATTTACTATATTTGTAATGAGTGGTCTTATGCTGTGTTTTCCTTTCCTTATATCTTTTTTGTGCAGATGGTATTCTTCTAAAAGAAGTGGATCGCCTTCTGCGTTCTAATGGGTACTTCGTCTATTCAGCACCACCTGCTTATAGAAAGGATAAAGACTTTCCAATAATTTGGGAGAAGTTAGTGAATCTGACTTCGGCAATGTGTTGGAAACTCATTGCTAAAAGAGTTCAGACTGCTATTTGGATGAAACAAGAAGATCCAGCATGCCTTCAGCGCATTTCTGAACAGAAGCTTATAGATATATGTGATGCTGCTGATGATTCTAAGTCATTCTGGAATACAAAACTGGGAAATTGTATAC
Organism: Fragaria vesca subsp. vesca; assembly: GCF_000184155.1. Taxonomy (NCBI): domain Eukaryota; kingdom Viridiplantae; phylum Streptophyta; class Magnoliopsida; order Rosales; family Rosaceae; genus Fragaria; species Fragaria vesca. The sequence goes on along the minus strand of NC_020496.1, from coordinate 23,135,376 downwards.
AAGTAAGGGGCATGCAAACAAATGCTCCAAAACTCCCTTCTAAACCAGATCGTCTATCAATATACTCGGAGAGTCTTAAAAAAATTGGTTCGCTGCTTCTCCTTTTCGATTCTCTTTTATTTACTTTTCCTATCTATTGTCTTTAGTACTTCCCAAGTTGACATGAGGCAACTTCATGCATATAACACCAAATTAAAGTTAAGAATGACAAGTTTTGGTTTTGATGATGCATATTCCCTCGTTATATGAGGTTAGTACACACATTAAGAGTTATCTCCAGGCCCAGGTCAATCTTATATCCATATAAGTACCTAAAATTTTCTTCTACTTAGCTATATTTTGTTGTACTTAGATTCTTGATCTCTAGACAAATAGTACTTGACTATGGATAAATTTACTTTATTTCCTTTATTCTGTCAAGTTTCTTTTCTGAAAATGTTGAGCTTCCAACACATTGAAGGTTATGGAGGGATCTAGAGAAAAAGGTTATGGAGGGATCTAGAGAAAAAGGTTGAGCTTGCAGAGTAAAATTATAGAGTTATACTATGTAGCCTGCAAGTTCTATTCACTTGATCCTGCTGTGGAAACCTCTTGTCCAAAATTAAACCAAATTTTGAGCAGCTTTATTTCATGATGTTAATATAAGGGCTGGAGAACTTGGAATACTGGAGAGCGCTTTACTTTCTTTGTTTGTTTATGAACTTGAAAAATAAATATTTTTCAGTCTGAACAAGTTCCTCATTATTGTGTTCATAATAGGTATTAGTCAAGAGGAATTTACTTCGGAGACTGTCTTTTGGCAAGATCAAGTTCAGCATTACTGGTGGCTGCTGAATGTGAACAAGACAGAAATACGAAATGTCATGGACATGAATGCTTTTTGTGGTGGATTTGCTGTGGCCTTAGATTCATCACCGATGTGGGTGATGAATATAGTTCCTGCAACCATGAAGAATACATTGTCTGCCATTTATGACCGTGGTCTGATTGGTGCTTTCCATGATTGGTATGTTCTTTGTCTGTGACGTCTTGATTCTAGAATCTGAGTATCAAATTTGTTGGTTCAAATTATGAATAAAAGAAAATAAATACAGAGAGAATCCCCAAATTTAGTATGTGACATCTCATCCCTATCTAATTTCAGGTGTGAACCATTTTCTACTTATCCACGCACATATGATCTATTGCATGCCAACTTCCTCTTCTCTCATTATAAGGAATGTGGAGAAGGCTGCTTGTTGGAGGATATCCTGTTGGAAATGGACAGGATGATAAGACCGCAGGTAACATTTTTTATTAGTGTTAACTGTTCGTGTTCGAGTATCAAAGACATAAATTTATGTTATATCTTACAAGAGTAGGGAAAACATTCTCTCTAGTCATGCTGAGGTTGGGAAATTAATTACCTTCTGCATACTTTTCATTCCAAGTTGCATCAATAGTTTACCAACCTTTTCCTTGCTTTAGTCCCATTGACTATAAGTTGAACGTACTTCTCATCAGCCAATTATCTTTTTTAATTTACTTTCTTTGCTTTTGTGTTATTGGACATAATATTATTCCTTTTTTTAACAAAAGGGTGTCAATCCATTAAGTAAGTAGAGAGAGGCATACAATACACAGTAACTCACCCATAAAGGGTGCTACCCTGCCTAGAGACCTAGAAAACCTAGAACCCTAAGTAAGGATGCCTTGGACATTGATGTAATTCAATCCAAGTAACCTGACACTACTAGGGATTGAACTGAGCCAGTTTGAACTACCCTAATTTATTCATCCGGGGGGCTACCCTGGTATTATTCTTGTGCAGCGTAGTAATTGTTAAATTGTACTCTACCATGGATCTTTTGTTATCAGTATGTTTAGCAGTTAGTATTATTCGTAGATCCTAACGTGAATAGGTATTATTCTCCATGTTCAGTGCATAGATTTTATATTCTGGCAGTTTTGTACACAGGCCTTCTCGGCTGCGGACGTCCGCACCGAAGGTTTCGGTGCGGATTTCCATTTTTGCATCACTTTCCGATCGAATTTCCTCAAACTTCCTTCTAGACATATCTAGATCATCTTGTGGATCATCTCTGCAAAATTTCAGCCAATTTGGTGATCGTTAAGGCCCTCAAAATCGAAAAACAAATGGAGATGATGAACCGTACAGAATTCAGTCCATCAGATTTGTTTTTCGATTTTGAGGGCCTTAACAATCACCAAATTGGCTGAAATTTTGCAGAGATGATCTACACAAGATGATCTAGATATGTCTAGAAGGAAGTTTGAGAAAATTCGATCAGAAAGTGGTGCAAAAATGGAAATCAGCACGAAAACTTAGGTGCGGACATCCGCACCTGAGAATTCCTGTATATCTATAAATATATATATATATATTTTGTTTATCGACAATTTTCTGACACGACAAATAAAACATGTTTTATTTTATAAAAGAAAAAAGAAATTGCATAAGAAACCTCTAGGGTAACCAACGTTTACAATGTCAAATAACAAGGCTCACGAGGAACTCTCTCATTCTATTATAAAGGTGAATTACAAGA
>NC_020496.1:23126462-23132807 GCF_000184155.1 Fragaria vesca subsp. vesca | reverse complement strand
TTTCGATTTTGAGGGCCTTAACCATCACCAAATTGGCTGAAATTTTGCAGAGATGATCGACACAAGATGATCTAGATGTGTCTAGAAGGAAGTTTGAGGAAATTCGATCGGGAAGTGATGCAAAAATGGAAATCCGCACCAAAACTTTGGTGCGGACGTCCGCACTTGAGAAAGGCTGGTTTTGTACAATCCTACTATCCATCTTATTATGTTTATCTCCTTTTATGAGGATGTGTTGGTCTCTTTCTCTTTCTAGTCTTTTCATTTCATTTGTCACACTATGATTTTAGTTTTACGTACTCATGACCAACTATTTCTTTACCATTATGCTTACTGGATCACAATATAGGGAAGTGTTTCTTCTGAATATTTGTTCTTGAATATACTAGTCATTGTCCTTTTCAGTGTAACACCAAGCGGATTGACAGAATGTAGAATCTTGGGATTTAGAAGAGAAGGAAAATCAGCGGTTTAGAGAGAATATATAGAAACGTATGAGTGATAACCAAGAGTCAAGAATAACTGTTTTCCATTCAGCAAGTCCATTCAACATAAGCCGCAGAACCTTAGTGAAATGATTCTAGGATGCTATTCATACATTAATATTCCATATCATGGAAAACCAAAAGATAAACAAATGTCAACATAAATAACTTTACGACACACCATTTGAGTCTATCAAATATCATACTGGCCATTCTGTGTCGCATAGATGCTGTTTTAGTTTAGCTACTTCTTGAAACCTTACATTCAAATGTGTTTATTCATATTCAAATTTTCTTTATAGTTGAATGAAACTGCTGTTTTCACACAACAGTTTCATGCTAATGTCTTTCTTCCATTAAAATTGTTTAGCATTTTTTTTTCTCGACAATTATTGTTTAGCATTTGGTGCTGTAGCAAATGGTGGATTACTTTATTTAAGACTCCTTTTAGTTATTGGCCTGCCAAAATATATCGCGTGCAACTTGTTTCTGTCCCAAGTTGTACTGTATATAGTTCACAATGGTATTGTGTTGATGTACAGGGATTTATTATCATTAGAGATGAGGATGCTATTACATCAACGATCAAGGATCTTGCTCCAAAATTTTTGTGGGAGGTTGAATCACATGTGCTGGACAACATAAAGAAGAACAGTGAAACCGTATTAATTTGTAGGAAGAAGTTTTGGGCAATTGTCTGAAATGTATCAGCGACAGCTTTGCCAATATATTTTCCTGAAGATGTAAATTTCATCTTGTGTTTTTTTTCTTTGGGGGGAGGTGGAGCTTAATGTCTAGCAATAGATGTTAAATTTATCGTACCTTGATACATGTTTGGTCTCTGGGGTGAACTCATGGTCCTGATAGTTTAGATGAATGTCGTTGTAGGGTGTTTACATGCTTCAAGTCATGATCTTTGGAGTATAACACAGAGCCACTCCTTTTTCCCCTGTAATGACTTGTATGTTTCACATTGTTACAAATATCAACAATAGGAGTTTGTCTATTCCTAATTTCAACTTTACATCCCAAATTCATGGAAAATATATCTGCATAGCTATGATTTCTTGTTGCAAGAACTAATCAGCAGGTTTCTATGGGAAGAGGCCGGGCGTCAGAAAGAGAAGGTATTTTGGTATGAGAAGTACATACAAAAAAAAGAAAAAAGTGAAATGGTGTGTGGTTGTTCAATCTAAGGGGGGAAGGGTGGCTTAGGGGTGAAGAGTTATTTTTTTTTTTTTTTTTTTGGTGAATGGTGAAGAGACATTTCTGGTGACACTTACGGGTCCAGGGAGCAGCAGGGTGATCGGGTCAGGGATGCAAGTTGAGTTTGGCGAATTAACTTGGAGTTTTACATCAACGGGATCACAGTATGATCTGATTAAACAATGCAAAAGAAAAAGGTAATTCATAGAACTGTTACAGCAGTAGCAAAAGCAATCACTGATGCTGTCTGGAGCTGTGTGTATTCTTCCCCAACACCAATCAATGCCAATGAATCACTTGTAGATTGGCTATCCACTTTCACTGCTTGACAGATTATTGAACAAGATTTGACGATTGCTACCGGAAAAGTTCGATTCTCTTACTTTGTTGGCAGATTTGGAGGGTCTGAAAATCAATGGATCATTAAATAATTCCGGTCCCATCCTCATCAAAGTGTAGAGAATTGCTGGGAGTACTCAAATTCTTCAAGAACTATTTCTCACTAGATCAACAAGCCTTACCTAAAGACTCAAATTAAATTTTGATGACTCTGTGCGGCATCAATTTGAAGCAACAACACGTTTTATTATTCGAGATGAAAATTTCATTAACAGCACAAATGATAATCATAGAAGTTTGTTCGTCTACTTTTTTTTTCTTTTTTTTTTCTTTTTTCCAATCATGAACCATGTGTTGAGAAACTAATTTGGTTCCACACGCACCTCTCTCTCTCATATGGACAATTGGACATAGTCAAGACCAGTCATAGGGCAAGCTTGAGACTGCTGCGACTTTTAAAAAAACTAGTGCTCTTGTAATATGATAATAATCAGCTGTGAATAAAGACAATTTTATGTTTGGTACATTTTTTTTATTAAATGGGTAAATATTACTTTTTTTTAATCAAGATTTGTTGATAAAAATATATCGATAGCCAAATCAGTTATAATCTAGATGTCGTACATAAGCAAGAAACAGAAAAATCGACCTAACCTATGTAATAACAGACTAATAAAATCACGGATACGCTCAATTATATAGTAAGCCCAACTAAGTACTTACAACTCGCTCCTTATGCATTTAGTCTCTTACCTCTGCCTAGCACGCAATTATGGTACAAATGGATCTAGCTGTCAACAAAAGATTCATAGAGTAGACAACACTCATTAGGACATATCACAAAAAATAATTAAAAAGAAAACCAAGCCCAATAACTGAACTCAGGCCCAGTCATAGAGCCCGATTTCACGAAGCATCATGGCTCGCCGCTGTCATTGGTTCATTCGGAGGCAGACAAGCCAAGAATCCCGCCGCCAAGAGAGTCCCTACCCCAAGCAGCTGCCGACCTTAGCAACCCAGACCGCCAGCAACCAAAACTTGTCTCCCCCTGGAGTGAATCAATGACAAGACGTCGTTAATCAAACCTTGTCATGATCCGGAATCAAATTACCAATCGTCGTACCTGAACATTTGAAAATCCAAAATAGCAAAGCAGATGTCGACCCACCGGAGCAAGATCTCTGACGTCCTTCGCTTAGAACCACGTGGACAGAGAACGATCGGCTTTGACAACGCGTCACCAACCGCTCGTACCTGCACTCCTAGGGTCAACGTCGAGAATCAGACTGCCGCCGCCTCTCCCTTTGCCCACCGAGAACTCTGAACCCTAGGTCGAGAAAACCTAGAGAGAGAAACGCTTTTTAGGTGTTAGAAAAAAATGGTATATACCTTTTTGTTGTTAAAATTATTACTTGATAAATATTACTTTTGAAAGTGCTATTATGACATAAAATATTATTTTTTTGTGTTAATGCCAACAACTTTCAAAAGAAACGTTGAGGTTGCTTCTACATTCTGCACCTAGCTAGTGACCTGTAATAAAAAAAAATGGTTTTTTTTAATTTACCAAACATTATAAAATCTAAAAATGCAGATAAAAACAATTTTTTTTTTTAAAGCAAAACTATACCAAATAGGTTCATAAAAAGCTTAGTAGAAATTATTAAATATTTTTTTATTAGAATCCTTAAGCCCAACCCACCTTTACATGTTTTAGAGAGATTGAAAATGACTTTTGGGGTGTCAGTTAAGCTAGCTAACCAACAGACCACGTCTCACCAATATATTATACTAATTAAGTACTGTTAATTTGATATAAAATTTTGTTACACATATCTTAGTTTTTTCTAGTCGCTCTGCACCTTGAGTTCTCCAAAAGCCGAGGTAGGTTTTTATCAATTTCCTCGCCGTTCCGGTAGCGCCTTCACAACTGGTCTGGTCTCTAGCATTGTTGACGTGATGTATGTTGCCGAATATGTGTTACGTTTTGGTGCTATTTCTTGGTGGAAACTATGTGGGAGGTTTGTTGTGCGTGCTCAATTTTGATGGAATGGTTTGATTGTGGACTTCATCGTGAACTCCCAAAGTGTTGGATGTTCAGTACTACAGGCCGGTGAAAGGCTCGCTCTTCATCTTCCAAGTGCAAAGGTGTTCTAGTTGCTGGCGGTGACTGATCGGGTTTTAGGAACGGTAACAGAGGTTGTTGTGGGACGAAGGTGAGCGCAGAGGGACGTGGCTGGGCCGATTTTCTTGCTTGTGTCTGTTGAGTTGTGGGTTTAGGCTCTTCCTTGGTGGGTTTCCACTTTCCATAGATCTACTATGTAACTAAGTTATTTAGTTATTTTCATATGTTTTCAGATATTTTTTTGTTGTTCGCAATTTTATAGTCTCAATTATGTGCTTAGCGTAAGCAATCTTTGATATGAGTCTTAAGTGTAATAGTATGATTTTCCCATCTCTAGAGATTTTGTAGTGTCATTTTGGCCTTTGATTACTCATATGATGAATGAGCAATAATATCAATTGAGAAACCCTTAATTACCATTTTTTCGATAGGAAAAAATCCTATGCTGGCAGATAGTCCGTTCAATGCGAATAACTTTGGAAAAATTCTTACCTTATGCTGGCAGATATGGCAAAAGCGTAATGATCTTGTTTTCAGGAACAAGGGTTTCTCTCCGCATGCAGTTGTTGCTTGTGCAGCCACTTACAATTGCATTCCTAGAGATCGTAGTAGTATCAGCCTCAACAACACAAGTACGTAGGCTCCAATATCAAATGAAATCCTCCTACTCATGGCAGAATAAAGATTAATTTTGACGGTTCGATGTTACAACAAACATCTGATGCTACTGCTGGTTTTATCCTTAGAGACGATGTTGGGTGCCCTATTATTGTTTATGCGCAAAAGATTGGGAAGACAAACGTTCACATTGCAGAAGTCATTGCTCTAAGAGATAGTCTTCTCAAAGCTCATGAAATGGAATTCCAAGATTTGATCGTGGAAGGTGACTACGCATTAGTTATCAACCGTATCAAGGGAAACTTTAAGTGTCCGTGGAGGCTGCTGCAACTTGTCCAAAACATCAATAGTATTGCCGCTTTCCAGAGTATAGTCTTTTATCATGTTCTTCGCGAAGCTAACGTCGCTGACAACGCGCTAGCAAATCTTGGTCACCAGCTTTCAAGGCCTAGCTATTGGGAGTCGGATTTTCTCTTGTCCGTAGGGCTTGCTGTTAATTTTGATCTCTTTGGAGCAGATTGCTTCCAGAGATCTATTTTGTAATTAGTCTTTTAGCATTATAAAAAAAGATAGAAAAAAACCCTTACTATTAATTAGGTCAAATATGTTATGTGGTGGTTCTTCTGCAGATTTGAAAAATACAACAAAAGGAAATATGGAAAGGACCGGACCAAACAAAGAGAAAAGCAAAACTAATGGAAGAGGTTTTGTCTATTTGTCGGCATGCAGCTGAGAAAAGCAAAGCTATATTATTGTCCAGGGGTCACAGGCTGTTAACTGCAGTTAAAAACAGTGCCGTACGTACACTCATTTTTCTATGGAAGGAAGGCAGATCGAGAGACAGAGAGATCGATGACAAGAAAGAAAGAAAGAGTGATGGCATGGGAGAGCTTGAAGAGATCGATGGATCATTTCATGAATGACAAGTCCATCGGAGATGAAGGGATGAGTAAGGAAAGGCATGCAAAAAGAATTAGAGTGATCAGAGGCCAGGATCGACTAGTTCGAAACGAAACTAACCAACCAACAAATAAGGATTAGACATGTCACTGCCACTGCTATTGATAATTTGATATGAGAGATGGGATCGATGATCAACCTCTCTGTCTCAGACGTCTAGCTCGATCTCCCCACCCCATTTTAATGAAGAGTCCCATAACAATCACCACTAGCCTAAGCTAGCTAGGGCTTTACACAGAGCGAGAGAGAAAGAGGAGTGTTTCGCTGTGTCTGTACGTGTCAGAATCATATATATATGTCGTATATATATACATACGTACACAGATCGAGATGAAATTTCTTTTATTTTTTCTTTTGTTTTTGAATAAATCAACTGATATTTCTACATATGAATATTATAGTAGTGCACGGGGAAGTCAGTGCCAACTGCCAGCCAAGACAAGACCACAACTATATACATCTCTGCCACAAGCCCACAACTCAGAAGCAGCTAGCGCTGAATGCCTGAATCCCTCAGAGGTTCTTCTGCTGCTGCGCGCTAGCTACAGTAGTTATTACATGCTTCATTATTTCAATCCGAGAGAGAGAGAGAGAGAGAGAGAGAGAGAGGAG
>NC_020496.1:23116138-23126223 GCF_000184155.1 Fragaria vesca subsp. vesca | reverse complement strand
GATCACATTTTTACATCTTTACTGTTTAGAACATAGTGTGCTGATCATTTCTGTAAAGTTTTATTTAATTTGAAGATCATTTGGTATGGGTACCGAATTAGATTAAATAAATCAACTGAAAAAAATCTGTCTAAACAGACATGTTCGTGTAAATTACAATTACGGAATCTCAAAGATTAGAGTAATTGAAACACAACAACTTAACTTAACATATTTTTATTAATAAGTTAGATAATACTTTCATAACGAAAAAAATTAGAGTACCGACACACTTAATATGAATGGACTACCGGACAACATCAAATGTATAACCTTTCATATGCATTTGTTTTTTGTTATTATAAAAAAGGCTAGCTCCATGTAATCATGTCACTTATATGTCTGGGAGCGGATTTCATACATCAAGATACACTTGCACCACCAATGTGCAAGTCACCCGATTCAAGATGCAAAGATAAAATGAAAACTGTAAACCCTCAATTATTAAAAGCTCATAATAAGAGGATCTCGTCTTCGACTTCGGGTCTTCACTTCCTGTGTTTAAAACACAATACTGGAAAAAAGTACCTAGGAGATTGAATGGTTTTAATTCCATCTCCTAAGTGCTCGTTCCGTAGCCTAAGTGACCACTTAGACGACGGAAAAGCATTTACTCTCCTAAGTGCTACTTAAGAGACGAAACCATTTACTTAGGAGACGGAATAACTTTTTGAAAAATAAAAAATAAAAATATTAACAACTTAGGCGAAATGTTAGAAGATAAAATGTTTTACTTAGGAGACGGAATTTTTTTGTAATGAATTTGAATCACTTATAAGTTAAAAAAACTTGGGCCGTCAAATCTTCCGCCGAGAATTTGAGAAAATTTCAAACGAAATTTTTTGAAAATTTGGTTCCCAATTTATTTAAACTCATAAACTCTCTCTTTCTTCTACTCCTCCTTCTCACACTCTTTATCTTTTATCTTCCCCTCAGTCTGCTCTTACCTCTCCATCTTTATCCCCATCTTTCTCTCCCACTCATTTTTTTTTCAGATCTAGACCACTAGCCTAGACCAGCATTCACTTCTCCAAGGCCGACCTCCCTTACTCCCTAGCCCAGACCGACAACGACTTCGATCTCTCCTCCACTACCACTCAACATCGCTCACAATCTCTTCACCATCCTCTCATAATATGTATAAACAGTGATTGAAATTGGGTGACTGAAATTTGTATTTCGGGATTGGATTTGATGGATTAAGGTATGATGGAGCTCTGGGTTTTGCTTCTTGGTTGTAGCGGTGGGTGGTTTAGAAAAACTAGAGGTGACAGCGATGTTTGCCGAAGGTTGTAGCGGTATTGGCAAGGGTGTGAGATTTTGGGCGGTGGTGGAATGGGTGGTTGGTTTCAGACAATAAAAAAAAAATTGAAAGGCAAAGAAATAAAAAGAAACTGAAATAAAAAAAAATAATAGAAATAAAATTTAATTAATTTAATTAATTTTTTTAAAACTATTTTAAATCCGTCTCCAAAGAACTTAAGAGATGGACATTATTCCGTCGCCTAAGAACTTAGGAGACATAACTCATTTTGTCGCCTAAATAGCTCTTAGTAGATGAAACTAAATTTTTAGTTGACTCCTTTTCTACTTGACGACTCTTAGGCGACGGATCTTAGCCGACGGCTATTCCATCTCTTAAGTACTTAGGAGACCAATTTTGGTACTTAGGAGACAAATCAATTCCGTCTCCTAAGTGTTTTTTTCCAGTAGTGACACTTGGACTAGTTTTTGAGTTTTAGTTATGTTAACAATGTTCACATATATACATTGTAGTGTCACGTACGTGGGAGGCTGGATCAAATAAAATGCATAAATTACATATTAATTACTTAATTGGTTCACTTGCATCTTGTTGCGTATTAGAATTTTTGTATATGTATTGTATCACTTGCTGACTACCATGACATAGAACGATTTGTTTATTGATTTATTATTATTTTTTTATTTTATTTTATTTTATTTTTGTTAAAAGGTAATACTTTATGTAATATATATGAACTATATGAACTAAAGTTACAAACCATAAGAGATATTAGTGGGGACATAAATTCTCCACTCGCCCCCTACCTAAACTCCAGCTATTACAATGGACACCAATCGAAACGGGTTCAACCGTAATCTATATAACATATTCCAGAAGCCTCAATACATCGTTACAATCATAGGCGGACGCATATACAAGCTTTTAGGGGTTATTGCCCCCACTTGATTATCATTTCTTGAAAAACTAATGGCCAAATAAAGCAACTTAAGTACATATTATGAGGAATTTGAACTAATTGGCCCCCATATAGTTTGTATTGAACTATTGCAATGAAATTTGCCCCCGGCCCACTTAAAAAAATCCTGCTTCCATCACTGGTCAATCTCAAGAAGAAACAAACCTTTCAGACATTATATGCCAAAACAGCCGGCATATGTGTACATGCAACCTCCTCATTACTTTTATCACAAGAAATAATCGACTTAAAAATAGTCTCTTGAAATGATACCATAACCATGGTATACCTAATGACAAAACCAACGAAACCAACTTATCAAAACCCTAAACCCTCGCTCAAAGAGAAGACACGACAAAAAAAAAAAAACATAAAATTAAATAAACAAGACCTTAGCGACCAAGCCCAAGCTACCATGTCACAGAGCAAGCCCATCATCATAAAGAAACTCATTAGACCCAAATCTTGATCCTAGCCCTAGTGAGCGCATAGACACCACCTGACTGTTGCTTCTTCCATCTGTCGTCGCTCTCGAGCACCAACCGTCGTCTAACCATTGTCGCTGGCAAAGAACCAAAGAGCACATCCTCCACCACCACGCCCCAAACCCATGAGATCATGATACAAAGGGCAAGTTACTTGCTAACTTGCACTATGGTTACATAGATCAATTTGTTTATTGATTTATTAAAAAAAATTGTTAGAGTTAATTTTATGATAGAAAGAGTTTGTGGAAATTCATGATCAATACATGAAGCACAAAACTATTTGGTCTAGCGGTGTAGTCTCCTCTTAATAAATGGGAGGTTGAGAGTTCGATTCACGAATTTTTTTTTAAAAAAAAATTCGATACATGTAATTTTCTTTTAGTTCATCTAAGTCGAGTTGTGTACAAGTAAGAGATGAGAGAAAAGACAATATTGATTCTGAGTTTCGAGTAATTCTACCTTGCGTTATCATCGTTTTATTATGAGCCTGGCCTCCTCTCCTCCATATGATTCATTTAGATGGATGGCCCTTGCACGATCCATGATTCAAGTCACTAATTGAGGACCGTTTTTGTCCCCCTCTTTCCAGAATGCGCTCGCTTTATTATACAGGGGCCATTAGCATTACTTGATATTAATAAGACTTGTAATATGCTAGCTACTTAACTGTCTTCTTCTCAAATGCGTTAATAATCTTTCATTTGAGAACCATGATTTTCTTTACTTTCTTAATTACATATTATCAAATGGAAGAGTTCGTGTCAAATACGTACGCTAATGATTTTCACAAAGACCACTAGCTATGTGGCTTATTTGAACTATTATTAGATCGTGTCCACAAATTGTAAGCTAGCTAGTGTTTGTCACAATATCGATCACATTAGGTCAATCATTTTGCAAAGTCAAAAACTGACCTACCTTCCAATACTGGAGAAAGAGAAACACGTCCCAAAAAATGTCTTATCAAAAACCCATTTGGGAAAAGCCAAGAGAAAGAAAAGTTGAACAAGAAATGGAAAAAGAAAAAAAGAGAATAAGAAGAAATTAAATGTCTTCCTTCTATGAAACCCTAAGGTTGAGAGAGAGATAGAGAGAGAGAGAGAGAGAGAGCTGACTCCAACCAATGGCATTCCACCAACAGATGGAATTCCATTCCATTTTGCTTTAACTTCCACATAAAAACCTTACAGCATGCACTTCCCATTTATGGAATTGTCACTATCTTCTTCAGAATGACAATTAAAACATCTAATCAACAACTTACTCATCAAAACAAAGAGATACACCATAAACCGGCCTATAGGGTGGTGACTGATCGATGAGTGTGAGAGAGTTTCACGGTTTCCATAATCGGATTTAGTTGACTCTTAGGTGGTACGCATTTGATCAACTTGTTTCTCTCTTCATTTCTCTACCTCTCACTCTCACTCCGATTCTCCTGTATATATATGGATTATAAAACAAAATGATTTTACAAGCTGACCCCAATATGTGATTTACGACTCTTTCCAGATAATGACTATATATATATATATATATATATATATATATATATATATATGAAGCAGACGTCTGTAACTGTGTTAAAGTGCTGACCCCGGCTCAAATCAACTCCGGCGACACTGATTGCTTCGTTGTTCTTGCTAGTTCCAAACAAGAGTTCCATTTGGAGCTTCTTCTCGCCGGCAGACTCGTCGGTGATGAGTTTTGAATCCGGGATTGAGCTTCTTCAAGTTTCTGCAATTTTTCCGGCGCCGGACCTTCTTCTACGATCACCTTGGCATTCAACTTGATGGTAATACGCCAATGGCGTCTGAGGAGGAAGAAGAGCTGCCATATGCAGCTACTAGAGTTGATTTGAGCCGGCGTCCACACTTTAACATAGTTGCGGACGTCCGCTTCATATTCGACCTCTATATATATATAAATATATCCTGTTAGCTAGCTAGCTAGCTAATTAGCTAAAACACCTTTGTTGAGAAAGAAAATATATGATAGCATACCACGAAGACTACGTACATAGAGAGCAATTGAGCTCGATCATTCATTGGACGTTGAATCTCTTGAATGTTAAGGAGTTCGGACAGTCTCCTTCAAATTGATCTATCAAATCTTTGCATAAGCCGGATGTATATAAAAACCATGTGAAATCATTTGCACCGCAAATAAAGTAGATTACAATAATGAAATAATTAAATTCAGTGTACTACTTTAAACTTTGGGTCACTTATCAATTGTAATGCCCCTATTTTTTATTTTTATTTTTTTTATTCTAATCAAGTATACCCTTATACTCTTAAAACCCATCATGCTGAGACAAAAAATCAAATTCCCTCAAACCATGACATTTGCGTTTGATGTGGAGGAGACATGCACTACTAGAATTTAGGTCCTAGCTAGGCGAAGACAAGATTCGTCACTTAAGATCCATTTTTCGTCGACTAGAATCCTAATAGATAGAAGGTCCGTCGTCTAAGTTCCGTCAACTAGAAACAGAAAGGTAGATTCCTAGTTGACGGGATTAAGACAGATTTTAGCCGACGAAAGATTTTTGATCTCTCAGACGGACTTTGCCGTCGACTAACACCATAGGCGTTGAACATGCATTCGCCGGACATGTTCTTAGGTGACGGACTAGCGTAGCATCTTATTACACTACCAGAAGAAAGTCTTTAGCCGACGAAAATAAAAAAATCAGGCCGATGAATTATTTTTTTGTCGGCTAAAGTCCAAGTTAGCCGACGAAATTTTCCTTCGTCGGCTAATTTAAATTTTCGTTGGCTATGGTCAATATTTCGTCGGCTAAAAAAATTTTTTGGTCGGCTATAGTCTGTGAACTTTAGCCGACGTCTATATAAAAGTTTAGCCGACGAATACCCTAATATTTCGTCGGCTAAACCCTAAACCCTAAACCTTAGCCAACGAATACCCTAATATACAACTTGTTGCGTCTGATCGATTTGAAACTATTTTCAGTTGAAGGTCCGGCCAAAATACGTAATTTAGATGGTCCAATGACCTTTTCCATGCGTTATGGGGTTTGACCGTCCGGATCGAGCCCTTAACCTTGTCGGATCAACTTGAATTTTTTCCCATACATGTATTTTATCATGATGGTCAGATCTGACGGTCAGATTTTCATTTTTCAAGTTTGATCATCACAATCACAATGTGCTGAATGTATAAAAAGTACTATAGCCGATGACATTATTGAAAATTCATCGGCTATAGTTAATAATATAAAATAAAACAAATAAATTGAAAATATTAAATAAAAAATACTATAGTCGACAAATTTCATTACTTTAGCCGACGAGATTCAAGATTTAGCCGACGAATTTCACAGGTTTAGGCGACGAAATTTTTATTTCGTCGGCTAAAGGTATAGGGTATATAATTAAACCCAGCGCTCGACAGCCTCCACAGTGGTCCAAAAAACCCTAAAAAACCCACCACCGCCTCCTCGAGCCCTCCACAGCCTCCTCGAGCCGTCCTCGAGCCTCCTCCTTGAGCCATCTCCGTTCTGCTCCAGCCCCGATCCCTCCTCCTCTTCACCGTCCTCACTATCTTCCTCATCTTCGTTTTCACTTCCACCCATCAAAAGGTAACTCTTTTCTTTTCCTCAGCCTTGATTCAAATTAATATTTTAAACAGGATTGTGATAATGTCACCAGTTTTTGCTGGCTGTTTCTTTTGACTACATATCCCTTTCATGAGGAGTAGAGAAGGATACGTGTGTGATATATAATTGCAATGGATATGCAATGCCATTGGAAATAACAAAAAGTACATTTCCTTGGTTGTTTTGACTATGGATGTTCATGCTTTTCTTGGCTTGGTCTATTTGACATTGGATTATATCCTATCAGCTTTTACGTGACAAATGATGGTTTGAATCTATGTCATAATAATTTTAGATCGACGAAGGGTTCGAAGGGTCAAAAGTCCGAATCGTTTGAGGGAACCTCTACCAACCCTCAAACCTCCGACGACGGCCTACCGGCGAATACAGCGGGAATGTCGAAGAACCAGCTTTACGAAATCATGTCTCAAATGAAGGTATATAACCCTCTCTCGAATTTACTTCTATTACTTAATCTTGCTTCACGAAATTGAAAATTCCCAATTGGAGTAATGTTGGTGTTTCAATTGCTTCGTTTTGTGAAACACAGAGTCTGATAGAACAAAACCAGCAGCAAGCGAGGCAGATCCTCATCCAGAATCCGTTTCTCACAAAAAGCGCTTTTCTAGGTTTCTCAATTTCTAGGGTTTTACTTATCCCCTTTTATGTTTGAATATATTAATTTGTATTTTTGAGATAATTTAGTGCATATAGGGTTTAGTTTTTGGCTATTTTTTTTTTCTTTCAAAATTGAGATGATTTTGTGTGATTAGGGTGGTTTTGTTCAGAAAGTTGCTAACTTTAGTAGGAAACAATTTCAATTTTGTGTAGTTGATCAATTATATAGTTTTATGTGCTTGTTGTTGGTTATATGGAATTGTTTTGGTGTATTTTGTAGGTTGCTTGGAATGGTAATTTAGAAATTTCAGGTTTTTTTTTTACTGGAATGGACTTATAGCCGACGAAACATGTAAGATATTCGTCGGCTATAGTATTTTTAATTTTTTTTATAAGGTTTAGCCGACGAATTATGTTATTTTTTAATTTTTTATTACATACTTTAGCCGACGAATATCTTAAACGTTTCGTCGGCTAAATTCTCAGACTATGGTCGACGAAACATTTAAAATATTCATCGGCTAAATTCTGGGACAATAGTCGATAACGTTTTCTAGTGTCGTCGGCTAAAGTCATCGCCGACGACTCTTTCCCGACGAAACCATAGCCGACGAAGGCTCGGCGGCTAAGATCTTAGCCGACGAATTAAGCTAACAGGCCGACGAAACTTTTTCATCGGCTAAAGTGCTTGTCCTGGTAGTGTTAGACGACAAAAACTTGACTTTTGTCGCCTAGAGGCGACGACATTTTAGCAGGTCCATCACCTAGGACTTAATTCCTAGGTGACAAACTATTGTTAGGTCCGTCACCTATGAATTAAGTCCTAGGCGACGAACTTCCTATTTCCATCGCCTTGATCTCTGATTTTTTTGAAATTCATTTATTTTTATTATTTCACCATTATTTTATTTTAAAATTCAGAAATAATAATTTAATAACATTTATGACCAAATAAAAAAGGTGGATGTTATTAGATCACCCATTTTTCTTATTAACACATCTCATCTATGATGAGAGTTGATCATTAAACAAATTCAAGTGACAAGTTTGTAAATAAAATTAAAATGTATGGATACGGAAACATATGAGGTGTGTTAATAAAAAATATGGATGTGTCAATAACATCAACCAATAATAAATATAAACATTATTCATTTATAAGTTATAACTAGAAAATTTTTCATACAAACTAATTCAACGAAAACAAAAGTACGAAATCCTAAGTCACTAAAAACTGAGAGGTGTCGAAGTTGTTGTTAATCGCTTCCGTCATCGTCGTCGTCGTGTGAAGGATGTTGCGACACTTGACATTGAGGAGGAGGTTGCAGATTGTGCTTCTCAAAGATTAAGACAATTTGTTGTTGCACCGTCTCCATTGCTCGCTCGGCACCCTCCGAGACCTGTTGGAGTTGCTGCTCATAACGGTCTGTGACCTCTTAGACCTGCTCATCAAGTGTAAGAGCACGAGTACGTGAGGTTGAAGACGTTGATGACTGGCTCAAGTCTCGCTCGTCTGCTCGTCCCATCCCTTTGATGTCCTTTCTTTTCCGAGGTTGGAGCACCGTATCCAACACCTCGATCTGTTGTGACCGAACACTTTCGTTGATTTGCTCCTCCATCCCGTCTTGGAGTGCTTCTCTATAAGCATCCTTCCTAATTTCGACCTCCTTCATCATGTCATTCTATATTTAAAAAACAATATTAATTAAACAAATAATAATTAATTAGACCGACGTAATAATTATTATTCAACAAATAGTTAGAGATAAAATACTTACGTAATGTGTTGTGGCCACTTCGTCATCGGGCCTCACATAGGTTTTCTCGAATCCTTTGAAGATCTCAAACGGCTCGCCTTGTACTCTCAGCTCCTCCATCAATTTGATGATAGGGGAAAAAATCTGTGTGGTGGTGCATCCTTTTCTCGTTGCGGATTCTCGTGTTTGCAGCCGACCGTTTCTATTACACGAAATATTTTTTTAAAAATATTTTGTAAAATTTTTGATAATTAAAATTGAGGGAAAATAATGATGTCCAAAAATAAACTGAATCATTAGATAAATAAAATTGAATTTCAATGTCTTGTGCTCTCAAACTGTTTAAAAATGGGACAATTCGAGAATCATTTTGTCAGACATAGTTGTGACATTTTGTTAGACATAGTTGTGACAAAATGGTTCTCGAACGGTATTTCTAAGGCTAACCATTGGTGAATCAAAGAATATTATCATCTTACATGATTCACCACCACAATATCATTTTAATGCGTAAATGATTTCTATAAAATTGAACAATTCAACATATAATCACATGCACAAGCTAGCTATATCATCATAATATCCTAACAAGTAATACAGAGAAAAAATGACCGAAAGTTCGTTAGATAACATGGAATACATGGGAAAAAGAGTGAGAAAGAGAGTTTAACAAGCTACATACCAATGAGAGAAGCTTGAAGACCGATCAAACTTGGAAAAATACACCCGAAACCTAGAATTGGAGGAAACTTTGTGTACATAAATTTTTTTCTCCTAAAAGGATTAAAATTTTCTTCTAATATGGGCGACGAATAGGTTTAAATATATGTCACGTGTTGTGTGAGAGAACAAATCACTTTTTCACCTAGGCGACGGAAGATGTCGTCATCTAAGAGTATCGATCCGTTGCCTAAGACTGTTTCAGGCAACGTAATCTTTTTAGTAGGATAAGAATATCATAGGCGACGAACATAGTTGGGACGTCCACGTCCGTCGTCTTAGGTAACGAATGATAGGTGACAGAAAACATTTCATCGCCTAAGATATTCTTAGCTGACGAACTGTTTAGAAGCTATCTTTTAGTCTTAGGTGACGCATTTTTTTCCCTAGATGACGAAGTACAATATTTTGGTCGCCAGTATATCTTAGCCGATGGAAAATAAAATCCTATCACCTAAGAGCTAATTTCCAGTAGCGAGGGATATGACTCACATTTCGGTCTCTAACCCTAATTTTGACGAAAAGCCCAAATTGGCCCTTGTTACCGTTTTCGATTTCTTACTCCAATACAAATTCCAAATCACAAAACCCAAATCCAGAAGAAAAAAAAAAAAAAAAA
>NC_020496.1:23103195-23116118 GCF_000184155.1 Fragaria vesca subsp. vesca | reverse complement strand
AACTAACTAACTAACTACTCTCTCTCTCTCTCTCTCTCTCTCTCTCTCTCTCTCTCTCTCTCTCTCTCTCTCTCTCTCTCTCTCTCTCTCTCTGTGTTCCCAGACCCACAAAACACTCAGACTGAATAACACCTAAAACCCATATTGAACGAGATTGAATACCCTTAGTAGAAGAGATGGCTAAGCCCGATGAGTAGATACCAAGATTAACAAATGATGAACAAGGATTTTTTTTAGCAAGCCGAAAAAATCCCCAAATTTGGTGAGTAATTAATTTTAATATGAACATCGAGGCTTATGTTTCGACTCTGTGCAAAGGTTATTGGTTGTGAATTTCAGGTTTTTTGGCTTGGACTATTTGGGGTTTTGATTTTAGGGTTTACTGTGTGAGTTGTTTAGGGTTTCGATTTTTGGGGGTTTGGAAAGCTTCTGATATGGGGATTTGGAGTTTAGGGTTTGAATAATGAGTTTGGGGTTTTGATTTAGGTCTGGAAGCTTATTATGTGGTTAGGGTTCAAATTTCTCTCTGGTTGAAGTGTTGAATGATTTGATCCACTTGTATATTTGTTTATCATGTTTTTTTCTCTTTATTAAGAATTTAGAACAAACCTTTAAACCATTTATCTTGTGTATCACGTCTATATTTGTAAATAAATACATGTGAATATTTATCTTTATAGTTACTAGCTTTTTACATAACCATTGTTCACAAGAGTACCCTTAGTTCCCAGCTAGAATGATACCTAGCTTACTCTATACTACATATGCAGGGTTTTTAATTGAACGCCCGCTAACAAGCGCGTCACTTCTTGGTGTGAAGATTTTTAAGCCCGAGATGAAGTGCCAACTCAAGTTAGGAGAGCACCTGTGGTGATGGATAAGAGTAAGGGTAAGAGAAAAATGGAGATGGATAGCGGAAGAGCAAACTAGTGATATTGACAGTGAGGATGAGGAGTTTGGAGAATCTGGTGGGAGAGGAGGTAATGACTTTGAAGATGTGTATGAGGCTGATGAGTTTGAAGATGGTTGGTTAACCGAAGTTAGTAAAGATGGTTCATATGAGAAGGGCAATGATGATTAAGATGATGAGAGTAATGATGAAGATTATGACCCTATTGAGAATGATGATGGTGTCATACAGTATGAGATTGATGGTCATTACCTATTTGATTGGTTAACCAAAGTTAATGGCAATGAGAAGGGGCCAGAAGCTACAACAATGCTACTGAGGAAGGAACTAAGGGCGATGAAGATGATGAAGTTATGTTTAGGGCTGTGGATTCTGATGAAGAAGCTAGCAATAGGAGAAGAATACAATTCTGAAGAGGATGAAGTGAAATATCTAGAGTTTAACCCCAAAGTGGACATGGAGAACTCTTGGTTTTTGTAAGGGTATGTTGTTTGCAACCCCTCATATACTTAGAGCAGCTATAACAAAGAGGGCAATCCAGAAGGGTTGGAAACCACTTTACGACAAAAGTGAAGTAGAGTTAGGGTTATATATGAAGCTGAAGAATGAGTTTGAACTCTATGCATCGAGGATGCGACATTCTAACACATTTCAGATCAAAACATATCAAGGAAACCACAACTGTGCAAGAGATAATAATTAACAATATACATATATTCACAAGTATTTATTTACAAATGTACACGTGATACAAAAGGTTGGGGGGGGGTGTTTGTTTGTTCTAAGTGAGTAAAACAAAACATAAAATAAATATATACAAGTGATCATCTTCTACACACATCAACCAACAATTTCATAATCATTCAAACAAGTATCAACATTCCTCAAACACACAACCGATTTCATTGCCAAGTGATACTAAAAACAAATTCGAAATGCAAACCTACGAGGTCATGCATCCCATTAATTCTACTAACTTTATCTCCCAACCACAAAACGTTTAGAAGTAGGATATTTCATGCAAATGTTGCAATCGATACTCAGCGTACCCGTCTATCTAAACATGAATCATTAAGAGCTATAGAATTATGAGTTTGAACATGCCCAAGTTTACCAATCGCTGCTTAATCTGTAAACATGTAACACGTACATAGTCTTGGCCATTATAACACAACCTCCACTATTTAGATTTCCGCCTAAGACTATTAGGTGAATTAGTTCCAAAACCTAGCAACACTAACATGCAGAATTAGAGTTTTAGTTCAAACACAACTATGTATTTAATGAATCAACATGGCAACAAAACAGATCACATGTATCATAGACAAGTCGAAACATGCTTGAATTATTCTAAAATTTCTCAATTTCAGATCCAAAACATCCATCCAATTTTAAAGACGAAATTCATAACTTCAATCCAAAACCAAGACCAAAACAAAGAAAGCAGAAATAGACATTGTTTACACTTTTATTGGTTCTACAAAGGTCTTTCGAGACGGTGGAGTGGAAGCAACGCCTAGAGAACTTCAGAACTTTTTGGAACGTCCTAAAAAGAATTGGCTTCTTGCTTCTTGGCTTGGAGACTCACGGCAAGGGAAGAGAGAAAAGGAGCGTTGTTTACTATTTTTTGTGTGAAAGAATAGATGCCAAAAACGTTGCCCTTTGGTGCCTTTATGTAGAGGTGAATGCGCATCCATGAAGTCCTCCTATCCGTTGATTAAATCTTGATCCAACGGTCTCAATTAATTGCACAAAATCCTGAAGTAAATCTCCAAGGAAATCTCTAGGGTATCTTGCGTAATTGTCACTACAAAAAAGAATTCAGTTAGCCACCCCAAATTGCCACGGCCCAGATTTGCCGTCGCCATTGGTCCAGTTTTTGCGACGGCGCTGCGACGGCAAAGTTTCCGTAGCTAAATTAAAATTATTTTGCGACGGCAACTTTATGCCGTGGCAAAAAAAATTAAGTTTTGCGACGGCAATGTGGAGCCGTGGCTAAAAAAGGTAAATTTGCGACGGGGGGAAAGAGGCCGTGGCAAACTTTAAAATCATCATTTTTAATCTCGGCCGTTGATCTGTATCTTAACCCAACTTTCAATCTAGGCCTAGAGTATAAGATGGAAAAACCCTATCTCTTCCCTTCATTTTGTCGAGAGAGAAGAGAGGTCTGAGACTGAGTTGCAGCTCCGCCCAGCTGCCAGTCCGCCACCATGGAGCGGTCATCGACAGAACGAACGACGACCACCAGCCGAATCCCCTCTCTTCACTCTTCCTCCTCCTACCTTCTATTTCAGCAATTCCAAATCCGACGCGATTTGGCAAATCAGAATCCGGAGGAGGATTTCGAGGTGGAACTTGGCCGGCTTTTGGCCGGCTCTTGGCCCTTTTGCCGGAGGAAATGAGGCAGAGAGTGAAGGAGCACCGCTTTGAATTCTACCGGTTGTTATGGAGAATGGACACCTCTAACCACAGCTCTTTGGTGAATCCTTACCATCGTCTCTATTCAAGTTTTAGATTGATCGAGGTAACCATCTTCATCCTTTCTTGGGTCTCTATGTGATTGAGCAGATGGGTTATCCTCTTGATTGATTGATTGTTTGTTATGATCTTGTTGTGGAAATACGTCCAATTGAAGTTTATCTTCAAAAAATGGAAGTTCTGCTTTTCCAGAATTTCGTCCAGTCTGTTAGCTTCTATGGCTGGAAAGTGCATGTTGGAGGCCTTATATTAGAACGGTTTCTTCATGAAAGTTTCTCGAAACTGAGACTACTATCTTGTGCTAAAACGGTTAGATTGTCCTCAACAGAGGTAATATCGCATACTGTTCAGGGAAAATCCTCTTTTGACATATAGTTCCACTTCTGATTCTAATTCGAGTTCTATGTCTCTTTTCTCTTTAAGTTCATTTTCTCTATGTCATGGGTCATCATTGAGTTTGTTTCTTGGAGACTTCCTCTATCTATGAGTCTGCAATCGCAAGAGTGACAAATGGTAAGTCAAACCGATTTGATTGAAATTCTTTTATTCATTCCCATTGTTTTCGTACTTGTTGAGAGTTTGAATTTCAATACCATCTGCACTCCCATTAATCATATTGCTGTTTCATTTGTGGGGTGTGGTATAGAACCTTATTTGCTTTCTAAGTTCTTTGTTAAAGTTCACGATAGTTGAATCCGACCCTTGTAGACAAATTGGGAAAAATATTGCCTAGTATTGCTTGTTTTTGATCTTAACCTGATCCATTTGACAATAGACTTCCAAGAGATTATGTCAAGTCTGATTTCATGTCATTCAGACATGAAATGAATCATTGGTGACAGTTTTAACCAAGTATATGCTGCTGCAAATTTTCAGAAAAGCTGGCAGTTCAGTCTATTTGCTTTCATCTTTTCCCATACATCATGAACTCCGTTTTATGGTAAACTTAATCATCTCAAGTGTGCATTGGTATCTCACAAACATATGAGTGTAGTCACATTTTATGGTAAACTTAATTATCTCAAGTGTTATATATATATAAATTGTCATTCTTTTCTGTGTTGAAATTTAAAGTTTTATGATTTGCATAAACACCTTGTTTAATGGTATGAACTTTTCGTGACCAGGGATGAAAAGTAGCAACTCCTCTTGGGCATTAAACATGCAATATGCAACTAATCAGCCTGTTATTGTTAGTTTCGTCAAGGAACAAGAAGGTAGTTGCATAACTGTTTTGCACTCTAAATTTTAATGTTGGAAGTTAATGATCCTAAATGTTTACTCTAGATGTTGAACCTACATGTTCTTTTGTTTCCCATATTTATTCATGATGAAATTTTTTTGCTAATACATGGTGTCTTTTTAATTACTCCTTTTTTTTGCCACATATGTGAGCTAGATGTGCATTGGTATCTTTTGGACTGTTTGCTTTCCTATACTCTTCTGTTTTGAGTGATACAGTAGGTAATTGAGACAATTTCAAGGAAATGTAAATTTTGCTAGATTGATCCACTAGGCATTGTTAAATACTATTGTGGCAAATGATAGATATGTAGTAACTGGAAAGGTTTGAAAATATCCGAGATATCTCAGAAAAACAGTATGCCCAATTCCTGCAACAATTACATGACACCGCTTCTTATTGGACAACATTTGCTTTTTATCAAATCAAACATATTCATCTCTCTTTCTTTCTCTTACCTGATTTTTTTGAGTATTCTATAATCTCTTTTCCAACTTTTCTTCTATCACTTAATCAGACTAAGTGATAGGAGCACAAAGTGCTACGATGTTAACGTATTTCCTACCTTATTTAGTTATGTTATTCTCTTAATATTGTCATTTTAAACATGTTTTGTGATTGTAAAGGTAAAAGAGCGGAAAAGTGAAAAAGGAAGCTAAAAACGGCGGATTAAGAAGGATAAGTCGTCTAGGAAATTTTCCTGTTTTGATAAGGATAAACTTTCCTATTTCATTTTGGGAAACTTTCCTATTTTGATTGGGGAAACTTACTAACTTTGAATCTTTCCTATTTTGACTTTCCTGAATTATTTTGAAAACTTTCTTTCCTCTTGAGACAGGGATTCCACATGAAGCAAGGAAACCAAATCCTACATGGATTAGGCCGAAATTCTGTCACATAAAAGGAGGAGAATGGCACCATCTTTTTAGGGTTTCCAGCCGAATTTATGTGGAGATAATGCAGCAAACATCAAGGAAATTAAGGGAAATTCTTACCTTTTATTCTCCATATAAATTCCTAATATTCCTAGAGTTTATATCTGATTTATATTCCTTTTCTAGGGACATTAAATGACACAAATATGGGAAGAATTATCAGCAGCAAATCAGCAATTAACAAGGAGAGATTCAAGCCGAATTCAATTTGGAAAACAAGCAATGTATTCAGCCACAATTCCAGTCGAATTCAAACTCTTAATGTGCAAGATATTCTAGAGAATTCTAAGGAATATTCTCTGAAAATATTGTGCTATTATTTGTGGCCCTTGGATCGGATTTTTAATCAATGGTGTGGAGCAAAACCCTAGGTCGACATGACCACTATAAAAGGAGGTTTTTATATCAGAAAAAAGGGTCGTCGTTCATTCACGTAGAAACCAGAGAAAACCCTAGCAGCAGCCGAGCCTCCTCTTCTCCACCTTTGCTGAGTTCATCCTCCCTTGCCAAGCCTTGAAGGACTTCTCCATGAAGGCAGCAACATTGGTGACTTGAAGCACTGAAGCCGAGCATCCCTTTGGCATCATCAAGCTTTCTTGGAGATTGATCAAAGTGTAAACCTACCTTTACTTTTGTTCAGACTTCTCTAGCAAATTTAATAGCATGTTTCGGATGTTAAGTTTGAGTTTTGGAAGCATGTTTTGTTTGCTTTTGTGTTCTTTGGATTCACAATTTTATAAAGCATGTTAGTATTTCGTTTATGATTTTCCTATGATCTGATCTTGCAACTTTTTTGTTGATTGAAAGTTTGCGGTTTGTTTAAATTACTAAAGCTAGAATGCATGCTAGCTGATTGCCATGATTTGTGCTAAGCTTCTTCAAGTAAGTATAGATCTAAAGTGGTGGAAACTATGTAACAATGGTTGAAAAATGTAAACTACAACAATTGCATGTTACGACTTCTCGGATATGTGTTTGTTGTTCAATCTCATTCTAATAAATCGTAATGATTCCTGTTTAATGTGGACGGGTACTTAGAGTCGACGCTAGGTATCGATCGCAGCCTATGCATGAAATGTTCTAAGTTCTAGACTTCTCTGTGCTTAGACAATTAAAGTAGAATTAATGGGATACAATGACTTCTTCAAGCTTGTATTTCGAGATTGTTTCTTTGAATTAGAATTTGCATGACTTCAGATTATTGGGAATGAAACTTGACATTGATGTGTGGTTAGAATTTGAATCTATCTCTGTTTGAAATGTTGAATGAACCGATCACTTGTATATAATACTTTTATTTTCTGTTTTAGTAGGAACGTAGAACGAAATCCTAAAATCCCCCCTTTTTATCTATTGTACCATTTGTATATTTGTAACTGAATACTTGTAAATACATATAGTTACTGATTCATTAACCATGACTGCAGGAGCGCCCTTTAAGTCGCCGGATTGATCGAACCCTATTTGCCAATACTACATACTAATAACAAAAGGGTTTTTAAATTACGCGCCCGGTTTCGAGCACGTCACTAAGATCTTTTTTATACTCGTTGGTTTTTAGTTTTGTTACCCTGCTAATTGCATCTGTTATGTTTTTTTTCTTCTAGTCTTCAACCCATCTACCAGTGCAGTGGTGGATGGTACACTGACTAGAGAGACAAGGAATCATTAACTCCACCGTTACTGCTCTCATTTTAGTTAAGTGGAAGGTACACTCTTTGTTTTGGTTGGTTTTTCAAGTCAATGTCCTCTTTCATTGACCGAACTAGAGACTAATTATTGTGTTGTTATTAGGTATAGGAATTGAGTGAGGAAGAGAGGAAGTTGTGGAATGACCAGCTGAAGCCATGGAGGCTTACAAGATGGAATTGGACGAATACAACAAGTCTGATTTATTTTAATTCTTAGTGTTGTCATATGATTTGCATGCTACTTTATTTTGATTCTGATTTACCATAATCTACTATTGAAACTTTGGCTCTGGAGGCTTTGACATAGTTGCACTTAGTTGGTTTTGTGCTTGTGTCAAAACTATTTGGTAGAAACACTTGCAAATTACTGTTTAATGTGCTTATATTGATAGTTCTTATGTTGTAATATATTGACATTTGAGGACTCTAATTGAATGGAACAATTCTTTTCAGTATCTTTAAGTTATTTTTTTGTATAGGTTGTCTAAAAAAAAAAAAATTTAGGCAAGCTAATATGCTTGCCAGATTTTTTTTTAATTTCATAAATAGAATTTGCCACGGTAAGTTTGCCGTCGCCAATGGGTAATTTGCGACGGTGGAAGCAGTCGCCATTTGCCGTCGCCAAATAAGCGACGGCTTTTGCAGTCGCTGCCTGCCGTCGCAAAAAGGTGGCGACGGCTCATTGCCGTAGCCAAAAGCAACGGCCACGCCCTCAACGGCGACGGCAAAAATGTCGTCGCGAAGCCGTCGCTGTTGCTCTTTCGCGAGGGCAAAGTGGCTTTTGGCGACGGCTCTTTGCCGTGGCTAACCGAATTCTTTTTTGTAGTGTGTGCTTCTGATGTAGCTTGAATCATGACCGGCAAATAAGGTTTCCTTCTCCGTGTAAATTGCTGATTTTCGGCGGATTTGACCTTCATGCACTCAAACCGCAATATCTTTTCGTGGAAAATATATATGTATGAGCTGTAAAAATATCTAAAAACTAGAGACATGTAGCTTTCTATCCATATCTTGAACGTTTTCTGGTTCATTGTGACCTGTCAGCAATCATCCGTCGAAGTTGAAGTTGACTGAAATTTCTGGGGCAAATTCCGAATTTGATAAGGATACAGCTTCTCGAGACAAATCAGGCCAAGCTTCCTATTTTCAAGAGAAAAACAACTTATTATGATGTCATCCAACCAATAGGAAATAAGGTAAATAGGTATTTGAATTAAAACAATTTACTCTCCTATTTATTCTGGATATTAGTTCCATAAAAACTTCTTAAATTGAGGATGACAACTTGCAGCAAGGAGTCCTTCTTGGACTCTCAAATTCACGGCATTTTCGTCTCCCTCTTTCTCCTCTCTCACGGCAAAAGGACTCCAAGTCCTTGTTAGATTTGTATTTCTTCTTTGACTCAACTACCTGTCACAAGAATAGAAAATTTCGTAAAATGCATAAGGAAAGTCAGAACAGGAAAGTTTCATAAGCAGTAAGTTTCCTAATTCAAAACAGGAAAGTTTCCTAAACGACATATCCCTCGATTTACTCATTTCTGTGCTCCGGTGAGACTCCTTCTTTGGTTAGGACTCATAGTCCAAGTAGGACTCTTCTCTCCATGATGATTTTGAGCCTCTCGGTGAGACTTTTGATGTAACTAGGATTCCTTTTTTGAGTAGGACCATGTTTCCTAGTTAGACCAGGAATCCTACTTTGAATAGAACTCTTCAGATTTTGCCGGTTTTAGCTTCCTTTTCTTCTTTTATGCTCTTCATGCCTTTACAACCACAAAACATGTCAGAAATGATGTTATTACGAGAATATCATAGTTAAATAGGGTTAGAAATACATTATAAACGTAGCACTTTGTGTTCATATCAACGAGTGCGACATAACAGGGACCTCAAAATTCTGGGGCCCTTTGTGCTTTACAACCGCCGCGCTTGCCCTTGTGCCACCACACCCCCTCAGGCGGACCACCGCCTACCAGAGCCTA
Source organism: Fragaria vesca subsp. vesca (assembly GCF_000184155.1). NCBI lineage: Eukaryota > Viridiplantae > Streptophyta > Magnoliopsida > Rosales > Rosaceae > Fragaria > Fragaria vesca. Next base: position 23,106,880 of record NC_020496.1, on the reverse strand, counting down.
TCATCCACATTGCTCCTCAAAGAGGCCACGACATAAGCTGAGCTCATGCCCAGATCAGACACAACGGTTTCCATCCTGATCAAAAAAGACTGGTTCAATTTGCAACGCCTTGACCTCGTCTCTGTCTGTCCGCCTCCAGATCTATGGTAGCCTACCACTCCGTCGATCAGCCCTGCACGTAGTGGGAGAAATCGTGTCGGCCACAGCAACCCCCATCACCATCACCTCTCCTAACTCACAACAGCCTCCCCAAATAGAACTTAATTAGGGAGCTCGATATCACACCGATCGACAAGAAGCCAACGAAGACCAATCCAACAACGGCGGGAGGGCTCACCGCCGGACGGGAGACTCGTGATCTAGGTTTGGGATGCTCTCCATTCCTATTATGATTAGAGATCTTCCAAGCTATGATTGTAACCATACCGATGATTTAATAACAACATCCTTATTAAATATTGAGGTAAAATTGAATTAAAAATCTATGTTAAGAAACGATCTAAAATTATTAATATATTAAATTATCGAGGTTTTCTTGTATTTTGTATTCTGAGTTGTGCCTTTTTTTTTTCTTTTTTTTTTTGAGGGAAAGGGATGTTATTCCCATGGGCGAATAGCCCATTCATTAATACGTATACAATCTTACAAGATCAAGCTTGAAGGTCACAAGTGACTCATTTATATCCACTGCTCAACTGACTAAGCTAATAGCCAGACTACCATCCAAAAAGATGATAATAAACTACAATCCTACAAAGAAAATAAAGTCCAAAAAGCGGACACTCAAAGAACTAAACAAAATGCATTCAAAAAGGCGAACTTCTAAAACGAATTTATTCGACATAACCCTAATTTTGGCATCCGTCAAGATGAGCTTGGGGCCTAGAGACCTTCATGGTGTACCCCTCCACCTATCAGAACAGTAAACTGTCTTGAACTAGGACTTTGAAATAAGCCCGCTCATAGTAAACCGAACCTGGAAACTCTAGCCCAAAAACAAAACTAAGTAAGAGAGAAGAGGGAAAATGGACCAGGCGCAATAGGACCCAACCCACTCCCACATGCCAACTCTCCCCTCAGCTTGCCTGAACCCTAGAACCAAGTCGGACACTAGATCAGATCACCTGAGACAACCGCCGCCTCCAAATCACTTCGGCAGTCTTCCCCGCACGAACCACATCACACCAAAAACTCGATGAACTGCGACCAACGCCTAGAACTCAGCACCCGATGCCAACCTCGAAAACTCACCAGCCCTCCTCACAACCCTAACAGTCAATCTTAACTAACCTTTTGGCAACCCTGATATTTAGTTCTCAAAAGCACCCTCGCAGACCGAAACTACACCTCCAATCTCCTCCTCGTCAGACCTCCAAGCTTCAATCGTCCATACCCAACCAAATCTCAAGAAGGAGCACCTCGCACATGATCCCAACCACCCGAATAGTGACACCAGAAACGCCTAGACCGGGCAGACCACCAGGAGGCGCCGCCGCTGCTACATGAAACCTAGAACCGTCTTCTTAACTCCTATTATTCTGAGTTGTGCCTATAAACAAAGAAAAATAAAGAAACAGAGATAGTGTAAATTAGTTCAGACACTGATAAAAAAAATAAAAAAATAAGTTCGGACAACATTTTCCTGTTTTTTTATTGAACAAAGTAGTTCAGAGTTCGGACAACATTAGTGACTAGTCCAACAGCAGTCAACAGAATACAGAAATAAATGATATGATATTTTCCCACCCCAAAAAGTGTTATTTCTATATTAAGGTAATTACTGTTATTAACAGTAGCTTAGGGTTATTTTGACAGTAAAAGCACGGGCCTAATAACGAATATAATACAACTTATTGTTGATTTTTTCTAATCACCAAAATGAATTGTTTAATCATATCTCTGACCCTCCCCATCATTTTCCTTCCTTCCCCCAGCCTTTTTTAACTACTCAATTATTTAAATTTAGTTTTAGATTTCTTTTTTAATTAGCTCAGCCGCCCAGAACAGCCACCCAACTTGCTCTCTCTCTCTCTCTCTCTCTCTCTCTCTCTCTCTCTCTCTCTAACAAAATATCTACAAACACAATACCACCACAACATCACTCCATTTAGGCAAAAGAATCTCTCGCAAAAACAACAAACAGTGATTTCTTCCTCATCTTCTTCCTTCTTCTTGTTCATCCTTTCAGCAACAAAAGCAGATTAAATATCCACAGAAAACCAACATGGAGAAGCCATTAATATTTTAGTGTTTCGTCTCTCTCTCTCTCGATCAGTCTCTATCTTTGTTTCTTTCTCTCTGTCTCTGACCGAGTGACACAACCCTAAAACAGTATTTCTCGCTCAAAATTCAAAATCGCCAGGAACCCAGCTAAGCTAAGCAAAGGTAACGACCGTGGATCCATCAACCATGAGCAGCCTGGAAGACTCTCTGAGATCTCTGTCCCTGGACTACCTGAATCTGCTCATCAACGGCCAAGCCTTCAGTGACGTCACCTTCAGCGTGGAGGGTCGTCTGGTCCATGCGCACAGGTGCATCCTGGCTGCGCGGAGCCTCTTCTTCCGCAAGTTCTTCTGCGGGCCGGACCCTCCTTCGGGGCTCGACCCGGTGTCATCCCCGGGGTCGTGCAGGTCGGGTACGTCGTCGTCGACGTCACAGAGAGGAGGGATGAGCAGCTCGCAGGTTATACCGGTGAACTCGGTCGGGTACGAGGTGTTCTTGTTGCTGCTGCAGTTTCTGTACAGCGGGCAGGTCTCCATAGTGCCTCAGAAACACGAGCCCAGGCCTAACTGTGGGGAGAGGGGCTGTTGGCACACGCATTGCACCTCAGCCGTCGATCTCGCCCTTGACACTCTCGCCGCCGCTAGATCTTTTGGTGTTGAACAACTTGCATTGCTTACTCAGGTTTCTCTCTTCTAATTCCCATCATCATCACCACGCACTGTGTTTTTCACTCTTTGCCTTTCTCTTTCTCTTTCTCTCTTGGTTTTTGTGTTAGTGTGTGATGCAGTGCAGTCCAGTGCACTGCAGTCTTATGTTTGGTGGGTTTTAAGAATTACTGCAACTAATCCTAGCTTACTTCAATCCCTTTCTGGGTTTGGTGTGTTTGCTCACTGCCAAAACAAAACTACTTAATTTTTTTCTAATCTCGTTGTTGGTTTTCTCTATTTTCTGAGGGTGAACTAGCTGAAGTACGTTGTGCTTTCATTTCCAATCCCAAATCTCATTTTCCCTCCCAATTTTGATTAATTTTTAATTATCTCAGCCCTCGGTTACCTTTACATATAGGGTGTTCGTTCGTTCTTCTTGTTCTTCATCTTCTGGTTTTCTAGCTAGGTAAAGTTAGTGGAAGGGTGATGATGTTCAAGTAATCGTCGCACAACATTCTTTTTCTTAGATTTCATGTACGACTCAGATGCTCCAAGTTTCCTGAACTGGGTTTCTTTTCTATCTTAGAAATGAGCCTCCATGTCTTTCTAAATTTAGATCTTGATACGATCCGGTCTTGTCTTTCCACAGTAATCAATAGGAGATCTTTCCCAAACATTCACTTCCCCCATTTGGTTGATCTCGTCAGGAATACAAAATTCAAGAAAAGGACCACCTACCCCATAATTTTAGCAAAAACATCCCATCATCACTTTACACAATGCATATGTCTCTCCCTTCTCCCTCTCTCTCTCTC
>NC_020496.1:23070085-23103175 GCF_000184155.1 Fragaria vesca subsp. vesca | reverse complement strand
TAATGGTGTGTGGCTCTCTCTCAGAAGCAATTGGCTAGCATGGTGGAAAAGGACGTCAATTGATGATGTGATGAAAGTTCTATTAGCTTCGAGAAAGCAGGACATGCACCAGCTCTGGACAACGTGCTCTCACCTTGTTGCCAAGTCTGGTCTCCCGCCGGAGGTACTCGCCAAGCACCTTCCCATCGACGTTGTGGCCAAAATCGAAGAGCTCCGCCTCAAATCCTCCATCGCACGCCGCTCAATGATGCCCCACCACCACCACCATCACCACCACCACGACATGGGTGCTGCTGCGGATCTAGAGGACCAGAAGATTCGTCGTATGAGGAGAGCTTTGGACTCATCGGATGTCGAGCTCGTCAAGCTTATGGTGATGGGGGAAGGCCTAAATCTGGACGAGGCTTTGGCATTACACTATGCTGTCGAAAGTTGTAGCCGAGAAGTGGTGAAAGCTTTACTTGAACTCGGAGCAGCCGATGTTAACTACCCGGCCGGGCCAGCTGGCAAAACCCCGCTCCACATTGCCTCTGAAATGGTGTCTCCGGACATGGTGGCCGTGCTTCTTGACCACCATGCTGACCCCAATGTCCGTACCGTTGACGGAGTCACTCCCCTCGATGTGCTTCGAACCCTAACATCGGATTTTCTTTTCAAAGGGGCTGTTCCCGGACTGACGCACATTGAACCCAACAAGCTCAGGCTCTGCCTTGAGCTTGTTCAGTCGGCTGCTCTTGTTCTTTCGCGAGAAGAAGGCAATAACAATGCAAACAATTCTGCTTCTAATTCTTCAAACACGGCCATTTATCAACCGATGAGTGATCATCACGATCACCATAGCAGCGGCAGTGGCGGCAGCAATATTAGCCTTAACTTGGATTCAAGATTGGTGTATTTGAATCTTGGGGCAACCGGGTCTTCCGCTCCTCAAAATCAAATGGGGTCTTCAAGAATGGATAGTGAAGATCATCATCAGCATCATCATCACTCTCACGGTAGACAAGGTGGCTGTGATCCATCAACAATGTACCACCACTCCCATGACTTCTAGGCTCGATCATGCATCCATCAGTTATAATATTCGAGAGAAAATTCATGAAATATTATTCTATGGAAATTAGTTAATATTGAATTTTATAATCTGTTGGTCCATCAGTCTTAATTTTCTGGCTAGCTAAGCTCCTTTTTCTGTGTTTCTTTGTGCTTTTGTTGTCTGTGATTTTGTTTTGTAGGCTAGCCTCTTTGTTGGTTCATGATCATTTCATCATACATATGAAATGATGAGATGGAATGTGCCTGGAGGTTTTGATTGATGAGACATACAAATAGAAAGTTGGAGTAGCTAGAAGCTAATCAGAATGAATGATCTGGGAATGATTTATTTATTTTTTGAAATTGGCTGTACACTGCTGATGAGATCGAGTCGCAAAGAGAGGAGATGGAACATGGAACAGAATGGAATAGAGAGATGGCGGAGACGCGCCCAGGTCAATCTTTTCAACCCTTTACAGTTTTGGCTATGGCCTGTCATTTCATCTATATCATCATCTCGATCTTGTTTGTATTTATTGATCTATCTAATTTTATTGCTTATTTATTATGGACCTTATATTTTCTTTGTCCCCCACCCACCTCTCATAATCCCCGGCCTCTCCATGATCATATATATTATCATATATTTTCAACATACAGAAAGACTTCCCAATTGCTAGCTAGCTAGTATATAAAATCGCAATATATATTTACGTGTGTGATTTGATGATTGATGAGATAATTAACAAGTGTGTGTAAATGTTGTTGCAAATGGTGACCAAAAAGGAAAGGAAAGTTTTGCAATAATGATCTCTCAGAAAGTGTAAATCACAGCACCATTATGCTATTGCTAGCTAGTGAGTTGAAGAGTGGCCGGGGATAGCAGCACACAGACAGGGAACTCTAAATTAAATCTATATAATTGGAGTAGTTCAGTATCTTATGGTAGGCTAGGGGAGGTATCTTATTAGCTAGTTGTTAGCTCTAATTAAGACAATATTGTTAGCTCTAAATATATATATGTTTGGACACACTGGTGTAGGGTACTTGATACACAGGGAATTATGGGGAAATGAGCTGTCTCTTCCCAATCATAATTTCTTATTAAGAAGCTCTCAATAGCTATATAATCTAAGGAAGAAACTACGGTTGGCTGTGGTTTGTGGTTTTTCTGGGTTCACTATTTTAAACTCAGGACGTACGCGAGAGAGAGAGAGAGAGAGAGAGAGCTCATACAGTATATGGCTCTGCGGACAAAATGAGTGGTTGTCTATTGCGCGCATGAACATGGAAACACACAAGATCCCTCCACAATCAAAAACTATTTATTAGGATTAGTATCAAAATCTTGCACTCCGGATTCCCTATATATTGTAATCATCTTGTTTGTCTTCCCTTTGCCATATTGATCTGGGCCTAGCCTTTAGTGCATACAGTACTTATGCTTCCACAAAACAAAACAAAACTTACAGCTAAAAACCCTAGTTTTCTTTAATCTACTTTTGTCTACATCTATATGTATGTGGTTATCCTTGTGTGGTGGTCACTGGTCTATTCTAGATCTCTCTATCCGACTTGGCTAGTAGCTGCCCTGTGGGCTCTCGCATTTAGATCCAGTATTAATACTTTTTTCTCTTTCGTCTTTCAACCCTTTTGAATCCAAGTTCTTCAACCTTCCATCTAAAGGAAGCAAAGTATCTGTATAAACAGCAAACTGGTTTTCTGCATTTCACTCTGTAATATGGGAACTTCAATTTAATGGTTCTTCCACTTGAGTCAAACAAACAAGTGAAATCAAAACAATACGGAGAATCGATCGAGTATGTTAATAATGTATTTAGAACATTAGTACGGCAGCCATATGTTTGATCTGAATATGCATGTTCAATTGTGTCCAACTGTTCATATAATCATCACCAGTAATTCCATACAATTCGCATGTCAGATAGCTTGGTTTTACCATTTGGATGCAAATGCTATGAATGATCTAGGTACAGGGGTGGGAGGGACTCAAGCCCTCCCAGGATTTTGAGGTTAGAAAAAAAAAAATAGTAACTGGTGTTTGTTGAATTAATGTTGATCTTGGTGGATTATTGTGGATATGTGGGGAGCAGATATGTTCTGAAAGTGGTGGTTTGGTGTGTTAGTGGAAGTGCATGCTTTACTGTAATTTGAGTTGGGTAGTCTACGTGTTTAACGGTTTAAGGGTAGTTTTGCTTAATTTTTGGTAGAGGTTATTCCTAAAGTCGCCATATGGGGCATCTTCGGATTTTAAGGTGAAATTTGGTGCGGAGCCTGTCAACTAACATGTGACACATTCCGAACCTAATGTTGGTGGAACCTATGTTAAACACTACCTAAGGTGCACGCCTATAAATAAGGCATTGCCTCCTCTCTGCAGGTTACTAACTCATCATTCCCTCTTCCCCTACTCCTTCAGCTATCCGTTATGGTGTTTGAGTTGGGCGTCGCAGAAGGAACAATTGAGTCCGTCCGGTCTTCCATCTAACTTTGTTTGTTAGTCTCCCTGGCAAAAAACTACAACGGAGAGAAGAACCTCACCAGAGAGAGGAACCTCAGTGGAGAGTTAGTCCAACACTTAGTAAAATTACTATCCCATAATCATTCCCAAAACACCCAACTCACTCCATGTCGATCAATTTACTTTTACTTAATTCGAGTTTGACTCTTTAACAAGTACCGTTTTACTATTTTGCAAACATGATTGACTTTTTATAAAGTAATCGAATCAGAAGACAATCTCCACATTTAGAGAATGTTAAACTAAGTTCGTGGAACGTGACACGCTCATATCAGAGTTCGTATGAATAAAATGTGGTTTGTGAAAGTTTATAATTTTCTCGAACTTTTCATGAGTTTCTTAAGGGCAGTTAGGACTTTTCACATTGAAAGGTATTTAGATCTAAAACCCTAAGTTTCTCTCATTTTTCTCCTCTCCTCCCTCTCGTTCTCTCTATGCCCTCGTTCGAATCCTCATTTCCGGCCAACACCTCATCTCACAGTCACCACTTATGGAATCATAACTCATTTCCGACCCAAACTCAACCTGCAGAACCACTGTCATGCACCACTGCTCGCCTCCACACTCAACAAGCCAAGGCTCTGACGCCACTTTCACCTCGACATACATTGATTTTCGTTCTCTCCTTGCCACACCACTGTCGTAATCAAGCTCTGACCAAACGAGCAATGAAGCCCAAAAACTTTTCCAGTGTATACAAGGGCGCTTTTCCAGTGTCTTTGTAGACTCTTTAGGACGTTTTTCCAACATCCTAAAAGATGACATACAATGACTTCTTGATAGAAGATGACGTTTTTTAGGTGGCACTCTAAAAGTCTTTTAAAACGATTTTTGAACGTCCTCAAATGGGTTTTTTTTTTGTAATAGTGTTCCACTAGAAAGCATCAAACTAGAGAACAAAAAATTCGTCTAGCTAATTTATTTGACAAGGATGGGGGAATTAATGGCAGAACTCTCAGGCCGGTATGGAGAGGGTTGTTCTCGACTATTTTCAGTCGATGTTTTAGGTAGAATCGGTGGTGTATGAGAATATATATGCAGGAAGTAGTGGAGAAGGTACCTGAGAAACGTAATGCTGAAATGAATGCATCTCTATGCACCTCATTTTCATCGATCTATACAGGTTGGCTGTTGCTGCTTGTCTCTCTGCCAGCAGCAACATGGTGACCTCGATCTCGGTGCCACAATTGTGGCTGAGTTTGCTTTAGCTTCTCTTATATGATTCTCATTGTATATATATATTGTATATATATATATACTTATTATTAAACCTTGTAAAGATTATTAAACCTCGATCTCAGTGCCATAGTTGTGGCTGAGTTTGCTTTAGCTTCTCTTATACTTGTTATTAAACTTTGTATCTATATATACTTGTTATTAAACGTTGTTGTTGTAAAGTAAAGAAAAGATAGAGAGAAGACACAGAGAGAATAGTTGGGAGGAGGTAAAAGTCTACTCATTCATTCTCATTAGCCTCTTTATATATATAGAGGTAGGGTTTACATCATAGTACATAATTAATGAGTAATTGCGTGGACAACCATATAGATTATAATATTTATAACACTCCCCCTTGGATGTCCACCAATGAATGATGAAATTAGACGCGCATAATGTTGTCTCGTTAAAAACCTTGCCAGGTAAGTAAAACCTAGTGGGAGAAAAATAACCCTGGTCGAAGGAGAAAAAGAGTGCAACGCGAATATGTCTTAGGTAGCATACTTCTGGATGCTCCCCCTGATGAGAATCTCCCCATGAGCATTGCAAGCTTCATGCACCGTAAATAACGGTTTGATTGTTCATCACTAAAGTGACACCATGTATGTTTTGCATATGGGGACTCATCATGAAATTTCAAACCTACATAGTTAAAACAATACCAACAGAGCTAGACGATTTTCTAATATGTCTTACCTCATTTAGTACGTTATATATATGATCAAATTCATACACTAAGCAATGGCTAAACAACATAAGAAAATTGACATTAAAACATTGAAAATCTCATGGCGTATCTAGCCATACACATTAATATATTTGTGTAGTGATATGTCTAATATAAGCTCTACAAAAGCTCTGAGTAATTCATAACTTCCCAAGAGTTAGAATATGTAGCAACATAATGATCATAATTCAAATTCGATTTTGTAGTCCAATCATAGTACTCATTGAGGCAATTTTGATCACGTTAATTATAACGGAATGAGTATATATGAGCTAGCTTTAGACTATTTAATTCCATGAATTAGCTTCAGGCTCTCTCAAGTATTCATGGATCGAATTACATTAGAATCATTCATGTACTTGAATCCTTTGAGGATTTGACAAGCGATACGCTTGTATTGACACTTCATTTTTGGGGATTTGCTTATAACAACGTGTCTTTAAAGGCCCTCGTAATATACGATGACAACATGTCATAAGTCTCTCGTCCATATAACAGTTACATGTAACACTGTACTTATAGAAAAGTATCATTCGTATAAGGGCAGATTCATAATCCCATGTCTTTTGTAGACATTAAATCATAGTGATTTACTTTCACTGTGGTAAATACCCTTTTGTATCTGTAGGGTTAAAGGACAAAGTATCTCATCACATGTCAAATATTTAGTTTAATTGGAATTGCCTCTTTCCAATTTGGCCAATAATATGCTTTGTCGACATGCATCATGAAACGTGACACAGCATCGATTAATACAGTCCTTAATGGTCTTTGGTAGCTACAATTTGTAAATTGTCATAGATGATCATCATTCATAGATCCCACACATTCTTATATACATGCATTTTTGATATTGGGTACCCATGCCACTTCTGGGGCAAATATTGTCACTTCTAGGACAAATATTATCTAGCGAATGTGGATCTTTTACTTGTAATATCATGTAGACCATTAGAGGACCTGTATAATCTTCCATTTTCAAGAGCTTAAAACTTTAGACCAAGTGAATACATTCCACTCAAATTCACGCCGTTATTCAAATGACAATAGTCTTATTCTCCCCCTAACGGCAAGAAGACTGTCATATTATGACCATGCGCTAATACGTGTTTAAAGCTCTATCACTTTCTTTCGAGTGAGATGTTCATTGGCTGGTGGCGAACCAAAACCAAGTTTGAGGTCAAGAATATTAAATTCATGTGTCAACGAAGATAATATTCTCTAATGGTGTACCTACAACCTTTGTATGTGTGGCCGTATTAGGAACTCTAACATTATATCATGACATTCTCTTCAGGAGAACCATGTCACATGGATACACATGCATCCCATAAATCAAATGGGGTATAGAATATTTGAGTTAATATGGATAGTCTCATAAACTTTAATCCAAGTAGAAAACAGTGAATCTAGCATATACTTTTCTCACAATCTTTTATCAAATTACTAATTGATGACACATATCTCAATATCAAAATGAGATGGCGGTTAAACAACTCACACCAACTTACATCGTTCTTCAGGAACAATTTTTCTCCCCCTCACGACAAGAGGAGTGGCTCATTGAGATGATAACTCAAAAATATGCGGCATATAGACTAGTGTTCATCAAAACTTGTAACTTATTCAAGACAACACTCTAGCTAGGTAAATTATGACTTAGTTAGTCATGCCCAGTTTCAATGAACTTCAGGTTCATGATATTATATGTCTCGAGTTATTGTAGAAATTTAACACTGTATGTGCTCTTCTGGAGCCATCAATGATACGTGTAATCAAAGGTTTAGATTTGAAATTTACTATTAGAACTTCGGGTTCTGCAGTACAATATTTTGAATCTTCTGGTCCAAACATATTACACTCGAAATTCATATGATCGAGATGTAGAGCTGTTGGCCCATATGAATAACAATAAAATTTAAACAATAAGTACAATAATGAAATTGCATAACAAAATAAGAAAACTGTAAACAACAAAAAGTAAATAAATTGTACATAGGAAACTTCTGGTTCCATGAATAAATAAAATACACAGATCTTCAGGTCTGGTTAACTTTATTAAATATGATAATCTTGTTTTCTTGATCTCATGTACTTACACATGCGATTAATATCAAATAGGTGAGGGACTTCAGGCCCGTATATGATTAGGGATCACAATATGTGGTTTCGATCATTGTATAACTATGAGGGAACTTTTGGCCTTTGGTAATTACATAAGCTTTGAGAAACTTCATATTGCAATTCTAATTATATATTACTCTCGAGGAACTTCAGGTCCTTTTGTAGTTTGATCAAGCTAGAGACTTCAAGTCTAGATCTGTCTATGATTGCAAAATTCACAACTCGATGTAAGCGTATACTCTCAATTTAGATCAAGAAAAATATATCGGATCATGTACGAATTGAATCCATTTGGTCATACTGGCAAATACACACCTGAATAGGTTTATATGCTTGCAGAAAGTCACTAGTAAGAACCAAAGATTAGATCTCAGACCCGACCTACAATGGTCTTTTGGTCTTTCCACGTATGATCACAAAGAAGCATGTACATCATGCTGATCAATCGAAAAAAAAATGCTTGTGATATGCAAGTCAGTAGCTAGATGTCCCATAATCTAGATATATGAAGGACGATCAAACCAATCCATTTGTTTGCAAAAACATAATCTGTGAATCAAGATGTATATATGTTAAAGAAAATCAACATCATGATTCATGAAAATTGCCGATCATTGACACAACAGTCTTCATAAGCCCGAGGTGGAACACAGGCTAGTTATTGACACAACTCTCACACCCGTTGCAGCAGTCAATTAGACCGAGCCGAGGATCACTCAAGCCGCCTCTCTCGGCTTCTTGTTCAACATTGAGCTGCCGTGTTCAACCTCTAGGAGGTCAAGCAGCAATCACCCAATTAAACACTCAATTCCTATGAGGTGGAGCATCAAACAACGATGATGCATCGAACACCCACAATCATAATTGCAACCGTTAACAATATTCATAAACAATATAACAATCAACATGATCTAGAAAATTAAAAAAAAAAAAAAAAAAATCAAACTCATAGATCAAGACTATCGGTAAGAATAAACAACATTGAGTTGCACCGTATGACTTTTTCGATCATCATTGAGTTTATAAACAAAACACTGATAACGTGTTGTAAAGTAAAGAAAAGATAGAGAGAAGACACAGAGAGAATAGTTGGGAGGAGGTAAAAGTCTACTCATTCATTCTCATTAGCCTCTTTATATATATATATATAGGTAGGGTTTACATCATAGTACATAATTAATTAGTAATTGCGTGGACAACCATATACATTATAATATTTATAACACTTGTAAAGATTATCAATAAATATAGAAGAAAAACTTCCACAATCTTTTGTGTTTAGATTTCTTTATTGCAGTCACTATGGAGGCACTTGCTTTTAGCGCTTGTGAGTTGGTTCTTCATTTACGGTTTGTGAATGTTGCATTCGAGACTGATATCGTTTATCTAGTTGTTCAAGGTATGAAGGGAGAAGGTGGTTTGGATATCTCTGAATTGGGAAGAGTTTTGGATGATATTAGGGCTTTATTATCTAATTCACCCTGGTATTCTTAGCTTATATATGTTGGTCGAGATGCTAACAGAAGAGCGCATGATATGGCCAAAATTGCTTTAGTAGCTCAGTTTCATTGTTCAAGGGAGGGAGGAGCATAATCCTCCGGAATTAAGTGACAGCTATACAAAACTTAATGTTATTTAGAACAAAGAACATATTCTATGTCTTGATAGGCAGAATACCTGTGTCGAACTCCAGATAGGTGTCGAACTTTGCTCGTTCTTGTATCTTTTCTTGAACTCTTTTTTCATGCTTTTCCCTGCTTCATATATATTCTCCTCCTCACGAAGCAAAGAATCCACATGAAAAGGAAATGCCGCGTTTCCTCTTCTCTTACTTGATTAGTTTTTTGGCCTTCTAATAAATTGGAATCGTATGATGTGGCTCTTTCTATATAGATTGCCTCGATCACTAAGCTGGCTAGTTAAAGAAAAAGAGCACTAAGGATGATGATAATGAACCTAATAAAAGGTGAGAACTGAGATGAGAAGGATCCGATTTCAAAAGAACCATCTGGAACCTGATTTGTTCAACACCGAAAGCACCACTTTCTACACTGCAGCCTGCAGATGACCCTTCTATCACATCATTACTCCCTCGCCTTACGGGGTTATATATACCTGCACCCTGCACCGGCTCTATCTTATATTTACAGTACTCAGCATACACAATAATACTACAGTCACCAAGGCAAGTCTTAGCTCCAAGTGTTTCTTCATCAAAATGGCCAAGACCACAGAGACACAAGACAACCAACCTCCACCAGGTCTCTCTCTCTCCCATCATACGATTTACAGAACAACCTTTTTGATGTTGATGTGGTGCCTCTCTCTCCCATCATATGATTCACAGAACAACCTTTTTAATGTTGATGTGGTGCAGGATACCCAACTGCAACCAATGATCCTCCAACTAGGAAGAAGTTTCGGCCCCAGACTAAAAAGAAAGGAGACAGGGGCTTCATTGAGGGCTGGTAAGTTATCTCCATTCATAAGGATTTTTTACTCTGAACAGAAATGGGAAAATTACCGCACAATAGCAACGTTGGTACTTGGTAGTAACACAGCGCATTGACAACATACTCATCTTGTTCATTGTTTTCATGTCCATATAATATTGATACTAACACATACTTTCATTCCACTGGTGCAGCTTATTTGCCTTGTGCTGCTGTTGGCTCTGCGAGGAATGTTTCTGAACTATTTTTCACCACCGCCATCATGTTGGTTTTTTCACACGGCTGAACTACCATAATAGCTCTTATTGTCTCGGAGCTTTATAGTATTTATCTCGGAGTGATCGCCTCTCTAGTCGTTATACTACTGTATTAGAACTACCATAATACATGTTGCAATAAAAATTCATCACCTTTTTATTTTCTATACACTGCATTTCACACCAAAAGGGCCTCTGCCCTGCTCCATGCTCCCATTAAGCTCAACCCTTTATAAGTGCTTCACGATCCGCAAACACCTAGTTTTAAAAAGTCCATGTCGTGAATGAAGACATGCACAGTTGCACACCGTCTTCTGGGTTAAAAGACCTCTGGTATCTTTCTCCCCTCCTTTTCTGAACTTGCAGTGCAGAGAAACAACCAATTGATGAGCAAACACCTGCTTAGTAATAATTGGATTCCGGAAACGAAGCAAACATCATTCTAATCCATGCCAGAGCCAGAATCGCCCGTTTCCTACGAGAACATAAGTCCAAGGGTTATATAAAAAAGGCTTCTCCTATGCAATCATGGCCCTTTTAAGCTTTATTATTACACCACATTGTATAGCAATATCCTCTCAAATCTATACACAGTAGTGATGTTACCTTAGGGCTAAACGCAAATTTGAGTAAAAGAATAGAAGAAAAGCAGAAAGGAAAAATAAAATAAAAAAACATAAATTAACGAATGAAGGATGCTTCTCAAATGGTATCAGACGATGGAAATAGCTTTTCCAGCTTGACATTTGAAAGGATCTGGTTTGGGTCCAACTCCGATCGTGCTTTGTTGTAGGCATCAACTGGAAAACGCTTCCTAAGCCTTGCCTGCAGAGTGGTAAGCTGTTCTTTGTCCTTTGGGACCTGTTTAAGGAATGAGCAAGTAAGATTAAAAAGCAGCTTGATCATGTAAATGATAATCTTAATATGCAATTGCTAGTCCAGCTTTTGACTCGATTTTTATGCAGGTTTAGCATGAATTGGTGGATATCTGAGAAACCAAAATCCAGGTGCCGTTTTGACAATAATATTAATAATAAATGATAAATATCAAGATGTATTGACTACCTCAATCTTGGCCCAGTGTTCATAAGAAGAATATGTATCCCACAACCGTGTCTGAGTTAGATGCCTGTAGTGGAAAAACTCTTCTGTAATATCCTTTCTTTGGCGGGCATCTGTCGTTGGAAGGTACATGATAATGCCAACCTGATACAAAACAAATACAATGTTATTGGTAGTGGTCAGGGAAACACCTGATAAAAAGAGGCGAGTAATCCAAATTTTCTGAAACAAATTAAGCCTACAATCCAACTCAAATCATGCCCTGAAGTTTGTGACTCAAGTCTAATGTATAAACGAAAACCTCATGTGATTCAGAAAGTGAAAGTGATTCAGGATCATAGGCAAGGATTTTATGCAGGGAGATGAGTGAATTCTGTATAGTACCCATGAGAATATATCATTCTCTCTTGAGCTCGAAGCTGGACTCAAGGGACTCTAACGACACTATCTGTCAGTAAACAATGAGCCTTGCATTGAAACTGATTACCCAAACCATATGGCACAATGATTCTCTCCCTACTAATTACTTAAACTATATGGAACAAGTGCACATGGTTTTTTCCAGCGAGATGAGTCAATTTTGTTTACTATGTACGCCAACAAGCACTTAATCTATCATTATCACTTACCCTTTTATATTTCAAGATGCATAGAAATTAACAAAATACAAATGGAACACACAGTTGTTCATGAATTTACCCATGAAAATATATCATCCTCCTTTAAGCTTGAAGCTGGACTCATGGGGCTCTTACTACTGGCTGTCCAACGCTGCTCTATTGGAGCAGGTGCAGGAATCTCTTCCTTCTCTATTAGCTGTTTTAGATCTTCTATGTATTCAAGGTCTTTCATGCTGGGTTTGGCAATAGTTCCAGCTGGAAAACAAGTCTCTGAAACCCATTGTTGGCCACCACAGTCAAAGCCCAAAATTTCATCACTCCATCCTACTCTGTATCCCTCCGACTTCCTCCAGAACTCTGCCTCAGCTTGATTCACTTTAACGATATGATCCTTGTTGAGAGGATTTAGGGCAATGAGTTTATCACGCAACTCTGTAAAAGAGAGTTCGTCTATGTCTACACTGTTGTCTGGAACTACTCTGCATTTATTGCATAAATCAACCACAAATAGCAGATGAGTCTGCCAAATAGCAGTATGAAATGTACTTCTATAAACAAATAATTGAAAAGAAAATGAAGAAGAGAGAGAGAACCTGATGCTATGCTTAACAGAACAATATTAAAGAAAGTAATACACGTGATAAATAAAGGAAATTGATCAACACTATTTCAGTCCCCGAAAAGAAAGCTTCAGATATGGGTTCTCGTAATGAAGTAATACTTTCTTCTCCTTCAGAGAATCCAGTTAACTACTTTTACTAGAATACCCAAAAGAATTAAAGGACTAAGATCTTTTTCCAGGAAAGTGAGGAAACAAGACGGAGAAGTGAATCAGAGAGTGAAATCCAATGAGTCTGTATCATTAGGTTTCAGAGATAGAACCAAGAAGTTTATGGATGACACTACAAGGTGACAGTTCAGAAATAATGCATCAATAGCATAGTTCAGAAACAATGCATCAATAGCATTAGACAGACGCAGTCTAAAATAATTGAATCATGAAAGGAGGCCTTCCCAACATCTAATTTCTTCACAGAAAGCAAACTGCAATGACAGATAACAGTCAATCTACATGCAAAATTACCTTTTGATTGACCTATAAAAACTACCATACAATCCCTTCAAAAGGCCAACTTTTCCGTTCATTCATAAGATCTTTGTTACATTATGCCTCAAGAAAATCTCACATCCACAAGCCACATTTCTAAAATTATGTTTTGCACTACAAAAGTTTATAAAATTCATAAAAACTCGAAAGCCTTTATGACAAAGAAGATATTAGCAAGGTGCCAGGTATAGCCTCAGATGTTTTTTTTTTTTTTTTTTTCCAAAAAAAAAAACATCTGAGGCTATTTTAATTTTATTTATTTTTTATTTATGAAGACCAGTCTTCCAAAATCAAACAGTGAAGCGGACAAACAATGATTCCGAAATTCAATAGTGACTGGCGACCAAACTGGTGACAAAATCAACTAGAACTTCATTGACACCAACTTGAATAATCCTAAGAGCTCTTGTGGGAAAACAAAAATTCCAATTATGGGGAAACAAAGCATCATCTGCAAACCTTGCAACCAATAAAAGGCTTTGATCACCCATGCATTTATTTCCCTACTAAAAACAGCAATGTATAGAAAAATCCTCAACCACATTTTCTCCATCAGTGATCAAAATCAAAATACAGATACTCAAAAATATTAAACTTCTCCATTGTGTGTGTAATTTGAAGAACTAATAAAATATCCATTCTTATTCTCGGTTCCATTGACATCTAAGAAAGTTTGCTCTATATTCCGAAGAACACATCTCCTTTAATCTACTTACTTGCATAATTCAGATTCTTATCAGACCATGATATACATCCCAAATCACAAACCAAATTCCATAGCATCCATCATACTAAACCTAACTAGAATTTTAACATACTTGTCTATTTTATTAATGAGTGTAATTTTAACAGTATACAAGCAAACTTTCTAACTTAATTTAGTCAACGAACTGTCGAGTAAAGGTTCATTGGCCAACTAAAGGTTGACAAAAAAACTATTGTCAACACTATTCATAGTAGAAAATCTCAAATTAGTTAACTACTGGTGTTTTCTCTATTTTTCCCGAAGACTGAAGAGAACCCTTTCCTGAAACGAAGATTATACATTACCGTAAGACCATTTTGTAATGACTTTGTTCCCCACTATGTCATCTAGCTCAAGCAGTAATTAAACCTTTGCTTGACTGTACTTAAGACAAGATGTTCATTGCAAGCAGCTTATAATTTGCTTAGAAAGGAATAATTATCCCCTCCTGTGGTCCTTGAATATGAGGAACTATCTTTCTAGCTTATACAGTAGAAAAAGGACAGGGGAGAATTGTACCTGTACTTCCTGAGGCATTCCCTGTATAGATCACGAACGTGCTGAATGGCTTCATCCGTTGTAAATTTGGGTTTGAACTTTGGGGGACCTTTCCATTTTGAGACAGGGTTGCACGTCACAATCACAACAGTGTCGGTATATGGAATATAGAGGTACTTCACATGTTTGTTCTCGGAGAGCAACTTCCTGGGGAAAAGGAAAAGAAAAAAGAATCTTTAACCTGTGTGAAACAATCGATCCTGTATCATTCATTGCTCATTTATACTGTATAATGATCATACAATAAACATGCAGCCAGTGAATATAGGAATAGGAAAGAGACAAATGCGGAAAACAGTGTGAATTAGCAGCTAAGGCTGACTTATCAGTAGGACTTCTAAGATTTAAGAACCCAATGTGCATGTTGTGATTGACATTTATTTATTTATTTTTATAAGATAGTAGTACTCAAATTTTTCTAGATGACTGTGAGAAAATACTTTTAATGGTTTTTCAGCACTTGGTCCAAGTGTTTTCACCATCCAATAGATGATTATAAGACCCTATGCTCCAAACTAATTAGATGTTGTCTCTCAGATTAATGTTCTACAATAAATCCATTAACTAGTTGCAAGAAATTGTCATCAGAACTGATTATTGAACCCAATGAAACGAGTAAATCATTACTTGTGATTTTTCTTGATTTCTTCCATGTTTGAAACAGTAGTGTGCTCTACAAGCTCCTGTCTCTCAACACACTGGAGGGTAACTTCAGCAACAACTCCAAGACCGCCAAGGCCACAGCGAGCTAAATAAAACAGTTCCGGATCTTTCTCCTTGGAGACTTCTATTGTTCCCTTGGCAGGAGTGACCAATTTCATGCTGATCACCTGCTCATCAATAGGAGGTAACCTTGCACCAGTACCATGTGCACCAACCTACAACATACGACATGTCATTTACAAAGCAGGCAACAATGAAGAATGAATAATGTAAACGAGAAGAAACCTGCAGAATTCCACCAATCTGCTGCTCCCTAATGGATGCAAAGTTCTGCAAAGTAAGGCCCTGATCTTTAATCCCATCAACCAATTGCTGGACCCTGATCCCAGCTTGCACTCTCACTCGCTTCTTCTCCTTGTCCACCTCCAAGACCTCATCCATGAGAGCCAAATTGACCATCCCAGCCCTGGACAATCCAATCCCATTGGGGGACAACCCAGAGCCGACGGGGCGAATCCGGTACTTCCTAGCATTGGCCTCCTTGACCACTTTCTCGAGCTCCTCAAGGGTCTCGGGCTGGTGGAAGACCCGGGTCTGGACCTCGTGGGTCCCGCTCCAGTTAGAGACGGTGTGGAGCTCCTCAGGGAGAGGGGCGTAGCGGAAGATTTGGGCCTTCTTGTGCTTGGCGTCCTCGGGAAATGGGAAAGAGTAGTAGGTGGCGGCACCGCAGAATAACACCAGGGCGGTGTACCCCATGTACTTGCGCAGCTCAGATGCTGATGCCGGCGACGGCGACGGTGTTGAAGCATTGCAGAATGCACGCCCTGGGATTAATGGGTTTTTAGTGATTCTGGGGAGGGATTGGAGCGTGCGCTTGAGAGTGAGAGCTCTCTGCATTTTTCTGTGCGGATCGTTCGTTGGCTTTGGCAAGTCGGGTTTGTCGCTGAATTATTGAGGACCCAGGGTTTATCGGTCAACTCACACTCTTTTCTTTTATCAAACAAAATAAAAGTCGAGGCAATGAGGCATGCTCGCATCACTCGCATGGAGCATGCTTGGGCATACAAAAAAAAATAAAACATAGCATATGAATGTGGTAAAAAACACATTAACAATTGAAAATGAAAAGAAGATTCGTCATTCAAAACATACATACAGAAAGAGATTTAGCCTGTGGACCATATAACAAGCATCTTATTTATAGGAATTATGGGGCTGAGCAAGCAGTGCATCCTATTTATAAGAGTTATGAATCTAGACGGTTCAATAAATTCGGTATGTATTTGATCTATACCAAACCCGACCCGTTTTTTGTTAGTTTTGATCTTGGGGATCTCTCTCACGTAGGGTGATCCTAGGTGTTAAAAAAAGAAAAAAGAAAAAAAAATACATTATGCACTAGATAGAGTACTCGTCTTTCAATAATTATTATACTTTTTTTTTTTTAAATTGTCAGTCACGACTTTCATATAATTAGGATAAAACGAACACATGAAATAGCTATTACATACTCTACCGTTATCATCTACGGATAGATAAGTAGTTGATCAAAGAATATGGTAGGGTGGCAATAACCACACCCTCATTTTCTTCCTTGTTATATAACATTTTCATCGTGTTGTGTTGATTATAACATCAAGTGAGTCATTTGGGGATTATGGAGAAACATGAACACCACATTTTGGTCGCAAAAGCCTCAATTAGCTGCTGATATTCTTTGTGGTACCATGAATTTATCACTGCTAATAGCACTTCTGTCCAAAAACAGAAAACTATGAGCAGACCTAGATGGAGTCCACCAACTTCTGGTAACTTCAAATTAAATGTAGATGGAGCTTTCTTGCATAATGGAACTGAAGGGGACATTCTCAGAGACTCCCAAGGGTCTGCTATTGCTTGTTTTGCACATCACATTTCCTATGTGAACTCTCCTAAACAAGTTGAACTTGAGGCAATAAGAACAGCATTGCAGTGGCTTCTGAAATTAGGCTATCATCAGTGTGAAGTACAAACTGATTGTCAGCTTGCAATTGTAGATATACATGCACCAGATTATCTACAGCTCGAGAGTATGGAAACATCTGGGCAGACAGTCATCAGTCTTAACAGCCTGCAGAATGTTCAAGTTACCTTACCATTGCTCCTAGAACTACAAATATTGTAGCTCATAGGCTTGCAAGTTTAGCTTTTGAAGGATCTGAACAGCTTGAGTGGCTTGATTCGATCTCTTTATTGCTTAGAGATACTCCAAGCTATGATTGTAATCTTCAGTCATCTTAATAAAATGGGGCTACTGCCCCTCTCTTCTTCAAAAAAAAAAAAAAAAAAAAAAGGACAAAAAAAACATCGAGTGAGTTCGTTGTAAGACAGATGCACCAAAGAAAATGTTAAATTACACGACTATCTGGCAAAAAATGTGATCTTTTAGTTCATGAAAAGGTCCTGTTGTTTTAATGGTACAGGATTCTCCCTTACAGCTTTTGATTCACCAAGGCTGTTTATGTACCCAAACAGAAAAAGGCAGAAGGCAGAAGCGAGCATTGTGCGGTCATGTCTACTCGAACAATACTCTCCCTTTCTTCTCGAAAAATAACAATACTCTCCCTTAGCTGATGTTGAAAAATGCTGGAACAAGTGAGGGCAGGTTTTAACATGTTCATGAAATTTGTGATCGCACTGAACAAAACCAAGTCACAAAATACATGGTACAGCCACCATCCATGTGAACCAAGAAACCACATTATAACTCAATACATGCAACTGTCTCTAAGCCAAAGTTGGACAAATAGAGTGCATACACCTACTACCAATCACGGTTTGGATATAGATGGTAACTTTAATATAACTATGTACAGAGCAGGCATACACATTTGGTAGCTACATCTCAACCCGCATGAGAGATTCAATCTCAGTTCACTGGGAATATGCCATTTATAGAGCACCTAAGACGTATATTCTCTTGAAGCCCATCTCTCCTCATACCTTCCAAATGAATAGGCAGTTGCTGGCACCTCAATCATGTGAAGAGGGTCTGGTTCGATCCCGTAATCTGTCAATGGTCTATGCTCAAGAACATCATCATGACTTTTCACAAAATCAGGAATCTCAATCTCTCCCTTCTTTATATCATCCCAAAGGTACTGCAAGCGGCTTACATACTTGATTTTCCAATATAGGCTGCAAAGAAACAGAATACTTAGAAAATATCAAAGATTTGAAATAGTCATTTTGTGTGATACTGAGACATGATGTGCACTACATGGTAGAATTAATGTTATTTCAGACCTTGAGGTATAATGAAAGAAAAGTAGGGAGGAATGTTACTATTGTAAAAATAATTTAAACCACAGATTCTTAGAATTATTACCACTACTATTTGCTGTTACTAAAATATTAGATACTTGGTTTCTAAAATATGTGAAATCACCCACCCTCCACTTAAGAAAAATCGGCCAAGAGTGGCAAAGACAAGCCTTGAGCGAAGTCCAGGATGAATGAAGTACACAACTTGAAGCCTATCCTTCAAATGAGATGGAAGTTCTTCATAAATCCACCTCAAGATAGTTATTCCAGGGGAGTTATCCTCCTTTTGCACTGTACTATGCATGTAAACAATGCAGTACGGCCCTTCTGGAGAGTCACTGCATAGTTTATTGCAAATGTACCTCTTTAGCCTATCCCCACTCACAACTGGAGCTGCAGAAAGAGCATCAACAGATCAAAACAATTGACATGTCGGGTTTCTACAGCTAAATTTAGGAGAAAAGAAAATTTAAGTGTCTAATTGATTACATCTTTATCTTTTATTTTATGCTCTTTAGTCAAGGAGATATGATAAAAAGATAACTGAAGAGAAACAAGACAGATGTTTAAGACATTAGCCAAAAAAAAAAAAACTAAAGACCATTTAAGTACCATAAAGTTTGTATTTTCACCGATTCTATGTATCACTCCATTCTCTCCCTCAAATCTCTTCTCTTCTCCATCTCCCTAAACCAAAAGCAAACTCACAAGACAGACAAGTTATCAAATGGATCCTAAATGATGGTCTCATCCAAGTTCAAACTAATATGAAATTCTAAATGTTCTGAGCCAAACTAAATGGGAGCAAGACACCACCTAAAATTCAATACACATTATCCATACACAAATGAACATGTATAATGTACTCGGAGACATTGTCATTTAACCACAATCCACAATTAACGACCAACAATAGCATTAATATGAATTTTTTTTTTTAAGAATCATAAGGTCCTATAGAGTCTTCTAGTTCTAAGCCAGTATAGATCGCTGTAAATTGAACTCAAGTTGTGATTGCATTAAGACATAAACTTGACCTCATTATTCACAACACCACTACATTCACATGTAAAGATCAAATGTTGAAATATCCACAATCTTGGACTCAAGTAACTCCACTAACAAGACATTATGTCTCCCACCCATCCTCTTCTCAACAGCTAGATCTAACACCAGGGTAGCAGAGTCTCTTAAAGCTTATTCTCGCATCATTCTCAAATAGGATTCACTGCCATCTCTCAGCTAAAAAACGCACTGTTTGCAAACATCCCAAAAGAGATCCTAGCCTTAAGGAAATCATGTCAATTCCTGATAGAGTCAAAACCATAATGTAAGCGACGTCGAGGCTAAATAGGCTAGAACCTAACAGAACCGTGATCAACAACTTGTAGATTCCCGTTTTCAATACACTAAACCACGCTATAGAATTTTTTTTGAGGGATTATCTTGTGTAAATGGCACATATAGATACTCTACCTAATCAAAATCGATAGTCTTGAATCAAACATTTGAATGAACAAAATCAACAAATAAGTAATTAGATATGCATCTCAGATGTTACCGGGAAAGTATTTGCCGACGATACGGAAAATGAGGTTTCCAGATTTGTCACGGCCTTGGGGACGGAAGAACTGCAAGAGCTCGAGATCGGAGAAGTCCTCGTCGGAGGAGAGGATCTGAGGACAGTCGTGCCAGTTCTCTTGGTCGTTATCTTCCTCGGCAACAACTCTCTGTTGCTGTTGGTTCGTCAGGAACGGCCTCGAATCGATTCCGTAGTCGGATGGCAAAACCACCACCGAGAAGTCGTTTGGTGAGCTCCCCATCGCTCTCTGCTTTCCCTCACTCGCTTTGGTGCTTTGGGGACTAGATAGGAGGTGTTTCATTTCTGCTACACTTGCTACTACGTGAGATTGGACACGCGGGGATATGTCATACTATGACTTGCTAAAATGTCTGGTCTCACCGTGTCAGTCAACCAAAATGTATGTTTTGATCAAAAGAAGCTGTGGCTCATCCAAATTTTTATAGCACAGTCACAGTGATATTCACACGTACAAAACTATTAAGGCAAATACTTGTGTGTCTTAAGGTATGGATACCTTAACCACATGGGTGTTTGTGATTGGTTCATTGCTTAAAAGGATGACCTGCTACCCCTTTAGCCGGTCATATGACCGTTTGAAGATTTAAAGCATCTAAACTGACGGAGTGACTACATCCACTCACCTCTCCTTGTTCTCTTCGATTTGAACTCGGACTCTTTCTCTTACCCTCTCTCTCTCTCTTTCTGTTCCTTCTCCTTTCTCTCTCCGATTTGAACTCTCATGTTAAATGTAGACTTTGCATCTTTTACCTTGGGTTGGTTCAATCTCAAAAACAATTCAGATTTCCAGAAAGTCTACTTTTCTTTGATTTCTCTTATGTTAATGGTAGACATTTCTAATGAAAATAGTAGAGGTGTCTTATGTTAAATGTAGACTTTACAACTTTCACCTTCCATTATTGTATCAATCTCAAGAACAATTTTGATTTCCAGAAAGTCTACTTTTCTTTGATTTCTCTTATGTTAATGGTAGACATTTCTTATGAAAAAAGTAGTTGTGTCTTATGTTAAATGTAGACTTTGCATCTTTTACCTTGGTTTGGTTTAATCTCAAGAACAATTTAGATTTCCAGAAAGTCTACTTTTCTTTGATTTCTCTTATGTTAATAATAGCCATGTCTTATGAAAAAGTAGTTGTATCTTATGTTAAATGTAGACTCTTCATCTTTTACCTTGGTTTGCTTCAATCTCAAGAACAATTTAGATTTCCAGAAAGTCTACTTTTCTTTGATTTCTCTTATGTTAATGGTAGACATTTCGCATGAAAATTATAGTTGTGTCTCATGTTAAATGTAGACTTTGCATCTTTTACCTTGGGTTGCTTCAATTTAAAGAACAATTTTGATTTCCAGAAAGTCTACTTTTCTTTTATTTCTCTTATGTTAATGGTATACGGTTCTAATGAAAATAGTAGATGTGTCTTATGTTAAATGAAGACTTGAAAATTTTACTTTCAGTTGGTTCAATCTCATTCTCACAATTTTGATTTCTAGAAAGTCTACTTTTCTTTGATTTCGTTTATGTTAATGGTAGAGATTTTTAATAAAAACAGTAGATGTATCTTATGTTAAATGTAGAGTTGCAAATTTTACCTTGGGTTGATTTAATCTCATGAACAATTTTGATTTGTAGAAAGTCTACTTTTCTAATGAAAACAGTAGATGTGTCTTATGTTAAATGTGTCTTTCGACTTGCAACATTTTCTGTGATATTTTTCATGACAGTAGTAGATGTTTCTTATGATAGTCGTAGACAGTCTCAAGAATCATTTTGATTTCTAGAAAGTCTACTTTTGTGTGATTTTGCTCATCTGAATGGTAGATATTTCTAATGAAAACTGTAGATATAGAGAGACTTAACGGAGAGTTAACGGTGTTAGTTTGCTTTAACCTGCTATAGCAAGTCAAAACTTGTTGGGTATCCATACCTTAAGGCACACAAGTGGAACCCAACTATTAATTGATATCTAAACTTTATTTTCGCTATCCACAAAAAGTCAAAAGTCATTTTCCATCACCACGCCGTCTGTTTGTTAACGTGTCTTGCATGAGACCCATCAAAAATATTTATTGTCCACATGTATAACCACATCAACAATCTACAAACTCTTCTGAAATGATCAATATGATACTCACAATGAAATCCTAGGTTTTTCATGTTCAAACTAAGAGGGAAAATGGGTTCATAAGATTTAATTTTAGAGGGAAATGGGTTCTAGGATAAGTCAGAAGGTTATTTTTGTCGAGGGTTTAGTGTTTAGAGTTTAGGGTTTAGAGATTTTAGAGTTTAGAGTTTAGATAACCTTCTGACTTTTTCTAGAACTCATTTCCTTCCAAAATCTCCAAAATTAAATCTTAGGGCTACATCAAATCTGCAATTCAAGTATGAGAGAGTTTCTGGTTTTTGCAAGATTTGTGGGATGTTGGAACACGGTTCTACAGGCTACAGTAGTTGTCCTCCAGATATGTCTAAGATCGTGGTTTTGGGTGCTACATCGACGTGTGCTCCCGATGTGCTAGCAGGGAGCTAGGCTAAGGTTTGCATGGCTTCATCAAACCCTAACCCCAATCTTAAGTTGGCAAGTAGGGTAGTTGTTGGGCCGAGATTAGATATCGGATCTATGGTCAAATCTTCGTCTGGAGGGACATGCAGTCAAGGTGTGGCCGTGATGATGAATCCATTTCGGACTGCTTCGACGACTTTTAATTTTACTTTGTCAGGGGTTTTGGCGGTTGACCTGGTTACCCAATTGAACTGATTGAAACTTCCTTCCTTCAATGGAGGTTGCTGCTAGTCGCGATGCAGGAATTGGTGAGCAAGGGAGTGAGCATGGCAGTCGATATCACAAGCTTCAAGCGCAAAGCCAATATGAAGGCTAGGGGTTTTGGTAAGAGTCGCATGAGTGAATGTCCGATGGAGGACGCGTAACATTTTGAGCTCTCTTTTGGCCCTGAGTTCAAGGTCTCATAATTTCTCCAGCAAAGAAGAGGAAGGTGGGACGTCTGGTTGGGTCCAAGAATAAGCAAAAGGTAGAGGCAATTAAAGCCATGAAAAGTGGGAGCTAATAGCTTGGGTCCCAAGAAAGGGAAGGAAAGAAGCCTTGGGACTCGTACCAGGTTGGCATTGACTGATTGCTCGGGGTGGGGGTATGGTTCTAGTCTTGCAGCTGGATTCTAGTTCTGCAGCTGGATTCTGGTTCTGGTGAGGTTTTGGTGACAATGCAATGTGATTGAGGAGATAACTCTGGTCTCTTCTTGTTCTTTCTCTAGGGTTAATCCTTTATAATGATTTAGTTCTTGAACTCTAAATAAATCGGAGGATTTTGACAGTTACGATTTATTGATCATAGTGTCTATTTCAGGGTTTGCAATATTTAGATATATAACTTAGTTTTTAGGTTGTTTTGCATGATTTACGAGGCCCGTGAGACTAGATTATGTTCATGTTGTACTCTTACATTTTTTATAAAATAACTTTTACGTCTTATTTAAAAAAAAATTAATTCCAATAAAAAAAAGAGAAAACTATATTTACAATATCGGATAATTCCGTTATTACTCGTACCGTCGTACGTGTGACGAGGGAAACACGGGTCGGGGACACTGGATGTCATAGAGAGGATGTGCACAAGAGGGCAAAACCACATGAGTGAGTTTGTAGCGGAGGATGCAGGCCACACAAGCTTCACCAATCTGTTGTTGGAGATGCTCTCTTTCTCACCTCTCTCCCATCCTTGGTATGCAATCCTTCTTCTATCTACTCTCTTCTAACTAGAGTTTCATATTTGATTCCTTGTAACTTCCCCAAACTTTTCAAGTCTCTTCCGGAATTAGTATCCCTGTGTTCTAGTTGCTTCCTCTTTTATGTGAAATTCAAGTTTTCCAAGGAGACCCACTTGATGTTCTGTGTGTTCACAGACAACCCATCCCTGAAATTTGATTTCTCAGTTGAACAATTCTGAACCCAGCTTGAAATATCGAGGGAAATTGTCATTTAATGGATACATTACTGAAAACACATAACAAGCTCGAGTTTCTGCACCCACTTCATGGGCTTTCAGAGAAAGTGAGTAATTGGAACTCTTCAAAGCAGGAGCTTAGATGTGGTCTCAGGAAGTCCTGTAGAACTGGCCGTGTTAAGGCCAGAAGTAGTGCTCTTCTGGAGCTGGTGCCTGAAACCAAGAAGGAGAATCTCGAATTTGAGCTTCCCTTGTATGACCCATCAAAGGGTCTTGTGGTGGACCTTGCAGTCGTGGGAGGCGGCCCTGCAGGGCTTGCCGTGGCACAGCAAGTCTCCGAGGCAGGGTTATCTGTTTGCTCGATTGATCCCTCTCCCAAGTTAATCTGGCCCAACAATTACGGTGTTTGGGTGGATGAGTTTGAGGCCATGGATTTGCTTGATTGCCTCGACACTACCTGGTCTGGTGCTGTTGTGTTCATAGATGAACATTCGAAGAAGGATCTTGATAGGCCTTATGGGAGGGTTAATAGGAAGCAGCTCAAGTCCAAAATGCTGCAGAAATGCATTTCAAATGGTGTCAAGTTTCATCAAGCTAAAGTCAATAACGTTATTCACGAGGAGGACAAATCACTCTTGGTTTGCAGTGATGGCGTCACAATTCAAGCTACTGTGGTTCTTGATGCAACAGGCTTTTCAAGATGCCTTGTGCAGTATGATAAGCCTTACAATCCAGGTTACCAAGTGGCGTATGGGATTTTGGCAGAAGTTGAAGAACATCCTTTTGATGTGGATAAGATGGTTTTCATGGATTGGAGAGATTCACATTTGAGGAATAGTCCTCAACTGAAAGAGAGAAATAGTAAGATCCCTACTTTTCTATATGCAATGCCTTTTTCATCCAATAGGATATTTCTTGAAGAAACGTCCCTAGTTGCTCGGCCAGGACTACCCATGAAAGATATCCAGGAAAGGATGGTTGCTAGATTGAAACACCTAGGCATAAAAGTTAAGAGCATCGAAGAGGATGAGCATTGTGTCATTCCGATGGGCGGGCCTCTACCGGTGCTCCCTCAAAGAGTTGTTGGAATTGGAGGTACAGCTGGGATGGTGCACCCTTCAACAGGGTATATGGTCGCGAGGACTCTGGCAGCAGCTCCTATTGTTGCAAATGCAATAGTTCAGTACCTTGGTTCTGGTAGAAGTATTTCAGGAAATGAACTGTCAGCAGAAGTGTGGAAAGATCTATGGCCCATACAAAGGAGGAGACAAAGGGAGTTCTTCTGTTTTGGCATGTCCATTCTGCTCAAGCTGGATTTGAATGCCACAAGAAGGTTTTTCAATGCATTTTTTGATCTAGAACCTCGTTATTGGCATGGATTCTTATCATCTCGACTGTTTCTTCCTGATCTTCTTTTCTTCGGCCTTTCACTGTTTTCTCATGCTTCAAATGCTAGTAGGCTAGAAATAATGGGAAAGGGTACTATTCCTTTGGTAAAGATGATCAACAACTTGATACAGGATAGAGATTAGGATGAGTGATACTATTTGTATAATGCAAATCATGTTGGTAAGCCTTCAAAATACATACGATTGCTAATACTGTGGAAAATCATTATGAATCAGCTACTTTTCAGAAGAAGAAAGGATTGTAATGTCATTATATAATTATATATGTGGAAAGGTTGGCTTACAGAAACTCTTTTGGTTTGCAAATAGTTTTAGTTTCTAGTGTTCAAATACATGACCAAATGTTTATGTTGTGCCATCACCAAAGGGGATAGTTGTGTTGTACTCTTAGCAATCCACTATTAGTAATCCATGATGATCTCTAAGGAAAAAAAAGGTAAATTGAAAATAAAAAATTACTGTTGCATGGCGGGAGACATGACTCATGTGTGAAGTAAAGGTCAAATATTGATTACGTGAAGTTGACTGATTCTAAAGACCACAGACGAGAGTTGACATTGAAGTTAAGTTGTTCAAAACTGAGAGGTTCATGAGATAAGTTATGAATGTTGAAATTTAGATAACTTCTTTTGATACATTATCTCATGTGTGGCTGATATATGTTGACTTCAAGCTTGGAAACCATAAGGAAAAAAGGTCTGGAAAATTTGAGAGTCCTAATAATTCATTTCAGACTCTACATTCGAGAGAGCTTCATTGGCCTTAAAAGCAAAATGGATCATCTGATATTGTTTCTGCTGCATTTTTTCTAAAAATTGAGCAGATTGAGGCTGGTATGCCCAAGATTATTTGGTTTTCTTAATTGAACAACAAACTCGATGTAATTAAGCTGAGATCAGGTCTGAATGAAGAACATCTGACTCGATTTTGTCGGAAGTGTCGATTAAAGTCGAGAAACTCATCTCATCATTCATTATCAGTTGCAAACATTAATTAAGAATTACATTGTGGCCAACACTTCAGTAAAGAAATAACAGTACATGTTCAGCTTCACATCTACATAATGAGAGCTGAAGCTGGGAACCAAACAAACCAAAAGCATAAACCATTTTAGGAAAAACCATTCTTGATTTTCGTAATGTGTGTGTCACTCTATTTTCAGCTGTTTCTTCAAGCACTCGCATACAGCATCGCAGGCGGACGGCGGAGAAGTGATGGTGTACCAAGTCTGAATGCTGCTTAACCCCAGAGCTGCTAGAACACCAAGGAAAGCTAGGATAGTCCAGGGGCTACTAAAATGCTCGTGACAGAATTGAGCCATCCAGGTTTTCCCCTTGCTCTTGTAGTGCTTTTCTATTTCGTTTTTGACATTGCAGTATGTTGCACTGTTAGGCACCAAGTCTGTACCTATCTCATTGAAAAGTCGAGCCACCTCTTCATCACTCCCAAGTAGGTTGTATAGTACGTCTGCCGACCGTAGCTCTTTAACATCATCTGCATGATCAATCAGTGAATCCAAGAGGCATATGTAAGAGGTGACCTCAAAATCATTTTCGAAATCAGGACACATTTCATAGGCTATCAAGTTCAAGAACTTAGGCCCCATGGAGTCGTCTACTGATATTGGTGGAAGATGTAGGAATCCTACAAAGCCTAGAGATTTGAAAGATATGTCCTTCAATGTGCTTGTCTTACTAGGCTTTAACTGGATCCCTGCTGCTTTCAGCTCCTGTATGTTGCGGAAGGATTGTCGTTGATTTGTACAAATTTTGTTGCCCTCATCTTTTGGACCAAGCATTTCTGTCCGGAGAAGCTCGAGAAGATGAGTTGGCTCTTCAACCTCGTTTATGTTTATGCGATCTTCTGGTTGACTCACTCTTTTGTGTTTGTGCGTTTTTTTGGTTGCTGCCATGATGTTGTTTCGAACAAAATCATGGATTGCGTTATTCAACTCCTCCTTTTTGTGACTTTTGTTCATCAACAGCTTGAGAACTTGGTAAGGGAGCTGGTTTTCAAGCAAGAACAAATCCTGTTGTGCAAAAGCCACCTGATCCCTCTTGATCTTGAAATATGGCAACTCATTATATATAAACGAGTATATGAACTGTAAAGTTGAACACCCATCTAGGAATAACAACTGAGTGAGGGCCTTGTCGGTGTAAGACCTTGTTGCTTCCTCATCATAGCAGTCCCTTAGTGTGTTGATGTTGTCCTCAATGATCTTGTGCAAGTCTTCAGCTGTGCAGTCACTGTCTTCGACAAATTTTGCTGTCAGTGCAAGCTTGAACTTCTCTGCCAGCTGACACCTTTCTTTAGCATGATGGAATGGACCAATTGCTACTGCCCTTGGCTCATAGTATTTCTCAAAACTTGTGTGATCTCGTAGCATGTCAGGAACCTTTTGGAGCTTTGGTTTCGAGCTTTGAAACTGCTCTAGCCTCGATTTTGCTTCCTTTATGTTTTTGAATAACTCCTCCTTAGATGACTCTTCATGGATTTTGATACCATGTTTCAGAGCTTCATTCATAGAAGACATTTCTTCGTTTCTTGCCATTTTCAAAGTGCCTGTCTAAATAAGACAATTCTGGCTTTTTTGAGTACTCGTTCTAGTGTTGTATGTTCTTAACCGTATAGATATTATATAGTAAGGAACTATGTATATAGGGTTGGAATGTGCTGATTGCTTAGGATATGAAGCTTGGTATCATATATAGACAGTCTTCTTTATTAGACTATTTATGTGTACGACTTTGAGTGCATCTCAAGTCACGGATTATGATAAAAGAGCTGGAGAATGAGCTCCTTTAACTTTATCCCCATATCCAGCAGCAGCCAGAATCTTTGGTAACAACCCCACTAGTCACTCTACCTGATGATTCCATTAACTTCAAAGTTCAAAACCCACAAATTCTTATAGTGTGAGATATGATACTCTTGGTTCAAGATATGATAGTTTTAAGTTCTGGTTTGATGGGATTTTTCCTCTTTCATTTTCACTGAATTCTGGCGAAGATTTTGGCAACTGGGTTCGATCTGAATGCCTTGATCAACTGGCATTTGGTCATCTTGAAGCCCATTATGAAATGTAAGTTAGCTTTGTTCTTCCAAATACCAAAACAGTTTCAGAAACTAATACTGCTGATTCTTCTTGATGTTGCTGCAGTTGAAGACAAACTTCAAATGTGGTATGTTCTTAGACAGTCAACAGAAACTATTAACTGAAAATTACCATTGGATATGTTAATGCATGACATGCATCAACTTTGTCCTAAAGTTGTAAAATAAGTCCTCAAAGTAATAATATTGTCTTCAAAGTGATAATATAGTCTTTAAAGTTGTAAATGAGTCCTTAAAGTTGTAAATATTCTTAGTTACCACATAAGTCCTTAAAGTAGTAATATTAATCTTTAAAATGGTATTATGAGTCTTTAAATTGATAAAAAAAAATTGATATAACTTAGAGGACTAAATTACTACTATAAGGACACATTTTACCACTTACTAATGTTGTAATTAAAATTCACAACTTTAAAGACGCATATTACAACTTTAAGGACCAATTTTACTACTTTGATGGCTCATTTTTCAACTTTAAATAAAAAATTGATGCATGTCATGCATTAACATACCTTATCCTTCCCTTGGATGTTGTAACTATATTTTGTTCCATTGCTCATTTGTCGCCATGTTATTCCAGACAAATTCATGTAAGCGGCAAAAATTCAGCTCTTCTGGCCTGATCTTTGATTTCTTCTAAGAAAAATTGTTTAGTGAGACTATTCACATACAATATCCTGGAGAACTTTGATCACTTTTATTAGATCGGCGAATATTGTAGCTGATCACTGTACGTTTTACATGAAACCAAGCTTTTGAGGGCAAATGTAATGCATAGTAAAAAGGATGTCAGTCTACAAATGACGGTAGTCATCATAAAGTACTCCCTAGAGTTATAGTATAATCAAACATTTATCTCCACGTTGTCCATTTTGAACTGTAGCTTGAGGATCAACTTCCCATCCCATCACCAGAATCCACCTGGGGGCAAAGTATTTCCGAGTTTAGGATTTTTCATAAAAAGTTCGAGATCCTAGAGCAAACAGACAATGGAGATACTCTGTTAGGCTTGAAATCTGAAAACTATGGTAAATGAACATAAACAAGATTCAGAACAACAACCAAAAAAACATAAACGAGACGAATATTTTATTTTGAATGGATAAATGTTGCCACAACAAGCATCATAAATACCTACAATCCATCCTTGAAGGTGCTTCAACATTCAATCTATTACCTCAATCGACTGTCAAAAAGAACAAATTACAAGAATCTAAGATTTTCTCTGAACCAACTTTTGGTGAGGGCCCAAAAACGGACAAAACATATTTCTAACTAAGAGGACCAAAAAAAGAGAATTCATTGCTTATCAAGCTTCATGGTAAGAATATCCATATGACTAGTTCTGTGAAAGTTCTCGGCTGCGCTTGGCAGCGGCGACGACTGCATTCATCAATATTCCACGAAATCCACCCTTTTCCAGCTCATGAATGCCAACAATGGTAGTTCCACCAGGTGACGTTACATCGTCTTTTAGCTGACCTGGATGCTTCCCAGAACTAGTAGCCATAGATGCAGCTCCCAATACCTAAAGGAAAATAAACCATATAATGCTGCTCCCAAGTACATATACATAATATATACAGTAAAACCTCTATAAATGAATAATGTTGGGACTACGAAAAATTATTACTTTAGAGAGGTTATTATATTATCGATAAATGAATAATTTATTCATTTATCAATAAATGAATATTTATTACTTTATAGAGGGTTTTGTTGTTAGAAGTTTCCTTAATTTGTTAAGAGTTTTCTTAATTTTTCATAATATAGAAAAAAGCAAATGACTATATATGGATAGTATGGGAATAACAAAAATGAGAAATTAAAAATTGTTAAGAGGTTCCTTAATAACATTATTTTATCTTTCTTTTATGTATTTAATCAATTATTAATAATTTTAAATATTTTTAAAATATTGTTTTAATCAATTATTACTTTATATATTCGCTGGGACCTAAAGGGAGTCTATAAAAATTATTATATTATGCATTTAACGAGGTTCCTAGTAATATGAACTGGTCCCGAGTTGGGACCGGAAAAATTTATTATGTAATCGAGGTTATTAATTTATCGAACATTCATTTATCGAGGTTTTACTGTATTTAACACAACTAAACAATAACATTTGCTCAATGAAAATTGGGATGAAATTTAAGAGGACAATATTACTATCAAAATTTACTATAAGAAAATAAATTTTCATATAATATCTTTCAGATTTCAGAACAACTGAATATTCATAGAGTTGACATTTAGAAAACAATTGTGTTCCTTTATTTACTTCCCATGTGCAGGTAATAGGGTTTAACTTCTTAGTATAGTGATTATTAACTTGGATATATTACATGCAATATATCGGTATTGAGCAACTGCATTGTCAAGATTTTGAGAAATATATCAGGCACATGTCACACACACAGATATGATGGTGTAATATCACACAACTGCTTTAGTATGCATCTGACTTACAGTTTGAGATGCTAGACCCAATGCAAGTTCTCGTGGCAGACCTGCAGCAACTCCTCCATCTGCCAAAGCCTCTATAGCCAAATATATATATGCAGGACCACTGCCACTGTAATTTCCAAGACATTAATCAAAACATAATTCAAAAATTAAAAAACTTAAATGAGAAACATTGCATTCTGTGAAAGAGCAGGGGGAGAGGAACACAGAATTATCATTCCACTTATTTTTGAACTTGTGTGTAGTTGCAATATGAGTTTGTTAAATGACTTAACATATTCAATATTATGTTACATACCTCAGGCCAGTAATTGCATCAAACAACTTTTCATCAGCTTTCCAAATCTTGCCTACTGATCCAAATAATTCAGCTATTAAGTCTCCATCTTGTTCTGTTGCAGCTCCTCCCAAGCTCAAAACTGTTTGAACATAGGATCAAGAACTTCACCATATTCATTCAACTCATACAAACGCTCAACACTAAATTAAAAACTATAAAAGGCAATACAGATCAAAAGACTGAGGCAAGATTTTAAAAACCCATATGCCAACCATGAAATTTATGACAAACTAAACAGATAGTTTTCTCAATAACATATTATAAACTTGTCATCCAACAAAGTAAGGTAATCTGAAATTTACAAGTCTTCTCGTCACTGTAACATGTGATACCTGCATGTTTTAGGGCGGTTAGCTCTCTTATTGCAAGCTTTTGTTGAACATAAAATGAGAAAGGTAATAGTGTGGGGTTCATATATTCAACTCTGCTACTTATCATATTCAGAGATCTGAAGGCAGCTGGACTGCTGGAGTACTCCATGATATAGGCTTTATAAATGTTAGGAACCTACTAGACATAAAATTACCTTTATTGCTCTCCATGGCATAAGAATTGAAAAGCTGTTTGGATGGACCAATCCTCATAAATGAACATATCAACTGTACAAATAAGAGTTTGGTACTCCAAAGGACAACTTGTTCAGCCCTATGAGGACATCATAGTCAAACATCTTTAAGGTCTATGAGCCAAACAAATGGAAAAAGAGAGCACCTAATCATTCCCTATCCTACGGCTAGGCTAATTGCTCTTCGGATATTTAGTGCAGATTTAAGGGAGTGAATAATGATCTGATCCTAGAAGTCTCTTAACTCTGGTGTGTTTCCATATATATGTTTCAGTTTAGACGTTTTAAAGTTTTCTTTTTCAAGTCTCTTATGCTCCAAGTTTGGGAAGTATGCAGTCTTACCTATCAATAATGCTAGTCTGTAAGTCTTACCAATGAAAATTGGTGTGTAAGCCTAGTTTAGCTTGGGTGAGAAGCGTGGGAGTGATTTGTAGTTCATAGTTTTCTCTTTGAACCCTACAAAATCTATGTGTTATAAGCTCTATTCTTTAGAGTTTGTTGATCCTAGTGTTTAGGCAGTGAGTATACTGCATCACTACACATATCCTCTGCTAGAACCTATTGATATGAATAATAATCATTTTACACATTAGTGAGCATAAGCCTCAGATTTAAAAATAAACCACAATAATTTGGAAGAAAAAATAACATGATGGAAAAGATACCTGATGCTGCAACACCAACAGCAGAAGGAGTATTGGGCATTACCCTGATAAATCGACTATGACCAGCCCAATCCTGAGGAAGACGAGCAAGCATGAAAGCTAAATACTTAAATATGTAAGAAAGACTGAGAGCTCAAAGACATGTGAAAGTTGAAATCAATGCACAAAGACATGAAAGAAAAGCATTCATTAGTAATGAATGGAGATGCAGATAAGAGTAATAGGATGGCGAAAGTGAGAGAACCTGAAGATCTTTCAACTTGACTCCAGCTGCAATTGAAACAAGCAGCTTCTTTCTGGAAAGCAACGGCCTCAGTTGCAGAACTACATCTTTAACTGCATGATATCACAAAGTTATAGTAAAAAAGCAAGAACTGAAAAAACAAGTCGAGAAAGGTTTGAATCGAACCAACTTGAGGTTTGACAGAGAAAATGACGACATCACTCTCTTCAACAACCTGACAGAGACAAATGCATCACATAAATATTATTGGAGATTGCAGCAAAAAGAAGGAGGGAGAGAGAGAGAGAGAGAGAGAGAGAGAGAGAGAG
>NC_020496.1:23065683-23070065 GCF_000184155.1 Fragaria vesca subsp. vesca | reverse complement strand
GAGAGAGAGAGAGAAATAGAAAGAGGGCAAACGTCGTCGTTGCGAGGGAGGAGGTGGACGCCAAAGGACTCGAAGGCTTGGCGTCGAGAGGGGCTGGAGTGTGAGGTAGTGATGCGATTTGCGGGGAGAATGCCTGATCCGACCACTCCTCTGGCGATGCTCTCCGCCATTTTACCAGCTCCGATGAACCCGAGCTTGTACGTCTCCGTCGGGATGGGTAGCGCCTCCATTCTTTTCTGATCTCTCTTTGTCTTTTGCTTCTTGATTTTTATGGTGTTGTAAGCTGGCGTTTCCAAATAGGTTTACTTCAGCTTATGCGCTTCTTTTGGACTTGTTTTGCACCGTTTGGAATGCTTCTCTCTTTAATTTCATTTTGGAGAAAATGGAATCACAATCATTTGTAGGCCTGTAAAGGGCCGACCGGTAAGCCCAAACTTAGCCTATTTTTTCGGCTATGGGCTGGCCCAGCCTAAGCCAACGTGCGGGGTTTCTTCGACTCATTTTAAAACGGACAGGGTATGGGCATCACTTTTGAAGCTCTGGGCCGGCCTATGACTGCCTATATGATATAATTAATAGAGTAAATATATGTTTTTACATAAATGAATTATTTAAGGAATATTAGATTAATGTTAAATGTATTATAATTTCATTTACACTACAAAGGATGACTCTATAAGTAACTTTTTTAATTAAATCTAATAACTTTACTCACGTAACTACTATTAGTAACTTTGAATTTAATTCTTTTTATTTTTGGGCCACGGGTGGCCCATCTTGGCCCAAACTTTACCCATCTACGGGCCGGGCTTGGGTTTCGAATATTTTTATAGGGTCAGCCATGCCCTGCCCATTTTACTTGCATGACTGAAAAAGCCTAGGATCGGGTAGTATATGGGTCATCATATCTTAAGGCCGGGTCGGCCCAACCCTACCTATTTCACAGGCCTAATCATTTGCATCATGATTTGCATAATAACGGTATGGACAAAGAGATTCAACGAAAAGTCCACTAGGCATTGCGAACCCTGGTAAAAGGGGAAACCAGTGTCTGTCCACAAAATGGCAAACTGCTTTGCCTCGTTGTGAGCATGTAAGATATCGAATACTCACTACCAGGGAGCTACTTGCCTCAAAGCTAGCAGCAATTCAAGTTGATATGGATCATGGGACAACTTAAAAGATTAAGCAACAGATATAGCACAAGCCAATTTTTCCAAGATTTTAGGTGACTACATATGCGCAGACTGGATCAAAACATAAGGGTTTTATAGGTGAAAAAACATCTACATGCACGAAAAATATAATTTAAATAAACAGATATAGAATCTTGCTCCAGAAAACAAGAAGCGGCAAGCTGCAACTTCTGTTGGTCTGATTATTTGACAGGAATATGCTAGTCTTTAAAAACATTGTTGGCCAGGGGGATATCACCTGCGAACCAAGGCAGCAATAATCCCACCTGCTATAAGTCCAACAGCACTTGCAGTGAGCCCTATTCCGATAAATCCATCTGCATTCAAACAACGTGTTCACAATGTTTTGGTTAATCTGATGCTACAGTGCAGCCACAAAATAAAGCCATCTGCATACAATTCTATTACCTTTAGCAATTTTATCCTCAACTATCTTCTTAAGGGACAGAGCCTGTCTCCAATCAGGTGCAATCTGCAAAAACAATAACAAAATAAACAAAGGAACTTTAGATGCCCAACAAAAGGCTGAAGACAACTCTTTCTATTATTGGGAATAAGTGGACATGAACTATGCATTATCACACACACACAAAATGATAAAAGAAGTGGCCAAAAGATTATTGTCTTTTGAGATGTTTAAGTACAGTAAAAATCACATCACAAGACTATATCTTTGTAAGTGTGGTTAGAATCCCCAAAAGACAACTAAACAATTCGATATCTCGGCCTCAATACAGAACATGGAGGCTGCAGGAGAGCATGATAACCACAGATCGATCAATTGCCAACTGGCAAGAGTTTACACCGCTGCAAAATTAACCGACAAACCGGCAAGCAGCCATGTTTCTCTGCCCATGAATATGTTGTAGCTTGATACCATCTATGAGACAGATAGTCCTTGCATCACATACCCATCTATCTCTCCAAGTACTAGATCTGCAACAACAGCAGAATCAACTTCAACAAGACAAGAATGCAATCTTTATCACAAGATGGCTTCAACATATACCAAAGCATCCGCACTTCAGCAGATAGAATCTGCCAAAAACCAAAATTTGGAGTAAATCCAGCTTGCCGGCCACCATTATAAGTTTATAACCCCTGAGCAGACCCATCAGCTGCAATTCTCGTATCAGGAATGTGCAACAACGCATATCCAGTATTCCAGTTTTAGAGAATTTGAAGGGGAAAAGTCCAAGAAGAAGGCAATCACACCTAAGAGGTTAACATAGTTCAGAGAAGGCGCCTGCACACGCATTTGCTTTGCACCACTAAGGGTCTAGGGAAAGCGGGAGAACAAATACCCTCTGATTCAAGAAAAAGTTGCATATCCATCTCTGGAATATTAATGTGAATGAATAAGAGATGCAAAGCTGCCCTTTTAGCCTCCAGGTTACACAATCCAAATTCAGTAAGAACATAGGCATGGAGGTTATGATTAAAATCTGAAAAGAGAACATGCTATTCCACACCACACAAGATTTGGACCCGTCAAAGAAAAGACAGTGAATTTGATTCAAGGGCTTCCACCACAGCTATTAGACAAGGGATTATTGGTCAATTCCTTTTCAAACTCTGGTCAGTCTGGTTTCATGACCAAAGAACCAGAAGAACAATTTGAAATAGAGAGAAATGAAAACAAGACAGACTATTATTCCTAAACTTTAATTCAAAGGTAGAGCATTACAAACACCATTGGATGGTAAAGTATCAACCATAACCATATCCTGTTGCATCGCCTAAAGACACAAATATAGATTGTATCACAAGTTGGACTTAGAGAAAGAAAAAAAGAAAAAAACATTTCGCAGCACGGCACGCTAGCACAACCATCAAACAAGCAGTTTGAACTAGAGATGCTAAGAAATGGACAGTGAGTTGCAATCGAAAAGGGAAAAAGAAAGAAACCTCTAAGCATTGGTCGACAAGAGCACGGCTCTTAGAATAATCATCAATTCTGCAGTATCCAACGGCGAGAAGGTAAAGCTTCTCTCTTTGATGCAAAGGGGAGTTAGTGTTGGCCAACGAAGCTTCAAGCATGGCAATTCCACGGTGGACATCTTCAGGTTGCCTGGAGTGAACAAGAGCCCAAGATAACCTCATAATGCTCTCGCTCCTGTGCTCCTCCGACTCGCCTTTGTTGGCCTCCGCGACTTCTCTCTCACAACCCTGAAAATGAAACGCAATCAGATCTCTCACATTCATTCATTCATTCATTGGAGGATTGGGGATCACTCACGAGGATGACGTCTCGATCGCACCACGGGATCTGATCTCCTCCGCCGAACAAGGAACCCACGGACTCGAAAAACTTGTTCATCATCTCTTCCATTTTCTTCTTCCGCTCTCGCAATTCTCACCTCACTTTTTATTTGCGATATTCAGAAAAATATTTATAGGTTTCGTGAGAGGGAATACATGAAAATTAAAATGGCGTAATCCATTTTATAACCTGCATTCAACGAGTGATAATTGATGAAATAAATAAAAGAAATATTGTAAATTGTATTAATAATTGATAACATACATAAAAATAATATATAAAAATTCAACATACATATTAAATATTTTTTGACAATTTCAGTTTTCTTAATTTAACTAATCAAAATATCTTTTTAGATTATTGTAGTGCATTCACCATACTTGACATACTATTTTTCATTTTGTTGCAAGTAGTTATTCAAAGTTATTGGTACTTGATATGTCAACCAAATTATATATTAACTTTAATTGCATTTTTCAACATGTATGACCATTTTTGTTACTATATGCACTCAAAACATTTTGCTTACAACTCAAAATGATTTTTGGTTCTCACAGCAATTTTAAAAACAGTTTACCAAACATCTCAATTGATTTCTCTCACAATAATATCAGAAGTGATTCTTCTCACAACAATTTCAAAATTGATTATTCTCACATCACAGTTGTCCCAAATTAAGCCTTATTAACAAGTCCACAGACCTATTTAGTTAATATTCATAATATTAGCCTTCTACCCTATAGAAATTATATTTTATTGATTCAATTATGTAGCACAACGATGAGTATTTATAATACAATAATACTTGGTAACCAACCTAAGCTAAGAGGTAGAAATCTATACAAAGATTACATGCTAGATTACCAAACCAATATAGGAGTAGAGAAAGACTCGCAAACCAACCCCACCCCTCTCTCTCTCTC
>NC_020496.1:23058664-23065663 GCF_000184155.1 Fragaria vesca subsp. vesca | reverse complement strand
TACCTACCTACCTACCTACCTACCTACCTACCTCCTACCTCTCTCTCTCTCTCTCTCTCTCTCTCTCTCTCTCTCTCTCTCTCTCTCTCTCTCTCTCTCTCTCTCTCAAACTGGGCGATCTAGGACGCACAAGTTTACGACACAAAAGGAGATGTCGAGGCTTATGAAGAGGTTTGGTGAGAAGGTCAGCACTCAGCAGCATGGCTGATAAAGTCAACCTGATGACTGCCAAGAGCAACCTTTTCCCGAACAAAATGATAATCCAATTTAATGTGCTTAGTGCGGGCATGAAAAACGGGATTGGATGCCATGTAGATAGCACTAAGATTGTCACAATAAAGCATAATAGGAAAGCGAATGCAGGCACCAAGCTCATAGAGTAAGGAACCTGATCAAGTAGATTCGGCACAAGCATGAGTTAGAGAACGATACTCAGATTCAACACTTGAGCCAGCAATGGTAGACTGCTTCTTGGAAGACTATGCTATGAGATTAGAACCAAGGTAAATAAGATACCCAGAAGTGGAGAAGGATGAGCGGCCAGAATTGTTGCCGGTGAAGAGTGCGGTGCCCAAGGACAAGTCGGAATTGCGCTGGTGCTGGGTGTCGAATGCTAGAATTCTAGCACGGAAGGATTTTTATTTTTATTTTTTATTTTTTATTTTTTGATAAGGAATGACACAAAAGTTGACGCATTATTCTTGCAGTAAGAAAATCATAAGCTTGAAGCCCTGGACACTCAAAATAAACGAGATAAGTCATGAAACTTTTGTCCACAACAGTGAGCATCATGAGGTCACAACTTGTGCTACAATGAAAAAATCAAAATAGAACCCTTACCATTTCTTTACCAACAAATATACAGCAACATAGAGTCAATTATATAACAAGTTTCCTTGCACTACTCTGAAGTGGCAAGAGCTGAATGCAACACGTTTTCGAGATACTCCTCAGCAGCAGCATACTGTCTTTTCTTGTCCTCAATTGCTAAAGCAGCCAAAGCTTTATCCTGCAGATATTCATACCTTACAATTCACAATCTTTCTAGGAACAAACCAAAATTTGACCATATAATTAAAGTAGAAAAGTACCGGAGGCAAGTCTTGGTAGCTTCGCAAAGTATCAAGAACAGGCTTTGTCTTCTTCTCTAATTCCTTCCGGTGTTCAGCCAATTCAACCAACACCCCATGGCTAATCTCTGGGGTATATCCCACACGGGTTAGAGTAGTCTGTCCAAGCAATTCATATCACACTCTTATTCAATACCGATATACAAGGATGACAGTAAGCTAACAAATAGACTGATCAACGTTCATCAATTAAACCAAGTAGTAAGGCAAGGCAAGGCAAAACTTAAATCAAGAATAGGCGGATCCAGAAATTTTGCTCAGGCAAGGCAAAACTTAAACCAAGTAGTAAGATAAACAAAACTAAAAATGAAAAATAGCATTTACAAATTAGTAAGATAAAACAAAAATTAAACCAAACCTGAAATTTATATGAAGAGACTATTAAATTAGTCTAAGTTTTATTCATACTGTATTACACATGAATTTTTCATTTTTTTTCTTCTACGGGTATAAGACGACATTGTTTAGGCCAATCAAAATAATTAAATGAATAGATCAACAACAATGTTGTATAAGTTGTATCAAAAGGAAAAAAAAAAAAAAAAAAAAAGACACAAGTAGCAACTCGTCTTCTTCCCCAATTCACACAGTTTTGCCTATTTCTATTATTTTCATACAGAACTTACATAAGTCATGGTAAAGTCCAAAAACCAGTCTAGGCAATTGCCTAATCTAGGCGCCACATGGATCCGCCACTGTCAATAAATATATTACCATCTACCATGTAAAAATCTAGTTTCCTTGATATATGTCATAAACTCAAGGATTACTTATCACCTGGTCTGATAGAAAACAAACAATGAAATCTTTGGCAAACTCAGATACTCTAGCAGACAGGGTTTTGAACAATGATACTGATCAAGGACCAAAGAAATATTTGACGCACATATATTTCAATTTCATCCCTATCCTTCTTAATTCCTCCAAACACCCAAACGATAAGAATGCCCTGTTAAACTGCGACATTAAAACCCCCCAAATTTTCAAACAAAATTCCAAATGTAGATAATGAAGG
Source organism: Fragaria vesca subsp. vesca (assembly GCF_000184155.1). NCBI lineage: Eukaryota > Viridiplantae > Streptophyta > Magnoliopsida > Rosales > Rosaceae > Fragaria > Fragaria vesca. The sequence continues at coordinate 23,063,518 of NC_020496.1, read as the reverse complement.
TCAAGTTCCCAGAAACTCCTCGAAAACTTTGGCCATAAAAGGAAATTTCAGCGATTAATTATTCCACTACCTACACTTTTGTATATCAAGGCCTTGCAGATGCTATAGCCTTTCAGAATTCTTCGAGATTGTGTTCCTACAACAACCAATTTAATTTGTTTCTAGCTACACAAGATCGTGATAACTCAAAATAACAGAAATCTACTATGCTACATTTGTAAAATATTAAGTTCATCTAGTACCTATATTTTGTTTATGTATAAAACTAGCATGTCAACCTGCATCCAAATTTACTTTATCTTTGCTTTTAAAAAAAATAAATAAATAAAAAAGGGCTGCACTGTTGTCTAGAAAACTAACACTGCCTATTTATCTAAGTATTGGGTGAGAGGTTTTACTTTGGTCTTGCGTGTAGCGGTAGATGCTTCTTTAGAAAGCTGGGTGGGGCGTAAATACTCTGCTACTAGAGCTACTAGCCTACAAATATTGAATCAAAAGACAATGGGAAGCCTACTAACCCTTAATTGGTAGGACATGTAATAATGCCTAGTTTATATTAAATTATGCAGACGATACACCATCAGCACTAGACTGGTCCTGTTTCCACTAAGGTTGACCGTATTCCATAGACACAATTAAAGGTAGCAATTAACAGCCCCAAATGCCTAGCTGCTGGCACCAAAACGGGCCTAGCACAGCCATGCATGATGATTTTGAAAAGAGAGAACATGCCTTATTGTCAACCACGGAGCCACATCATCATCCAGAAGTTGCCCTTACAAAGAAGTTAATCCTCCGTGTTAAACATCTAGGTGTATACTCTCACTAAAGTTTATGATAATTCACAGATGCCAGCTGCCATCCTATGCTCTTGTCTTCATATGAAGATATATACATAAGGAAATATGTATCTTTATGGTGGACACATTTTATATGCAAATCTACCATCTATAAAAATACAATGTTGTAGAAACATGAGACACAAATAAACATGATTTATTAAGAGTACAGTCAGCGAATAAGATTCCGTAGAAATACATGAGTACACAAGCCGTGAACCACAAAACTAAACCAACTGAAAATCCACCAGAACCAGAATCCTATCTAAAAACAGAACAAAAGCTGCTGCTTGCTGGTTCAAAAGATAACAGGAAAGTTAGACTCCATAATTTCTAATGAGTAGGTGCCCAAAAAGATGCCCCGAAACAGTCTGCGAGAGATATCCATCTCCATGCCTTTTACAGTTTTACATCGTCAAAGACCCTTCTATTATAATTGTGCACTTAACCCAAAAATATCTACTCCCCATTTATGTCCTTCAGAAGTGTATAGGCAAATACAAAAATGTGGTGTGATGGCTATCATGACAGTATGACACCCATACATACTAAAATGTAACATGTATACACTGGCTTCTGATACTAACGTTTACATATCAATTCATCAATGTTACTTCTAACAACACTAGATTTGCTACTTGTTTCAGACTAAAAAATATATGCTAGCTCACAAGTTGACCTGCTAACTGTATCATTGTTTATGAAATATTATTCCGACTAAATGTTAGCCACATCAATATAGGATCACTCTGTACAATCCCAAATTCATACAATTAGATAGTTCTAAGGTTTTGAGCTTAATATTGAATTAGTTCTATACTCATAAGTGCTGATGCCTAAAGTATCAACCCACATGTTTGTATAGGATGCAAGAGGAACAGGCAGACTCCAGAGATTTGGTTGGGTTTGGTGCGATTGGTCTGGTTGTATGATTTGTACCATAGTCCTATGAATTACCGACATGATTACATAAAAAGATAACTGCATTACCATGTCCTAGGTCTATTTCATGATATCTTCTGGTTCCTGTTACTTCATCACATATATATTTGTTTTACAAGCACAACTAACATCAAGAGCCAACACATCTACCAGCACTCTTACAGTTCTGTCCACATTGAACGTTACAGACGAGATTATTGTTGGATCAGCATTTATAAAAATTCAGGACTTGCAAATCTCAACAAAGTTCAGCACCCACCCAAATCTCAATTCAAGACTTCCAAAATAACATAAATTGCTGTCACTGGTTTGAGGCCGTAACCTTGTGTGCAATTAAATTCATCTTAAAAGAAGAGGCTACTGCAGGTTTTCTCTATCAGATGTTAATTTTCATTTATATCACATATCTTCTCCCAAAACTAAACTAAACGATATTAACAAAACAGTAGCATGAACAAAAGTTGAGTACCTTATAGTTGGCAGTCTGTTGATTGTACTGCTTCTCCTTACCCACCATCACCCCCAAATTGGTCTTCCAGTAATCAATATGTGCTTCACATTGAACTGCGTCATCTTCTAATTGGCCGAGTGTTCTAATAGAAAAGGCGAATACAATGAGCAAAAAGGGTTGTACATTCGGTAGCTGGTACACACATCCAACAAAAACATTACCTTTTCAAATAAGTCAACCTGGCAATAGCCTTTCGAGTATAATCAAGAAGAACTTTGGACTCTTTCTGGGCTTTGGCCCTCTTCTCCTCCACACCAGTCTTCCTCAAAGATATATCCGCAATGGCCACAAGATAGCTAAATCCGAAAAGTCAAAACTCATTCAATAAAGACCTGCATTAATGAATGGAATGAAAACAAAAAACAAACCTGCTAAGCTCAGTGTCTCTAATGTTCAATAAATTGGCGACGCTGGCTAAAACCTGAGCAGAAGAAACGACATTGGAGGGCAAACTCTCGTGTGCTAACCCAACGCCCTCCAAGATCTCCCTGATCCTCGCAGCTGAACCCCAATATTATGCGATTAGATCAAAAATGAAAAATAATAAAAGAAAATAAGAAAGAGCGAGAGAGAGAGGGACCTTGGGAGCGGTACTCGGAGGCTTTGAGGCGGAAATCGGCGGCGAGGATCTTGGAGGATTGAGTGTGGGAGTGGGAGAGAGTGGCAAGGTTGTGTAGATATGCCACGGAACGAGGGGTGTATTCGAAATCGGGTACTTCTTTCCCGGCTACGGAGAATTCCTGAGCCAGCCATTGCTTTACCTCTCCGATTCGAGACGCCGACGACGCCGTTTCGCTTACCGCCGATGATTCGCTCATCTCATCTGCTTTTCGCTTTTGGCTTTTCAACGGGAAATGAATCCTTTCTCCACATGCTCGTTTGTTTAATTAATTGCCATATGTTTTTTTTATTAACCTTTATTAAATAAATAAATAAAAAGTTGGTCCTCGATTGGCTTGACACGTCTGATGCCTTAAAATGTTGTTTGCGATTTGAATTGGGTTGACACATTTGCCGAATGCCTCTGCCTCAAAATGATGTTTGTGTTGTAAATATGTATGGTTGTCCAAATTACTTTGTGTTGTAATCTTGTGTAGAAAGCTTGTACTAAATAAGTCACCATAGTTTGCGAGTGTCTAGCAAGTTAACTTGTGTGTGTTCACTAAGTTACCAAGTTTGTCCATCAAGCTTTATATGTGTAATCACCAAGTATCTCAACCCTATATAAAGAGGGGAGTGAATGATGAATGAAACAACACCAACAACACCATTCCCCCATCTATTCTCTCTTGTTCTTCTACTCTCTCACTAGTTCTACTCTTCCATTAACTAGCTAGTAAGTCTCTTTCCCCCTTTATTTATAACACGTTATCAGCACGATAGTCTTTACCGCTCCCATAAACTCGATGATGAACAAAGAGTCATATGGTGCAACAATGTTGTTTTTAACCAATGCTCACGATCTATGAGTTCTCAAATCAAATTCATTTATCTTGCATTTATTATTTTCGCCTTGTATGATATATGATTCTCTCATGCTAAATTTATACTACGTCTCTCTCAATCGGCAAAGGTAAAATATATACATTGTTGTTATCTTGATTCATTACCATGCATGTCTATATTTGTGCAATATATATTCACATCTTATTCATATAACGGTTGGTCTAACTCAAACACAAAGTTTGGAGTGCTAAGCGTTTTGAACCACATGTTCAAACCACCAACGTTTAGAACCTCATGTTCTAATAATAAAGTCTTGAACCTAAAGTTTCGAGCACATGGCTCATCCATGTTCCATTGTTCAAATAGATAAGTCAACCTCGAACCCAAAAATTTCTAGTGGATTACTTCCTCATGAAGTTTGAATTATTTCAATGTTAAGAGCCACAGTTCTAACATTTATGGATTTTGACATATCTTCTTGGTATAGGAGATGGCAAACTTGGCGAAATTAGAATTTGTCGCACTCGACATATTCGGCAAGCATTACCTTTCATGGGTCCTTGATGTCGAGATACATCTTCAGGCCTCAAACCTTGGAAATACTATCAAGGAAGGCAATACCGCATCCCAACAGGATCGCGCCAAAGCCATGATCTTTCTCCGTCATCATATTCACGAAGGATTGAAAGATGAATACCTCACTGTCAAAGATCCGCTTGAGCTTTGGAAAGCCTTAGCCGAGCGATATGCTCATCAAAAGGATGTGATGCTCCCCAGAGCTCGCTTTGAACGGTCGAATTTGCGACTTTAAGATTTCAAGACAGTGAAGGAGTACAACTCAGCTCTATTCAAGATTAGCTCCATGCTAAGGTTGTGTGGTAAGCAAATCACAGAAGACATGCTGCTAGAGAAAACATTCTCTACTTTCCACTCTTCAAACATGCTCCTGCAACAGCAGTATCGAGAGCGTGGATTCAAGAAATATTCTGAATTGATTTCTTGTCTTCTTGTGGCTGAACAAAATAATGAGCTGTTGATGAGAAATCATCAATCCCGTCCAACTGGGTCACAACCATTCCCCGAAGCAAATGCATCAAATTAGCGGGAATGGCAATG
>NC_020496.1:23057411-23058644 GCF_000184155.1 Fragaria vesca subsp. vesca | reverse complement strand
AAACTTAGGTGCGGACGTCCGCACCTGATCAGCACTATATATATATATATATATTTATTTGTTGTAAATATGTATGGTTGTCCAAATTACTTTGTGTTGTAATCTTGTGTAGAAAGCTTGTACTAAACAAGTTACCATAGCTTGTGAGTGTCTAGCAAGTTAACTTGTGTGTGTTCACCAAGTTACCAAGCTTCTCCATCAAGCTTTATATGTGTAATCACCAAGTATCTCAACCCTATATAAAGGGGTGAGTGAATGATGAATGACACAACACCTACAACACCATTCCCCAATCTATTCTCTCTTGTTCTTCTACTCTCTCACTAGTTCTACTCTTCCATTAACTAGCTAGTAAGTCTCTTTTCCCCTTTATTTATAACACGTTATCAGCACGATAGTCTTTACCGCTCCCATAAACTCGATGATGATCAAAGAGTCATATGGTGCAACAGTGTTGTTTTTAACCAATGCTCACGATCTATGAGTTCTCAAATCAAATTCATTTATCTTGCATTTATTATTTTCGCCTTGTATGATATATGATTCTCTCATGCTAAATTTATACTATGTCTCTCTCAATCGGCAAAGGTAAAATATATACATTGTTGTTATCTTGATTCATTACCATGCATGTTTATATTTGTGCAATATATATTCACATCTTATTCATATAACGGTTGGTCTAACTCAAACACGAAGTTTGGAGTGCTAAGCGTTTTGAACCACATGTTCAAACCACCAACGTTTAGAACCTCATGTTCTAATAATAAAGTCTCGAACCTAAAGTTTCGAGCACATGGCTCATCCATGTTCCATTGTTCAAATAGATATGTCAACCTCGAACCCAAAAATTTCGAGTGGATTACTTCCTCATGAAGTTTGAATTATTTCAATGTTAAGAGCCACAGTTCTAACATTTATGGATTTTGACATATCTCATCTTCTTGGTATAGGAGATGGCAAACTTGGCGAAATTAGAATTTGTCGCACTCGACATATCCGGCAAGAATTACCTTTCATGGGTCCTTGATGCCGAGATACATCTTCAGGCCTCAAACCTTGGAAATACTATCAAGGAAGGCAATACCGCATCCCAACAGGATCGCGCCAAAGCCATGATCTTTCTCCGTCATCATATTCACGAAAGATTGAAAGATGAATACCTCACTGTCAAAGATCCGCTTGAGCTTTGGAAAGCCTTAGCCGAGCGATATGCTCATCAAAGGATGTGAT
>NC_020496.1:23053564-23057391 GCF_000184155.1 Fragaria vesca subsp. vesca | reverse complement strand
GACTTTAAGATTTCAAGACAGTGAAGGAGTACAACTCAGCTCTATTCAAGATTAGCTCCATGCTAAGGTTGTGTGGTAAGCAAATCACAGAAGACATGCTGCTAGAGAAAACATTCTCTACTTTCCACTCTTCAAACATGCTCCTGCAACAGCAGTATCGAGAGCGTGGATTCAAGAAATATTCTGAATTGATTTCTTGTCTTCTTGTGGCTGAACAAAATAATGAGCTGTTGATGAGAAATCATCAATCCCGTCCAACTGGGTCACAACCATTCCCCGAAGCAAATGCATCAAATTAGCGGGAATGGCAATGGACGTGGAGGAAGGCATGACGATTGGTATAATCATGGCCGCAGCCATGGTCGTAAGCGTGGCCGTGGACGACACAATGGTCGTGGTCATAAAGGTTATAGCCAAAATTTGGGACCAAGAAACATTGCCAAGTTCAACAAAGGGAATGGCTAGGCAAGCAAAGTGCCCTGAAATAATGACAATAATTGTCATAGATGTGGTTCATCAAACCACTGGGCTAAGACTTGCCGTACACCCAAGCATTTGGTAGATCTTTACCAAGCCTCCCTAGAGAGGAAAAATGTGGAAATAAACCACGTTGATCATTCTAATCCTTGGGAGTCGTCTGGGCCATTAGATATAACTTCCCTTGATGTTTCAGATTTCTTTGCGAACAATGGGAGTCATGTTGATGACATGATTGGTGGTGGCGTCACCAACATCAATTAGTTTAATATCTATGTTATTTCATTTTCATGTTTAATCTAGTATTTCCCTTTCATGCTTCATTGAAAAAAAAATGTGTACTTCCTTTTCTTTATTAAATAAATGTATGTTTATCTTATTTTGCATACTATTTATATTTATGTTGGTATTATTTTCTATGAAGGCATAAAATGAAAAATGGATGCTCTCAAGATGGAGAAGAAATATGCCTTGCAGATAGTGCGACCACGCACACGATCCTTAGAGATCGAAAATATTTCTCCACTTTAAATTTGACAAGAGCAAAAGTGACAACCATTTCAGGTCCTGTAGACCTAATTGAAGGCTCTGGAAGAGCTCATATTCGGTTGTCAAATGGTACCCAATTATCCATTCAAGAGGCATTGTACTCCTCCAGATCTAAAAGGAATCTGTTGAGTTTTAAGGATATACGATTGAATGGGTATCACATAGAAACCACAAATGAGAACAATGTGGAGTATCTTTGCATTACTTTCAATACTTACAACCAAAGGCGTATATTGGAAAGGATAGTCGCCCTCTCATCTGGTTTGTACTATACAACCATTAAGTCAATTGAGGCATAGCATGTTATGAACCAAAAGTTCACTGATCAACACACATTAATGCTTTGGCATGACCGACTAGGTGACCCAGGATCCACGATGATGCGTAGGATTATTACTAATTCCAATGGACATCCATTGATGAATAAGAATGTTATTTTGCCAAGCAATAATCCTTGTAAAGCATGCTCATAAGGAAAGTTGATCATTAGGCCATCTTTTGCAAAGATTGATGCAAACTCCCCATCATTTTTACAAAGAATTCAAGGGGACATTTGTGGGCCTATACAACCATCTTGTGGACCATTTCGGTATTTTATGGTCTTAATTGATGCTTCTACAAGATGGTCACATGTTTGTCTCTTGTCAACACGTAATATGGCATTCGCCAAGCTTCTTGCTCAGATAATTAAATTACGAGCACAATTCCCAGATTATTCTATTAAATCAATTCGATTAGATAATACTGGTGAATTTACATCCCAAGCATTTGATGATTATTGCATGTCTTTGGGAATTGAGGTTGAGCATCCAATCCCTCACGTTCATACCCAAAATGGCTTGGCAGAAGCTCTTATTAAGCGCTTGCAAATAATTGCGCGCACCTCACTCATGAGGACAAAGTTGCCAACCTCTGCATGTCACATCCCGACCCTTATATTTTTACCTTATTTACTAGTCTGATTATAATAAGAATTTTACCGTCTCCGTCATTGAGTTAATAGTTTAATTGGTCCCTAGAGGGGTTTCGGGGACGTTTATGTGCGGAGGATTATTCGTAAGAGAAAATTTCGACGACAGTAAAAATGGTAAATTTTAGCTAGTAAAAGGTAATTTTTATTCGGGGTGTTTTATTTTTGGAATTGGGTTGTTATATAGGTGATGGACCGGGTTGGTCAGACCCAAACCCAGCCCTCACTTTTTCTTTTTCTTCCTCTCTTCTTCCCGGTTTCCTCCCGAGCCTCTCCCCCGCCGGAAACTTCTCGCAGTCCGTACGTCGCCGTCCGGCCACCATCTGCTGCCGCTCCGGTCCCGTTCGGTTGCCCTCCGACCCAGCTATCTTCCAGGACCGGTGACAGCCCCCCTAGCGTCGCCGTGAGAGAGCGGTGCCGCCTTAAAGGCTAAGCTGCCCCGAACTTCCGGCCGTCGGAACTCCCTCCTCCGGCCACCAAAACCGGCGATCCTTGGCTCGTTTTGTAGCCCTCCTCCCATGCAGCAACCCCTCCAATCAGCTCACTCCCTCTTGAGCTAGGTAAGGAGAAATGTGGAGTTGAATTTTCTAGGGCTTTTAGGATGTTTTCATTCGATTAGCCTAGTTAGGCTTGGAATTGGGTGATGTGCTGGTTATGAAAGTTGTAGAGCATGATGAGGAGATTATTCTGTCAAAATTTCATAGGTTTTGGAGGTCGCAGGAATTGGCCTCCGGCCGCCGCTGCCGGCGGAGCCGCCGCCGGTTAAGAGATTTTTAGGGTTTTAAGTGTGAAATATTAAGAGGAGTTTATTGATGTGATTTATGGAATTTTTGGATGAGATTTGGATAGGTTTGTGAATTTCCGAAGTTTGGTATTTTTGGCGGTTAATTAATGTAGAATCCGGCCGTAGGATTTAAGTCGTATTTTGGGGAGGTTGTATTTACGACTGTTGAGTATGATATTTAAGTTCGGATCGTTCCGATTTAAGAATATCGAAGTTAGGCAATGATGAACGTATTTATAGCTCTCGGGTAATTTTGCCTATTTTGATTAAATATTGGATTATTGGTTGGGAAATGAATATTATATTTGGAACAGGACGTGAGGAGGCTCGAGCAGACGAGGCCCCAGATCGACATCAGGCTTAGGCCTAATTTGTGAGTGGACGTTTATTTTAAATAAATGCATGCTATAGTTCATGGTTGAACAATTAATGTTGCGGAATATTTTAACGTCATTTTAATTTGACGATTTTTATTTCTCTTGGAGAGTTATCGAAAATGGGATTTTCGGTGGATATAAATATATATTTATGAGAGAGTATGTATATAAATGCTAGCTAGCCATATGTGTCTGTCCACCTTAATGGCGTAGCGTATAGCCGCATTGTGGTGTGACGTGAGCGTGGACGTGAGCGTAGTAGCCCTATTTGAGTGTTTAATTCATATAGGGGGTGTGGACACATATTTATACACACGTCTGTCCACCTTGATGGCGTAGTGTAGCACCGCATTAAGCCGTAACGTGAGCGTTGGACGCGAGCGTAGTAGGCATATATAGACCCATGAATTTATATAGGGAGTATGGACGAGTGTAAATACATACATATATTATAGAGTCTGAGAGGCTCGATATTTTATGAGATAAAAGTTTTATCGCTTGCGGCATGCATTCGATTTTTCATTAGAAATTAATTTGGGGAAACATAAATATTTTAATTATTATTTTATTTTTGTCCACTCACTCTAACGTTATTAAATGTTTTCCCCTGGGCCTTTCGTTTTAAATTGCCCAGTCTGCAGAGTTCGGGTTGGATCTAGTAGTAGGCGAG
>NC_020496.1:23048076-23053007 GCF_000184155.1 Fragaria vesca subsp. vesca | reverse complement strand
GTTGCTAACAGAATGCCTGATGCATTTACTGATATAGCAAAAGTGACAAGATCACATATCCCAGCAGCTAATGCACCTGCAAAGATAGATGTCCCAACTGGACAAAATAATGTGGCGGCTAATGAGCCATATGTCGCACGCCTCAAGCGTGGCAGACCTGTAGGTTCAAATGATTCAGTTCCTAGAAAAAGGAAAGCAAAAGCACAACTGAATCATAATAACATCGCTGTTGAAAACGTTATTGGGCAAAAAATTGATAATCGATCCACAATTCATGATCCTGTAATTACAGAAGAGCAAAGTGTCCATGTTGAGACACAAGCCCATGAGGAGGCTGATCAGGTACCTGATAATCAGGAAATTTCCATAAATTATGTGCACACAAATGAATTGTGGGATTGAAGAGAAACGATTGTCGACGATGTATTTTCATTCGCAGTAGCTACTGAGATCGTTAAAAGCAATGACTTTGAACCTCGCTATGTCGATGAATGTAGACAGAGATATGATTGGCTCAAATGGAAGGATGCAATCCAAGCAGAGCTAGATTCTCTAAAAAAACGCAATGTTTTCGGACCAGTAGTCCAAACTCCACCCAATGTGAACCCCGTCGGTTATAAATGGGTGTTTACGAGAAAGCGCAATGAGAAGAATGAGATTGCAAGATATAAAGCACGCCTTGTTGCACAAGGTTTTTCACAAAAGCCTGGGATTGATTATGTTGAAACTTATTCCCCGTCATGGATGTTATTACATTTCGGTATCTCATAAGTCTAGTACACTAGTGGATTATAGATCTTAGCCGACAGAAAAATTAAATTCCGTCGGCTAAGATTTTCATAGCCGACGAACCTAGTTTCGTAGGAAGGGTGAACCGATCCGTCGGCTATGATTTTCTTATCCGACGGAAAAATTTGGACGGGAATTTCCGTCGGTTAAGTGGATCTTAGTCGACGGATAACTCATGTCGGTAAGTATTCGTCGGTTAAGATGTTTTAAGTCGACGGAAAAATTTTTTGTCGACTAAGAAAAATAATCCGTCGACAAAGTAAGACTAAGTCGACGGAAAATTCCGTCGGTTAAGAAGATAAAGCTGAATTATTCTCTGGCAACGCGCAGAAAGAATCTTCCGCCCAATTTTCAACCCAGCTCGGCACAGAATGTATCATTCCTGCAAAAACCTCCTTCTCTATCACTTGCTCTAAATAAAACACCTCTCGACGTCGCCGAAACACCTCTCGCCATGAATTGAAGTTCAAGCAACTAATCTAGCAAGCATTTTGATCATTGGTACATATTCTTCAACCTTTACATTTTCGACGGAATGCAGTTCACCGGTCATATTTTCCGGCGACTCTCCGGCTATATTCGTTTAATTTGTATTTTTATTGTTGTGTTTTGTGTGTGTGTGTGTATATACATATATACGATTAATTATATATGGTTTGATTAATATATTCTATATATATTAATTGTGTGTGGATTATTGATTATATATATATGCATGTATACGTATATTTTGTATATATATATATGGATGTATATATATGTGTGTGAATTTTTAATTTGTTGATTGTATATATTAATTTTGTTTATGCAAATCATATATGTATATATAGATTATATTATATATGTTGTAGAAAATGATGATGTTTATTAAATCAATGTATGTATATAGGTATATATATATATATATATATATATATTATGTATGTGATTAATGTATTCATTATCTTTTTTTATGTAAATCATGATGTGTATTAAATGATCGATATTTTGATGATGATATTTTCTTGGTGATATATTAAAACAATATTTATTTTCATGATAATATTTTCGTTTATGCTCGATTATATTAAATTTGTGTTTGAGATCATATATATATTTCATTTTGTTTATGCTTACATTAAATTTTTTATTTTCAATTTGTGCTTAGATATATTTAATCATTTATTTTCGTGATGATATCGATATTTTCATGCATATATATATATGGTCTTAAATCAAATATTTGATTTGATGATGTTTTTGTTTAAATCAGTTATTTTCGTCACATTATGTTTTTGTGGTGAATACGTACCGTTGTTTACGTGAGCAGTATTCTTATAGTTAGATTTTTCATTTCCCCTTTTATTACAGGTTACAACATGGCCAACAGGAGCTGGATGCAGTTACATAGAGGGCATCCGCGATACATGAGAGGAATTTTTGAATTTATCGAGTTTGTCCGTGGCAAGACTTCTCCTGGACAACTTTTCCACATTTGTCCATGCGGAAAATGTCGCAACAGATCTGCCAATTCTGTAACTTTTGAGGACATGTATGTTCACCTGTCACAATACGGTATTTGTCCCAGTTATACCACTTGGACATGACACGGCGAAGCAAGTGAACATATGCCCACATTTGTAGATATTCAAGCACAACGTAACCAGGGCGAGTCTTCCTCTAGTGCCAATTTCGGGGACCCTGGTGTGATGAATTTCTTAAACGATGCATTTCCGTCCGCCTCAGCATACGATGGAAGTGTTCCACAGGACAACAACAATACAACCTTCCCTGATGTCTCCCAGGTCGGCAGTAGTGACTATGATAGTTACAACAAGTTTATGCGGCAAGCACAGACACCACTGTACCCCGGAAGTGAGCATACTGTATTGGAAACTGTCATGAAGCAGATGAGTATCAAAAAGAAGAGGAACAAGACCGTTGCTTGTTTTAACGATGACATTGCACTTCTGAAGGAGTTGCTTCCTGCTGACAACAACTGTCCGGAAAATTATGACAAGGTCAAAAGCATCTTGAGTGAGTTCGGTCTTGAGTACATCAAGATAGATGCATGCGTCAATAACTGCATCCTATACTACAAAGGTTATAAGGACGCATTCGAGTGCCCACACTGCTATGAGCCGAGGTATGAACCACACGCTCGTTCTAGACAGACAAACCCCATTCCTAGGAAGGTTCTTCGCTATTTCCCATTGGGTCCTCGTCTACAACGTCTCTACATGTCTTCACATACGTCCAAGCATATGAGATGGCACCACGAAAGGCACCAGCAAGAGCTGGATAGGCCTAGAGTAGATCCGGATAATCTCACACACCCCGCAGACGGGGAGGCTTGGAATCACTTTGACCGTTCATTTCCTGATTTTGCCTCTGAATGTCGAAATGTGAGACTTGGACTAGCAACAGACGGATTCAATCCTACTGGAGACATGAATAACTCTTACAGTATATGGCCTGTGATAGCATTTCCGCTCAACTTGCCTCCAAACATGTGCATGAGGACGGAGTATAATTTTCTTACTATGTTAGTTCCGGGCAAGTATTCTCCAGGAAAGTGCTTGGACGTGTACATGAGGCCATTAATCGACGAGCTCCTACAATTATATGAAAATGGAATCCATACTTTTGACAGGTATAGTAAGACTTACTTCTTCATGAGAGTAGCGGTTCTTTTTACCGTCAATGATTTTCCTGCTTACGGGATGATGTCTGGTCAAACTACCCATGGATACAAGGCGTGCCCTATATGTAGACGAGGTCAATTCCAGTCATCATGCCCACAGAATTGTTTACTTAGGATCCCGTAGATGGCTTCCACCGGATCACCCGTGGCGGTACGATGCACAAGCATTTGATGGGACTGTTGAGCATGGCCCGAAACCCGAAGGGAGGTCTGGTCAATGGATTCTGGATATGCTGGTTTGGAATTTTGAGCAGCTCTAGGTATGTAAATGACCAGAATCCTCCCACCCCTGAAGAGTTTAAGTATTGGACGCATAGGAGTTCATTCTTTGAGTTGCCTTACTGGTCGACGTTGAAGATCAGACACAACTTAGACATCATGCACATAGAGAAGAATGTTTGTGACAGCATCCTTGGAACAATTCTAGACATCAAAGACAAGACCAAAGACACCGCCAAAGCTCGTGCTGACCTTCAAAAGATGGGTATACGTCGAAAGCTATGGATAAAGCTAAACAAAAAGACCGGCAAACATGTAATGCCTCAAGCAGGCTACACGGTGGTTCCTAATAAGAGGTCGGAGATATTTAAGTGGCTTCGTGAGGTTAAGTATCCTAGTGGGTATGCCGGAAATATAGCTCGATGTATTAAGATGGGGGAAAATAAGATTATCGGGTTGAAGACCCATGACTGTCATGTTCTCCTGCAACGTCTTCTTCCTGTGGTCATTCGCCCGTATTTGCAGAGTGATGTGGTTGACACGTTGGTGGCTTTGTACAACTTCTTTCAGAGGTTATGTGCTAAAGAGCTAAAAAAGTCAGAGATCCGGTCATTGCAAGACGATATTGCGTACATCATGTGCAAGCTGGAGAGGATCCTTCCCCCCCCCCCACTTTCTTTAGCATCATGGTCCACCTCATGCTCCACCTTCCTGAACAAGTGTTGCTTACAGGTCCGGTACAATATACCTGGTGTTATCCAAACGAGAGGTATGTATGCAGTCTATACTTTTGTCAATAAAGTCTCACATAACATGAATTTTTGCAATAACTCTTTATTTTGTAGGCAACTTGGAGATTACAAGAAGACGAACAGGAACAAACGTTTCCCTGAAGGTTTGATCACGGCGGCTTACATTTCTAGTGAGTGTGTAACCTTCTACAACACATATCTTAATGATGAACACACGGGAGGGGAATCTTCAAGAGGGGGAAATCAATTTCATTTATCAGTTGTTTCAGACGAAGTACAACCGTATGGCAGGCTAGGTAGGGAATACAGATTGAGTCGCGAAGAATTGAAGGAGGCTCATTGGTGCATCCTTCAACATTGCAATGAATTGGAGGATTATCTGGAGAAACATTTGAGCAGGCAAAATGGGAATGAAGCCATTCACAAGAGAGATTTCCTGACTACTTCCCGATTGGGTACGTTCTTCTCAAGTTACTTATAAATTTAAT
>NC_020496.1:23046100-23046627 GCF_000184155.1 Fragaria vesca subsp. vesca | reverse complement strand
AATAGTTTTCAATTAATACTTTGTTGATGTATTAATTATTTTTATTTCTTAGCCATGGTACATGTGGGGAGCAACAATGACATTGTGACAGTGAGGTGGATCATGGACACGGCAGAGGCTAGTTACAAGGAGTGGAAGTGTCAGTGTCACAATGTCTACCAGGAGCATGGACTAGAAGGGATGCCGACGGAGTTCTATGGGAGGGAGAATGAGTGGGCCTTTCTCTGCACGCATTTTGAGAGCGACGCGTTCAAGGTATGTGTATATTGCTTTTTTTTTGGGTGATAATGTTGACCACTATATTTTGGAGTAATATATTATTAATTTTGTTACAATAATATATTTTTTCAAGCATTTTTAGAATAATATATTATTAAATTTGTTCTTATTAAAAAATTAAAATTGTAAAACTTAACATTGCCGACGATTATGCATGATGATTTTGTGGCTTCGGTTATGCTATTTATTGCCATGTTTTAGGTTTATAGAATAAAATATTATTATTTATTTTTTAATAAATAAAAAAA
>NC_020496.1:23026239-23044987 GCF_000184155.1 Fragaria vesca subsp. vesca | reverse complement strand
AATATTTCGTCTGTAAAGAAGGAAGCCTTTTGTCGTTTAGGTAAATGTTAATCGACGGAAATATAGCCGACGGATTTTTTCCGTCGTTTAGGAAACAATAACTTAGTCGACGGAATAGGCGTCGACTAAGATCCGTCGATTAAGATATAACTTAGACGACGGAAATATATGTTTCCGTCGGCTATTGTCTTAGCAGACGACTGTTAGCCAACGGATCTTAGTCGACGACTATTCCGTCGACTAAGTTCTTAGTAGACGGAATATGTTTCTTAACCGACGAAAATATTCCGTAGGCTAAGAATCGTAATCCACTAGTGGTAGTTTCAGAGAAACTTGATATGCGACTTATGGATGTTGTTACTGCATATCTATACGGGGAGTTAGATACTGATATATACATGAAAGTCCCAGAAGGACTTAAGTTGCCTGAAGCAACTACAAAATCACGTAACATGTACTCAATTAAATTAAGACGGTCGTTATATGGATTGAAACAATCCGGACGAATGTGGTACAACCGTCTCAGTGAGTATTTAACTAAGGAGGGATATATTAATGATCCTCTATGTCCTTGCGTGTTCATCAAGAAATCAAATTTTGGTTTTGCAATAGTAGCAGTCTATGTGGATGACATGAATTTAATTGGGAGCCCTGCAGAGCTCACAAAGACTGCTGAATATTTAAAGAAAGAATTTGAAATGAAAGACCTTGGGAAGACAAAATTTTGCCTCGGCCTGCAGATCGAGCATTTTGCTAGTGGGATTCTTGTCCATCAATCAACTTATACTGAAAAAGTTTTGACAAAATTTAGTATGGACAAAGCCTATCCACTAAGCACCCCAATGGTCGTTCGGTCTCTGGACGTTGAGAAAGATCTGTTCCGTCCGAGACAAGAAGGTGAAAATATCCTTGGTCCTCAAGTACCATATATGAGCGCTATAGGTGCCTTGCTTTATTTGGCACAATGCACTAGACCGGATATTGCCTTTGCGGTAAATTTATTGGCAAGATATAGCTCTGCTCCAACATTACGCCATTGGAATGGTGTAAAAAATATTTTGCGCTACCTTCGTGGTACGACAGACATGAGTTTATTTTATACTTACAAATCCAAAAATAGTCCGAGTATTGTTGGATATGCAGATGCTGGTTTTCTCTCTTATCCGCACAAAGGTTACTCACAAACAGATTATGTATTTACTTGTGGAGACACTGCAATTTCATGGCGATCGACAAATCAATCACTGGTAGCTACTTCCTCCAATCACTCAGAAATACTTGCGCTTCACGAGGCTAGCCGAGAATGTGTTTGGTTGAGATCAATGATTCGCCATATTCGGAGAACATGTAACTTGCCATCGGTGACAGACGCTTCTACAATCTTACACGAAGACAATGTAGCGTGTATAGCTCAAATTCAAGAAGGTTACATCAAAGGAGATAAAACAAAGCACATTGCACCGAAGTTCTTCTTCACACATGAGCTTCAAAAGCATGAAGAAGTTGAAGTTAGAAAAATCCGATCAGTTGACAACTTGGCAGATCTCTTCACCAAATCTCTACCAAAATGCATATTCAAGAAGTTAGTGCAAGGCATTGGAATGCATCAACCCTCCAAGCTACGAGAAGAAGTGTGCAGAGATCAGGGAGAGCTTCCAATCAGGGGGAGCACCTAAAGCCATTCTCAAAAGGACATATGCGCGTTGTGCTCTTTTTCTTCTTCGACCAGGGTTATTTTTTCCCACTGGGTTTTTGTTACCTGGAAAGGTTTTTAACGAGGCAACATTAAACGCGTCTAACACCAAACTAATTGGTGGACATCCAAGGGGGAGTGTTGTAAATATGTATGGTTGTCCAAATTACTTTGTGTTGTAATCTTGTGTAGAAAGCTTGTACTAAACAAGTTACCATAACTTGTGAGTGTCTAGCAAGTTAACTTGTGTGTGTTCACCAAGTTACCAAACTTCTCCATCAAGCTTTATATGTGTAATCACCAAGTATCTCAACCCTATATAAAGGGGTGAGTGATTGATGAATGAAACAACACCAACAACACCATTCCCCCATCTATTCTCTCTTATTCTTCTACTCTCTCACTAGTTCTACTCTTCCATTAACTAGCTAGTAAGTCTCTTTCCCCCTTTATTTATAACAGTTTGCGATTTGAATTCAGTTACATTTGATATATGCATCCGGCAGCATCCCCACATATTCACCATAACTTAAAACACTATTGCAGCATGTATGAAACAGATTGAAGGAACACAACCAAGCTCTATAATGGTGGTAATTCACTACCACCAAAATCCCTATTATGGTGCTCATGGATACAACAGTATTTTGTAAGTTCATGAAACCACTTCACATTACACTATCAGACAATTATTACGAGAGCACATGCAATCACCCACATGACTCTGCCGTCACCGCACATAAACTAGAAACTAAGAAGGATTTGTTCCTTCAACGTGCACCATGAAAATGTACGTAACATGTCCATTAGTGCTGCCATCCGAGCAGGCAACTTTCACCACTTGACCCCTTTCAAGTCCATAATACTTCGCAATTGCATCCTTTTGTGACATTCGAGGAAACTGCATTAGATCATTTCTTAAACTTAAAATTGGCCAATATATATTGCACAGTACCTGATAGACCAAATATATATATATATATACGAAAACGATAGAGAGCGCACGTGCGCACTCTATTTAAAGTGCGCACGTCCCTCCGTTTGCCACCGTCCGGTGCCGATGACGGTGCGCCTCCACCCTAGAAGACTCCAGCAGCGTCCCCGACCACTTTCCCTCCCCAGCGAGTCCCTTTTTTTCCGGCACACAAAAGAAGAGGATGATTATGTTACTAGAGATACTAGTAATTTCCTTATTTCTAGAACCAGCAGCATGTTAGTATGTCTTGGATGGGATAACGAAGATTGTGGTAGACGACTACTATAAGGTGTGCCTCTAATAAAGGGCCACATGCACAACAGATAGAACAATTCTATACTTGACAACAATTCAATTCGCACGCGCGAGCTGCAGTGCAGCCCTAAGCCAAGTAAATAGGCCACATAAACATGTTTACTCTTTGTCAACCCCAATCACAATTTACTTCAACAACAAAGGACATACCACTGGCCACAAGTTTACTTTTTTCTTTGGTCTAGACCAAGTCAGCCAAGCAACAAAATATTACTCGCCCCTCTGAAATTGATCCTTCTAGGCTTTTTATTAGACATCACTGATTAAGATGATAGCAACGCCCACGACCAAATAATGTCAAAAAAAAAAAAAAACTTGTTGGTACATAACATGCACAAGTTCTCTATCTTTGTTGATCATATCCAAGGCATGGATAATTATGAAGCAGTTCATAAACTAACTGGATGAAGAAATTGAAATTACAATAGTAGATGCAATGACGAGTAAAATGATATTGTCATATTGAAGATTTTTATTTCATTCCCAGAATATGAATGATCTCTGCAGAAAGCAAATCAGAGGCTGAACTTTCCTTACATGAGTTAGTAAACTAACCTGCTTACTTCAATGCCATACTCCCTCAGGAGATCTTATTTTGGTTGTTCAGTCAAGACCTGATGCTTTGTTATATTAACAAGCAAGTCAGTAATCTGAATACAATGCTAGATATAGAACATGAGAGGCATGTATGAGAATGACTAACAAGGCAACAACCATAAAACATAAGCATGTTAACTTCATATGTCGTGAGCACAAAGAAACCTTTCCCAAGCTCTAAAAGATGAATACTGTAGGTTCATAATTCAATGTCACATGTTGTACAAACGTAACAACAACAAATAATTTAAAAGGTTATGTAATCGCAAGCTCAACAATCCTATATTAAGGCTCAACTTGAGAATTACAGTAGAGCTAGAGCCTAGAGATAAAAGAAACAGCTACAGAATCACTTTCGATAAGTGTAACTCTCAAAGGGGAAGAAAAAAGAAGAGAGCAAGTGTGTCGGGTAATATACATAAAAACTAAGGAGCTCTTAATCTTGACTTTCCTTAAACATTGTACTGCACTCCTTGTTATTTCAAATTAATCGATTACCTAATTTGTCCTTTTGCTTTTTAGCAGTAAAAACTGTCAAAATAGGATAAGCCATAATCCTCGATTCAAAAGACGAAAAATAATAGCATTAATGGAGAAAGAGCGCAGAAACATCAACCATCACAGCTTTTCTTAAGGAAATTCCAAAGCAGCCCAATATGTTCTTGCTTTTTTTCATATAAATAATTTATTCAGTGAAAAGAAAACTGGGAAAATTTTGATATTAGTTGCAGATATAAGATGAAAACCAACTCTTGAAACACAAAACATAAAACAAACTTTAGTATGTTTGGTGGAGGAAACATATTTGGTAACAGTGAAATAATTGAGGGTTATCATTTGGGAAAGTAAATATTCGTAGGGTTTCAAAAAGTACCTTTCGTAATAGTTCAGGTACCATTTGAGGTTTTTTCTCTGGAAAAGAAACACTTGTACAGTATGCCCCTTCAAAGATAAAGGAGATAGATGCATCAATGCATCAATGGATATTGATGCCTAGAAAGCACTAGTCCAACAACTGTATCTTCTAGGAAAATAATATCGCTCTCCAATATAGTGTATGTATCAATGGCAACCTAGAAACTTAAAAGCCTAATTCAATATAAATACAGGGTGTGTAACAGCTAACGGCAAACAAAAGTAAAGCAGAAAAAGGAAACATACTAACATATTTGATATCAGGAAACAAACCTGGAACATTTCCTCTTTATATGGATAAAGATCAAGACTTTTCATAGCTTGGCTTGTTATCTGGCTTTGAAGAATTCATATGAGCCTGGTCAAACCTTCAAAGTTTCTTTGGTAGTAATCTGACTGTGCATCCCACGGATGACATTGACCTTCACAATACCAGGCCCACAGTAGATAACCAGAATCTGCAATTGAAAACGTATCAATAAGTAAAGGAAAATACATCAACGCCACTCTCTTTCTGCCCTTTTGTCTTCTTACATATCCATATCACTTTTAGGTTCAACCAAAAGAAATAAGTGCATCAAACTGAGATTGATTGTCTGTGTCAAACAACACTTTATATGTTGTAAACTAAACCAGTTCCTAGCATATATTATGTCATGTTTTCCATAAGAACTCATGATATTCAACAAATTGCTGGCACTTACGTATTTACCTTCAACAATTTCATGATATTCAAAAGTATTCTGTCGGTTGGTTTACTTTGGACCAGCTGCTTGTAGCCAATGAAAGACTGGCAAGGAGGCTGCAAATAATGTTGAAGAGCATCGATGGATGCAAAAATTTGAAGTGTAAACTCAATCATGGAATGGATCAAAAGAGCAAAATAAGTTACTTGAGAAACATGATGGCCATCCATAAACAAATTATACTCATTTCAGCAAAAGATTACACAAATTTTACAGAGGTTACAAACTATGATTATATCCACTATCCTCCCATACTGTTACTATTACTCAACTAATAGAATGCTCAACAATCTGAGGAACAAAAGTCATGGTGATGAAAATTTACACAAACCCCCTAATCGAATAAGCCCAACGGGCGAAATTAACGAAACTGACAGCAACATTTACATAAAAAAGGTACCTTTTACCTTTGAAAGTTTGAAGATGAAACGGAAATTCCCAAACCAGGAACAGACTGGAATCGAGGGAGGGAATAAGCTCAATCAGGAGAGAGAACGAAGCGGTGGTAAGCGAGAGAGAGGGAGAACAAAAGGAGCGTGACAGAGGATTTGAACAGTGAATCCTCTTCACCTTCGCCCAATCGTATGAAAGAATGGAAAATTGTATAGCATTTACAGAATGCATTAAGCTTGACAAACTGAATGATTAAAAGAGAAGATAACAGAACCACCCTATTAGTGGCTAAAAGTTGAATAACAAATCTACATTGTTGAAAACATCCGTAATAGCAAGCTATGAGAAAGATAATATGCCTAACGCCTATATACCAGAACTATCCACTCACTAATTACATTACAAAAGTACCTCCTTTTTCCAAGCATGAAAAGATCATAAGGGCATATAAAGTGAAACACAGGAAAAAGCAAATGATAAAGCAAGGCCACCAGCTCTAATGCACAAACTCTAAAATGCTACCAGTATAGCTTCCCATAGAGCTAACCAAGTAAGTGCAATAATTCACACTGGCAGGAAATGTCCTGATTACAAATGACCATTTAAAGCAATATCATGAGTATGCAACAGCCACCCATAACACAACTGACATGATTTCAAAGCATTTTGCAGAGGTCACAAAAAGAAAGCACGTAATCTGCCATTCAAGAAAGAAGCTGTGAATTCTACCATTTTAAGAAATTCGTAGAAAGAATCTGTCTCATCCTTACATCCATTTCCACTTCAAAAGTCACTAACATAAACCCATCAAACCAAAGGTCCAGCATTTTCTCTAACATTTATACAAAGTTGTGATCTTTCATATGGAGAAAGAGTCAGAGTGAGCCATACATGCAAAAGTGCAAAGAATGGTAGCATAGAATTTAAACGCAAGCCAGCAACAGCATTCCATTCCATTCAAAATACATGATAGAAAAAATAGAATAGTACAGTAGTTGTGATTATTGAAAGATAGAGAGCAGAGCTCAACCCTCCTAAATACAAGTACTAACCTTTCTACTACTGAAATATAAGGATCACTTGTAATCAAAATTGGGCACCGGAGGAGCATCGAAGCTCTCTAGAACCTTGGTCTCGCTTCCGCTGGTGGCCGGCTCAGGCTCTTTCCCTTTCCCAAACAACCCTCCCAGCCAGGAACCGGGTCCTTCTGACCCGACGGGCTCCTCCGGGCCGCCCATCATCCCAGGCAGACCAGGTTCCTCCATCGGAATCTGCTGCTGCTTCTCCATCATCTTGTTGAGCATGATCCCGGCGCCTTCGATCAGGGCCAGCAGCACCCCTCCCATGGCGGCGGACCTCGCCGTGGCGCCCATCCCCTGCCGCATGGAGAGGAAGCCTCCGGTGGCGGCGCCGGCGATGATCGAGTTCCAGGGGTCCTCCTTCTGGCGCAGGTAGACCATGGTGCAGTCGAAGGTGGAGAAGAGGCCGCCCCAGACGGCGAAGCTGCCACCGACGCGGGGAGAGTTCATGCGGACGGCTTGGGCGGCGCCGACGAGACGCGCGCCCTTGGGGGAGTTGTAGATCCCCTTGATGAAATGGAAGGCGCCTCCTCCGACGGCGCCCATCCCGAAGGCCCCGCCGACGTCGTCGAGGATTCGGTCCGGGCACGGCTCCCGTGACGTTTCTGGAGTTCCCATGGCCGCAGTTTCAGTTTGCTTAGGGTTTACTTGATGAGCCCAAATGTAAATAGAGCAAGACAAGAGCTGTTTTGACGGAAATACCCTTCCTTTCCTTGTACGAAAAGGGGTGTTTCGGTCACTCGATAAACTATTACCAAAAGAGCATCACTGAATGAAATAAATCGAAACCTTACAAATCTGTAAGGTTAGAACTTATTCCATCTACCTAAGGTTGGCATATAAGAAATTAAACAGTTTCAGTACCGATATACCGGTTAAGCACATCAACATATTCTCACCGCAAAACGCTGCTCCATACACCCAATTTTTCTTGGGAACACAACCACGAATGGCACATCTGGAAAACCAAGGGTGAAGCAACTTCAACTTAATTGGTATGTCCAAAATTCCTTTTTTTTGTTACCAAAAAAAATGCTCATATAGAATACAGATGGGATCCCAGAATTTCCCTTTCAAAGTTTGAAAGCACCAAGGGTGGTAGATATTAGCTTCACAAGAATTTCTTCACTGCCCAGGTCATTCAGTATCCGAACCGATGTTGGTCCTATTGAGTTGATTGGCTTGAGCTTGACACATTTAACGTAGTGAAGCTTCACATATCTGATGCAGAAAGCTTGCCTAAAAATGTTGTATGCGATTGGAATTGGGTTACCTTTCCTAGAGAATCAAAATCTAGAGACTACTCTTCGAAACCACTTTTTTCACATGATCATTCAAGGACCCTGACTCTTAACCCAACAAGGCAACAATTGACAGCTTACCAGATCAGTTTATCGACACAGTGACAGAGAAGGCAGAGAAACTACAGTACCTAAAGTGCAGGGGATTTAAGAACCTTCTTGTGGAATGTAGCAGAGGCAGATTACATGGACTGACGAATCTTGCTGTGATTAGTCCACACGAGAACTTGCAAGAGATGCGTCCGCACGTGTGTCACAGTCATTAAGAACACTATTGGGCAGGATGTCCTACAGCCTGTATGAAACAGATTGAAGAAACACAACCAAGTCCCTATTATGGCGCTCATGGATACGAGCATTTCACAATACAACACCACAACAGTATTAGTTCATAAAACCACTTAACATTACACTACAGATAATTACTACGATAGAACTTACTATCACCCACATGACAGAAAATGATCAACATAATTTGTCTACTATCACCACACACAAACTAGAGAGGATTTGTTCCATCAAGGTGCACCAAAGAAAATGCATCACCAAACACAACGGTATGTAACATGTCCTTTAGTGATATCACCGGAGTAGGTAACTTTCACCACTTGACCTCTTTCAAGTCCATAGTACTTTGCAATTGCATCCTTTTGTGAAATTCGAGGAAGCTGCATTAGATCACTTCTTAAAATTAAAATTGGCCAATATATATTGCATAGTAGCTGATAAACCAAATATATATGAGATATGTAATTGTAAGATAGTAATATAAACATGAGTGACATAACTGCAATAATTGAGAATCTACTACCAAAACTTTTCCAGCAGTACTATTGTAATGTTAGTAACTTCCTTATTTCAAGGACTCAGCAGCATGTTATTGAAATCTTGGATGGGATAAAAAAGATTGCGTTAGATGACTACTATAAGGCATGCCTCTAATATAGGGCCACATGCACAACGGATAGAACAATGGGGCGGACAAATTTACTCTTTGTCAAGCCCAATCAGATTTCATTTCAACAACAAAGGGCATACCACTGGCCAAGTCTAATTTTTTCTTTTTTGGTCTAGACCAAGTCAGCCAAGCAACAAAATATTGCTTGCCCCCTCTGTTGCCCATGAGTATTACTAGATGATAGTAAGATGAGAGTACTAATGAATATATTTATTTAATTTTTATTAGACATCACTGGTTAAGATGAAAGTAACAACCATGACCAGAAAAACAACTAACATGCCAACACATTCAAAAAATGCACAACTTCTCTAGCTTTGTTGATGGTATCCAAGGCATGAACAATTTTAAAGCATTCTAAACAAACTGCATGAAGCCATTGAGATTGCCAAAGTAGATGCGCTGACAAGTAAAATGATAATGATACTGAACGAGTAAAATGATATTGATATGAATTAACTCTGCAGAAAGCAAATCAGATACTGACATTTCCTTGCTTGTGTTAGTAAACTAACCTGCTTTTCTTCAATGTTAAACTTCTTCAGGAGAGCTTGTTTTGCTTGTTCAGTCAAGACCTGATGCTGTGGCTTCAAGACATGCTTCGTTATATTAACAAGCAAGTCAGTAATCTGAAATACAAAGCAAGATATAGAACATGAGAAGCATGAGACAGAATATTTCTACCAGAATGACCAACAAGACAACAGCCATTAAACATAAGCATGTTAACTTCACATGTCATGAGCACAAAAGAACCTTTCCCAAACTTTAAAAGATGAATGCTGTAGGTTCATAATTAAATATCACATGTTGTAAAAACATAACAACAATCCTTTCAAAAAAAAAAAAAAAAACGTAACAACAACAAAAGAGTTAGAGGGTTCTACAAACGCATGCTCTAACAATCCTATATTAAGGCTCAATTTCAGAATTATAGTTAAAGAGCTAGAGATAAATGAATCCGCTAACGAATCACTTTCAAATAAGTGCACTGATAAGCATGAAGAAAAATGAAGAGAGCAAGATTTGGGATAATATATATAAAAACTACGGAGCTCTTAATCTTGACTTTCCTGAAAAGTTGCACAGCTCTCCTCTTTAATGATATTTATTTAAACGTCATCCGATCAAATCTATTACCCAATTTGTCCTTTTGTTAGCAGTAGAAACTGTCAAAATAGGATGAGTCATAATCCTTGATTTAAAAGACAAAAATTTATAGCATTAATGGAGAAAGAGCGCAGAAACATCAACCATCACATCTTTTCTTAAAGAATTTCCAAAGCAGCCCAATTTTTTTTTTTTAGTTAAACAACTTATTAAGTGAAAAGAAAAAGAAGATACAAAAAAGAAAGTGCACAAAAGGGTCCAAAAAGGATAAGAGCAAAAAAAAATAAAGCCCATGAAACAAGAGCAGCATCAAGCAAGAAGACTAGAAAACACCAATCGTCCTAAGAGACTCTAACAGATGCAAGAAAGAGAAGCCTAAAGAGCTGACCACTGTCTTACTCTCTTCTAAAGCTCCTCTACCCATATACCTATGTAATTATTAAAAGTTCTCTTAAGAAGCACAATTGAACCTCAGGGAATCTCACCAATTATATGTATTTTAAGTTTCTACCTTCAATATGACCCATTAGCTTGGAGGCTGTTCACATTCACATTGTTTCTGACTTCAAAGAAAGTTCAGCCTTCAGCGCACTCAGGAAGCCTGAGAGTTATAATTGAATGGAAATATTTTGTTTCGCTGAACAAGAAGAGCCACTGCTATAGATAGCAGACCTTGACGAATCAATAGCTACCAAAATGAGAATACTAACCATTTTCTTTCCCTATCATGTGATAAAGACTTTCTAACATGTTAGCTATTCAATTTTCACTCTCCAGATGGTTAAGCTATATTAAGTTTTTGTTCCTATACAGATCTGGGGCTTTTGAGTTATGAGCTGATTAAATTTCACCATATATTTCAGTGAACAAGTGGCTGAGATTAACAGCTGAAAGTATGCTCACAAGAGAGAATGTTGGCTAACTTAACCGCAAATTGGTAACTGAATCAATAGAAACATGAGTGTCAATAAGAACTGTACACAAAATTACTGCAAATTGGCAAAGAAACACTTGTACAGTATGCTCCTTCAAAGATAAAGGAGATAGATGCGTCAATGCAAACTGATGCTTAAAAAACCAAAAAAAAATAATATATATATATATATATATATATCTTCCAGGAACATGTTGAATATGGCTGTCCAGTATAGACCATGTATCAATACTAACCTAGATACTTAGGAGCTCAATTTAATATAGATACAGAGGGTGTAACAGCTAAGGGAAAACAAAAGTAAAACAGAAAGGAAACCTAATAACAAAATTGATATCAGGAAACAAACCTGGAATATTTCCACTTTAAATGGATAAAGATCCAGAGTTTTTAGAGCTTGACTTGTTATTTGGCCTTGAAGAATTAATATGAGCCCGGACAAAGTATCTTTATTAGCAATCTGACTATGCAGCCCGCGGATGACATTGACCTTCACAATACCAGGCCCACAGTAGATGACCAGCATCTGCAATTGAATATCAATAAGTAATGGAAATAAGTGTGTCAAACTGATCGTCGATACAGGTGCTTTCTTAAAAAATTAAGGTTCCTTATGGTGTCTTATGACATGGATATAAGCTTTATATAATGGATCTGAGAACAGTCAGGTCATGCTTGTCAAATTGTAGAATGGGCATGTTGATACCAATGGCATATTACTGATAACATGTTTGAAGCACAGAAGTAAAACAAGAATGGAGAAAATGGGAAAATAGCAGTTGAGACAGTAAGGAGGAGATTTACAAAACAGGAATGGAACCTAAGCGAGGTCTGGATTTTTATGCTGGAGAATAGTAGGGGATACCACCGACAGAACACTGTATTCCCCCAGCAACCTTTTGGATACTGTTCCCAAATTGCTTATTGTTTATTTGATTTATAGTTACATTCATTCTACCAAAGAAACAAATCCCACTAAAGTGCACCGAACCCCACGGCACAGGTTAGAAAAAGAAACGTGTTAGACCCCTATAATGGCTCACATTCGAAATTGTAAGTCTCAACATGCAACTGGACCACGTAGTGATTTGCCACAGTAAATACCTTGGTCAATCTTGCTAACTCACTAGACCACATATTTTTGTGGGTACTAGCAACTAGCAAGAGTGCATGAGCCGAATGGAGATAGTTGCATTTATTCAAGGGGAAGTGGAGAGTATGAAAGTAAGTGGGAGTTAAGAAGTCATGATGTTAAGCTTTCATCAAATCGCTATGCACGTCATCAGGGATGTGGAGAAGCATTCATCAGTTACAAAGCATTTATAGTATGTGACACTAAACACTAACAGCAAAGGAAGATTGGTTACTAATACATCAAATTGAAGTAAGTGTACCAGACGCTAAAGTGTTAAGCAGACATTATTTTTTCCGATACTAGAGGATAAACTATAATAGATGTTTGAAATAAACAAACATATAGCGTTCAAACAAGCCCAGAATTAACTAGCAGTTTGGGAGATGGTTACGCAACCCCTGTACAATGGAACTGCTTCCCCAACAGTAAACAGACCCAATAACAAAAATGCTGATAGAAACCCAAGCATGCATTGTATAAAGTTGGCACGATCCTGCCTCAATGGAAAGCATAGTGAATAATTGTGAAGATAAAGAGGAAACCCACCCGTTCAGAAGGGTCAGAGGAATGAACGGTGGAGAAGCAGAGGCGATCGGCGTCGGGGTTTTGGCCGTGAAGGGATCGGAAGTCTTGAAGAGAGAGGTCGATTTCGGAGGAGGGAACGGAATAGCCTCTGTCCCTTAGCATCTCCAGAACGGTTCTGCGTGACAGGAAGTATCGGTGACTCTCTGTGCTACCATCGTCCACGAACCCACTCAAGCAAGGCCCTGCTACCACCTCATCTCCATTCCCATTTTCTCCCTCCATCTCTCTCTTTCTCTCTGAATTCTTCTCACCTTTTCTGCTCACTCATCCCTGACAACTAGCGTTTAAACCCAACTCAAACTAGTTTTCGTCTTTTACCTTGGACTTCACATTTTGTTCTTTTCAACCATTATCCCCCTTTTTTTTAGTTTGTTTAATCTACTTTCTCACTTAAAATAATGAAATAAATTTCTATAAAGCAACTAACGTTTATCATGTTAAATAATTAGGTTCTCGAAACCTCACGAGAAACCCTACTAATCCAATACAGAGACGAATTATAAGAATGCCCAAAATTAGCCATGGCATCGGCAACAAAATTGTCTCACTAAAAACATGTTTTTTTTTTTGACAAGCTTCACTAAAAACATGTTTAAAAGTAATAGAATCAAAACTAGTAGTTAATGTTCTAATATCTTGCACTAGTTTGATTAATCTCCAAGGCTATTCAAGATCTATCACCAACTTTGAATATACTTCAACTTCAATATTGGTGAAGCCTTTCTCCTTTGCTTTGATGATGGTATTACCCTCCTCATACCCATCCCTAACAAATATTTTTCTTTTAACAAGATTACGTATATGTTTATTTATGTGATTTTCAAAACCAAAACTATGTATTTAAAGCATGTAACCCATCTTTAAAATAAACTTTCGATCATAAACTTTTGGTGGAGTTGAGTACGTTGGAAAAATATGAAGCCAAAACATTGATTGTTTTAAACAAAGTTGAGTAGTAGGAATTGTTTTAGATCAATCTTTTAGTACCACCACATTGTGCGTAGTCCAATAGCTTTTCTTAAACGCATCTAAATTGTAACTATATCCCATGTATACATTTTGGTGTGGTTTAATTTTACGAAGGTAAAAGATATTATGTACATTTAATACTTTGTAATTTAGTTTAAGTTCAGTGGCTTGTTACTATTTCTAGTTTTCATTTTTGTTTTATATGCCTTATCTTTTGGGTTTAGAAAGCAAATAAACCTCTACTCCTATACGGCCACTAGAGCAAAGCAATTTATCTTGACAAATATAATGCTTAGAGACCCAACAATTTATATTTCCATTCACCAGATCAGTGTACAACTTCGATCTAGTAACTGTATAGGTTAGAGGTGTCACTCCCACGAAAAACACATCACAAACAAGCCCAGCTTAGATACTCATTGGACCTTTTTGTTTGATCTTTTAAACTCGCTGTAATAGGGGATTTTGTTTTTAAATTTCCTTATCTGTTGATCGGAAAACAGCGGCCCTAGATGGGAAAACGAGTTTGATAAAAAAAAAAGAAAAGGAAAACGAAGGCGGGTCCAAGTAAACAGACAGAATACCCTAGATCCGAAAACAGTATTCCCGCTCGTTCCAAAAATTTCAATTCCATTTGAAACCGTCGGGTGAAGAGAGAGAGAGAGAGAGAGAAGCTGGATCCGACTGGGAGTGTGGATGGCTCCGTCGTTTGAGTTCCCCGAAACCCTGAGAGGCTTGGAAGACGACACCCAAGACAACCGCCTCTTCGCTCGGAACCCAATCGACATCGCTTCTCTTCCCCCCTCCCAACTCGATGACTTGGTCAAAGGTATTGGTTTTCATTTCTGACCTCAATTGTTGATACAGATTGATTTGATTGTTGCTCAAACCCTAGAAAAACCTAGGCCGAGAAATTCGCTTGCAAAGATTAACTGTCATTTATTTAAAACAATTTCTGATGTTCCTGAATATTTTTGGGTTGAATCAGGCGTATCCTTTGACCTCTCCGATAAAGAGCTGTTTTGTATAGAAGAGCAAGATGTGTTTGATCGTGTGTACTCACTGGTTCGGGGTTACAGTCGTCTACCTGCAACTTGTAAACTTAATCTTGTAGAGAGTCTTCGCTCCAATTTGAGTGTTCTCCTCCCAAATGTTGATTCACTCTCACGGGCTTCTTCTCAAAGTCAGGAGGATGCCACTCCGGTGCTGGATCGGGTTGCATCACATCGTAATGCTTTCAAAATCTACACCTTCTTCCTCCTTACTGTTGTCCTCAATGAGGAGGTTACTATCAGTTCCAGCAACTATATGAAGGTGTTTTTCTTTCTCCCACCATCTCTCTTTGTCTTCCTTTATATGTCTTTAACTTTCTAATATTATATATTTTCTCTTCATGTATGCTTGCCACTGCTTTTTTATTATCTATTTTTAGTCCTCGCAGTTTATATGCATTTATATATATATATATATATATATATATGTAACAGCATTGAGTATCTTCGGCTGCTAGTGCCCTGAAGCCTTTTGTTTGAATCAGGTGACAGCTAGTACCAGGAAGAAGCAACCTAAGAATTCATGGAACTGGGAGCCACAAAGGGGTCGTATACTTAATCTGATTGCTAATTCACTGGAGATAAAACTTGCATTGCTCTTTAGTCCAACAGGCCTAGAAGAAAATTATATTTCTTTTATTGCCAAGTAAGTTAGATAACAAATGCAATTTTCTCAGGTTTATATATAGTTCTCATTTCATTTTTGTAAATCATTAACTATATCTTTTGGGGTTCTGCAGAAATGCATTTTCTTTGTTTGAAAATGCTACAGTACTAAAAGACTCTGATACAAAAGATGCTTTGTGTCGTATAATTGGGGCATGTGCTACAAAATACCAGTATATGGCACAATCATGTGCCTCGATCATGCACCTAGTTCACAAATATGATTTTGTTGTTACCCACATTGCCGATGCGGTTGCTGGCGCTGAGAAGAAGTATGCAGATGGAAGCCTAGCTAATTCTCTTATCAGAGAGATTGGGAGGACAAATCCAAAAGACTACATCAAGGATACAGTTGGGGCTGAAAATGTTGGTCGTCTTTTGGTGGAACTTTCTGATCGGTTACCAAAGTTGATGTCTGTAAATATTGGTCTTCTTGTCCCACATTTTGGTGGGGAATCTTATAAAATAAGGAATGCTCTTGTTGGGGTATTGGGAAAGTTGGTTGCAAAGGCTTTTATAGATGCTGAGGGTGAAGTTAATTCTAAATCTGTTCGTCTTCGAACCAAGCAAGCCATGTTGGAAATTTTGCTTGAGCGATGTCGAGATGTATCAGCTTATACCCGGAGTCGGGTTCTTCAAATTTGGGCTGAACTATGTGAAGAACATTGTGTTTCAATTGGGTTGTGGAATGAGCTGGCTGAAGTTGCTGCTGGGAGGTTAGAGGATAAGAGTGCAATGGTCAGAAAATCAGCACTAAATTTACTTATCATGATGTTGCAGCATAACCCATTTGGCCCACAACTTCGAAAAGCTTCATTTGAAGCAACCCTACAGCAGTACAAGAAGAAGCTGAAAGAGCTTGAACCAGATACTCCCTCTGAAAATGATATGAACAGATTACCATCTTTCAATAATACATCGGGGAATAATGAGGTTGATGACTTAACTGCAGGGTTGAATAAGGTGCAGCTGGATAGCTTACCTGATAGTTGCTTGCCTGAGATGGAAGAAGATCTAATTCAGAAAGACGGGTCTGTCCCAGATGTTGGTAACTTAGAACAGACCAGGGCTTTGGTAGCTTCACTTGAGGCTGGACTGAGATTTTCAAAGTGTATATCTGCTACAATCCCAACACTTGCTCAGTTGATGGCATCATCTTCTGCCACTGACGTTGAGAACACAATTAATTTGTTAATGAGGTGCCGGCAGTTTCATATTGATTCCTCAGAAGCATGTCTCCATAAGATGTTGCCACTGGTACATTCAATTTTTGCTCATGCCCTAGGAAGTGATGGTTTATAATTTCAATTCTGTCAACAGTTTTTCTTCTGTTGATTCTTGAGCAACCATTCTGGACGTGATTTTTCTGGTGGTACATGTGATTTATAATGTCCTAACTGTGCCTTGGCTTTTGTAGGTATTTTCTCAGGACAAATCCATCTATGAAGCTGTGGAAAATGCCTTCATTACAATTTACATAAAGAAAAACCCGGTAGAAGCGGCCAAGAATCTTATAAATCTTGCAATAGAATCAAATATTGGAGAT
The DNA here is from genome assembly GCF_000184155.1 of Fragaria vesca subsp. vesca. Taxonomy (NCBI): domain Eukaryota; kingdom Viridiplantae; phylum Streptophyta; class Magnoliopsida; order Rosales; family Rosaceae; genus Fragaria; species Fragaria vesca. Next base: position 23,028,017 of record NC_020496.1, on the reverse strand, counting down.
CTAGCTGCCCTTGAGTATATAGTTGGTGCCTTGGTGTCCAAAGGCAACATATCCAGTGGTGCGGTATGTTCCTTTTCATTTCTCGTAGTAATAATTTTTTTTGAGTGATTACTTTTAATCTATTAAATTTGATTGAAGATATTTCCTTTGCATGCCATAAGCCACAAGAATCTCTGTATGGTTTTCAGCTTTCAAAAGTGAGGGTACTGTAGATATAAATAGTCATTTCTGGGAAAGTGAACAAGTGCATATGGAAAAGATAACGAGCAACCATGATATAGATTTTAGAATACCAGCTATGTTTCTTTTTGGTATATTTGGTGATGCTGCGTAGTCAAGTCAGTGCTGACTTCTCTTGTACCAGTGTATAGTAGTTGACAAGTTCTGTCTCCCTTGTCTAAAGAATTAAACTGCTTCTAAGGTCTTTCTTTTTTTCCCCGCAGGTATCAGCGTTATGGGATTTCTTTTGCTTCAACATAAGTGGAACTACTGCTGTTCAAAGTTGTGGGGCATTGTCTATCCTATGCATGGCATCAAAATCATCCTCTACAGTTCTGAGCTCTCATTTACAGGATATTATTGATATTGGGTTTGGCCGTTGGGCAAAAATAGAACCGTTGCTTGCCAGGACAGCTTGCATTGCTCTTCAGAGATTATCTGAAGATGATAGGAAAAAGCTGTTATTGAGTAATGGAAGCAGGGTTTTTGGTATTTTAGAAAGCTTGGTTACTGGTTTTTGGCTTTCAGAAAACATATGGTATGCCGCTGCTGACAAAGCCATAGCTGCTGTATATACAATTCATCCAACACCGGAAACTTTTGCCGCCAATCTAGTAAAGAAGTCCCTAAGATCTGTGTTTGATTGTAGTGGAGGTGAGGAGTTGCAGAATGAAATTGGCAGTGGAAGTGTTGGAATACTTGCTACCATTCAGGTGGAAAGACTTGGTAGATATCTCTTTGTCGTAAGTCATGTTGCCATGAACCAACTACTATATATTGAATCCTGCCTGCGAAAGGTTCAAAAACAAAAAGTTGGCAAAGAGAAGATAAATTATGATTTTCAGCAAGCTAATGGTGCAATGCCGGCTGATAGCTCAAAGGTAAGACTGGGTATTGCATATACAAATTATTATTACACTCGGGTATGGTTATCAGCAATTAATCAGTATCCTTCATCTATTTTTCTTGCAGGAAATTGGTATAAATGCTGAGCTTGGCCTTACCGCCTCTGAAGATGCAATACTTGATACTCTCTCTGACAAAGCAGAAAAAGAAATAATTGGTGGTGGTTCCTTGGAGAGGAATTTGATTGGACACTGTGCACCCTTTTTGTCAAAACTTTGTAGAAATTTTAGTTTGATGCAAAAGGTAACCCTGAATGAAAATTATAAATTTGGTTTATATGTTGAACTGGAATTTCTTTTGCTTTTGTATGAGATTATGATAAACAATGCGTCCTTAATAGTTTATTCATATCATAGCCAGAGATATGAATTCACACTTCTTTTACTCCAAAACCTCAGAAGTGATGCCACGTATGTAGTTACAGTATATATATGCTATTTTCTTTACTTTAATACAGAGTACACCTTTTGTGCATTGTTTGTATGCCGCTTGTTAATATAATAATTATTTTGTTGTATATTACTAATTCATCAATTTTACTGACTGGTTGCTGCACAATTTCAGTATCAGGAACTTCAAGTATCTGCAATGCTTGCTTTGTGTCGGTTCATGATTATTGATGCAAATTTCTGGTAAGACATCTCTCTCTCTCT
>NC_020496.1:22994335-23026219 GCF_000184155.1 Fragaria vesca subsp. vesca | reverse complement strand
CTACGTCTCTCTCTCTCTCTCTCTCTCTCTCTCTCTCTCTCTCTCTCTCTCTCTTTCTCTCTCTATATGTGTGTGTTCTTGTGGATAGGTGTGTGTACATGTGAATGTATATGCATGCCTGTTTTCTTAGAACAATCATACATTATGTCTGACATTTGACGTATAATTTCCAGTGACACAAATCTCCAGCTACTCTTCACAGTTGTGGAGAGTGCACCATCAGAAATTGTCCGTTCCAATTGCACTATTTGTCTTGGAGATTTGGCAGTTCGGTTCCCTAATTTATTAGAACCATGGACAGAGAATATGTATTCCAGGTTAAAGGATCCTTCAGTTTCGGTTAGGAAGAATGCTGTTTTGGTGCTTTCACACCTCATACTAAATGACATGATGAAGGTCTGAAAGGCTTGGCAATGCTTCTTGTTCTTTTTGTTCTATTATGATAGTGAGTTCTCATTCTGGCTATATCTTGATCAGGTCAAAGGTTACATAAATGAAATGGCCATTAGATTAGAAGATGAAGATGAGAGGATTTCAAATCTGGCTAAGCTTTTCTTTAATGAGTTATCTAAAAAAGGTAAACTTTGATATCCATTCAATATCATGTTTATTCTGGTACCATCACTTTCGCTTTCGTATTATTTTGTTTTCTTCTAATGAAAGATTTTTTTTTTCGGTTCACACCAATCAGGGAGCAATCCAATATATAATCTACTTCCAGATATACTTGGGAAACTATCCAACCAGAATCTGAAGAGAGAATCTTTCTGCAACATCATGCAGTTTTTGATTGGTTCTATCAAGAAGGTATAATTGACAACTCAGTTCCTTTTGCTATTTCCTGTTTTCTATTATTACCTCATGGTAAATTTTAACCTTCTTTTTTTAGGACAAACAAATGGAGTCTCTTGTTGAAAAGCTTTGTAATAGATTCAGTGGAGTTACAGGTAAGATATCAGTTCACTCTTGTTTTTTTTTTTTTTTTCCTTTGAGACTCCCTATTTTGTCATATGCAAACTAAAAAGTCTTACAACTGAAGGTGTAAAATTGTATAGACACAACGACCTTTAGTTGTGTTCGGCACTCATGTATAATTTTTTTGTTGCAAGTTTTTGGATTGACAATGCACCTCAGTTGAGTGCTCTTGAGTCTTGACAGAGGCTATGATAGACAAATGCACTTCATCTACTAATCTAGATATTGTATATTCCACCACCCCCCCCCCCTTTTTTCCCTTTTTAATTTTATTATTGTTATTATTATTATTATTATTATTATTATTTTTTGCAACATCATGTGTGAGATATGGAAGCTACCTATCACCCTCACCTTAAAATCATTATTCTCTAAATTTCAGTCACATATTCATCATTTTCTTGGTATTTTGTCCCTTACAAGATAAGTTATTGTTGATGTTTTCAGCTTCATGACTAATAAAAATAGTTTTTGCTAATGGGCTACTCATGGCTGCAGATGTCAGACAATGGGAATATATTTCTTATTGCCTCTCTCAGCTGGCATTCACTGAAAAGGGAATGAAGAAGCTTATGGAGTCATTCAAGACATATGAACACGTCCTATCAGAGGATTCTGTGATGGACCATTTCAAGTCCATAATAAACAAGGTATGAATTATCTGCTCTTATTGCTCATTATATGTTTATATCATATTTGTTGTATTTTTAATTTCTTCTTATGCTAATCTGATGAAATAGGGCAAGAAGTTTGCAAAGCCTGAACTTAAACTGTGCATTGAGGAGTTTGAGGACAAGCTAAATAAGTTTCACTTGGAAAAGAAAGAACAAGAAGTGACAGCAAAGAATGCCCAAATTCATCAACAGAAGATTGACAGTATGGAAGATTTTGTGGTTACTAGGAATGCTGGCGAGGCTAATATAGAATCAGATATTGATGAAGGTCAGTGTGATCAACTTATGCTTAATCAAATTAATGTGCTTACCAATCGTGTTTACTACAATCAGTTTTCCATCAGCACAAAAGTGTGAGGTTAGCATTATCCTAGAGACACAAACATGCAACTCTTAGGCTAAGATTATACTGTGGGTACTTTTCGTGCAATTTTGGTCATTTCTGAGTAAGGTTTGGAATCTGAGGGCCGTCCATCAATATTGGGTCGTCCACAGTTTACAAGGGCTTTTTTGTTTTTGTTTTTGTTTTTGTTTTGGTTGTAATATTCTTTGATTGAAGTCATTGATATGGCATGCATACTATTTGATGGAGGTCATTGATGTAGCATGTTGAACTGAATATAAAAGGTTGTGTCTTGTTTCTTTGCACTAAAGTATTGATTGCATGCACCTCTCTTGGTGGTGGAACAGATGGTGAAGTCATTGATCCATGTAATGAAGGGATGACCAATTCTGTGAATGAGACGTCAAAAACTGCACATGTCGAGTCGCAAGAACATTCTGTTGTTTCCAGTGATTTGTCAGAATCAGAACCGGATGATACTGAAATTCAGTCACCAAATGTCGTCTTGAGAGGTACAAACCTCATCTGACTGTATATTTTGGTAACATTTTGATTTTATTGCTCATCTCCTCTAAGGTACTGATATTGGCAGGAGACTTAAAAGCTGGATCTAAGACTAGCACATGAAAGATCGAAAAAGTCATTTGCCTGCATCATCAAGAAGAAACACCAGGTCAAAGCAAAGGTTAGATTTTTCTTGTGTTCGTTATTTCTTAGCTTGTGCGTGGTAATGTGTTTGGCTAATCAAAGCAGCATTCTTGAAGGTTTCTGTTTTGATAGCTTTTACACACGCACACGCACGCACACACACACACACACACACACACATATATATACACACATATTTGCAAGATGAATTACCAACAAATAGCAAGTGTTTTTTGTTCTGTGGTTCCCGATGTAATAAGCAAATAATCGTATGGTAACCTTAGAATGAGAAGAGACCATGCCACTCACAGACATATAGATCATGAATGGACTGATATGATTTGGTAAAATGCAAATATAGAATGTTCTCTGCAGTTTTCATTTCAATCTACAAGTGTATTGCTGGCTTGCCACCATCCAAATTAGTTGGCATAAAACTTGGATGTTACATTGGTCTGGTTAAAACTTCTATAAAAACTCCGTGTTAGCATTCAGGACCTCAGGTAGTATTATTTCAGTTTGATTCTGAATTTCTGTAAAAGCGAGACACTTAGTTGTCTTATCTGCAAAATACACGTTACAAAATAACACTTATATTTCACTTTTGAAAAGTTAAAAAACAGATTGTAGTGGGCAGTGTTTTCATCGACTGGCTTAAACCTAACTTCCTTTATTTTATGCAGGTAGAATCAGTCAAAGTTCTTCAGACAAATCAACTGTGAGTAGGAGTCTTAGTTTGCAGTCTGAGTTGCTTGAAGTGTTTGTTATATATGCCGTCATCACTGTAACAATTTAAGGGAAGCCAAATATCATACTGGTATTAAACGTGACTTCTGTATGACCCAACTTTGCTTCTAGTCCTGTATATATAAAAAGCTTCTATCGTTTTGTAGTACGTAACAACATCCATCTATTATGAAACTATATCCTCTTGTTTTCCATACCTAACTAAACAACACTCGTCATACTTGCTTAGGTTATGAAAATTGCAGATTTCAGACATTGACAGAGAAGGTATAATCCGAGGGGAATGATTCTTATCATCATTGTTACTTTTTTCTTTAATCTTGGAAAAATATAGATTTTTGTGTGTGTATGTGTGCGCTCCACAAGACGTTGTTTTAGAGAGAGAGAGTCAAGAGAAATTAAAACTCTAGGGTGGGACTGAAGCCATTCTTATCATCATTGTAACTTTTTTCTTTAATCTTTGGAAAAATATAGAATTTTTTTTTTGTGTGTGCGTGTGCGCTCCTCAAGACCTTGTTTTAGAGAGAGTTAAGAGAAATTAAAACTCTAGGGTGGAAGCTGAAGCCATTCTCATCGTCCTCTTAGTCAACGAGTGGTGTCTGATACGTTGGTTTGGAAGCCTGAGAAATAGAGTTTTGAAAATAAAAAAAACAGATGATGAGGGTTTGGATTTGTCATCAAAGATGCTTGGGGCATCATGGTTGCAGGTGGTGCTGGTCTTTTACAAAGACTGTTGTCCTCGGAACTTGTGGAGAAGTTTCAAAGTTGCAGTTCATTTCGCTGTGACTGATGCTGCTGATGCCAAAGTGGTGGCCAGACAGCTTGAGTCTTTTTCTGGGGATAGTATGTCCGTTTATGAGGATGTATGCTTGGTGTTACAAGAACAGCCGAGCTATAAGGGTGTGCTATGTGAACATGAATACCAACTTAGTGGCTCATCCTTCAGCTTCAGCTGCTTATGGAAAAGGCTTGCTGCAGGCTAGCTTCTTTTTAGTTCCTAACTTTTTAGTTGACATTTCTGTTAGTGTCAATGTAATTGGAACCAACTGAAACGAAAATTAACCAAAATGCTTATTATTCAAATTTTGACCAATTTTGGTTTTGGTAAAAAGAAAAGCGGTGCCATTGATTCAGTTAGTGTTTGGTTCGAAGACAACCAATAAAACCAAGTCCTTAATTTCGACTGCCGTCTTTAATCAATTTTCAAATTTTCTGTCAAACAGCCTCCATTCTTTACATTTTCCAGAATATCCCTTAGTGATCACCAACCCCCAATAGGAACAAAATGTAGCTGGAAGCCTGGAATCTATGAAGTGCTCAAGTGCTTGAATATCAGTAAAACTATACAATTGACAAACTCAGGCAAACCTTGTTTCAGCAGAACTTGCATTACATCAACTCGTATATACACATTATACCTATCGTATGAAGCAAAAGCTAAAAATATCACTTATGGGGCAGCCTCTTAACAATACATCTCCTTCAAGAAACTTCAGCTTTCTTATTCTTCTTTTCTTTTTCTTCTTTTTTGGAAATGAGCTGTCCTGTAGTTAGACTTACAAAAGTATATCTCCCTATGTTGTGAACATCCCCTAAAGAGTGGCGCTATGTGCTCTGAGCTTTCATCATACAAAAGTCCTCGAAATTTCCTATGCCGCCCTGCAAATTTGTGGAAGTCTATTGCTGATGCTGGTCAGGGTAATTTGAACTTCAACTGATACTATATTCAACTTATATTTATTACTACACTTGCTCAAGGTAAGAAACAAGTGCCAAGAAATCAACCTCCATTGCCTTTTCTTTTCCGCGGCTTTGATAAACTGCCTATGAACAGGTGAAACATATCATCATCAGCAGGTATTGCCAGAAATAAAAAAATACATAAGAGGACACAAGTATTCCAAAAAAGTTAAGATCATAAGCATTAAGTTACAATGGGTTCAATATCCCTATTTTGCGGTGATGCAGATAATGTAGTATATATCCAGTAAGCACATTCTCATTCATATACAAGGTGTAAAGAGAAGCAAGCAGTTCAATACAGTTTATAAGAAACAAACCTCTTGAACGTGTTACTCTAGGTACCTCTTCTTGAATCCCAATAACTCCATGATCCTGAATATACCATCAGAGGTACCGAGTCAATGCGTCACTAAGGCTAAAGCTCAAGAGACAATAGTCATCAAACCACACACACGAAAGTAAAAATAGATCATAAGGCACCTTGTCATAAACTGGTGACTGGTTGCGCCAGAACTCTAAGGGCCGTAGCAATAGTCTGCCTGCAACATGAGCAATTAACTGAGCACCCAAAACTCAATGAAACAGAACAGCACATATTGGCATATTGCCCGTTGATGTTTCAATTTCTGTCAAATCATACAATGTCATTTTTTTAACCCCATTTGAATAGTGTACAAAATAAAGAAAGACATGTTTGAAATGCTATAAACCATCCTATTAACATTTAGATGTCCGCTCATATATTGACTGATTGAAAATATGGCTACCATGTTGGGCTCACTAATACCTGTTTTCATTCATCTAAACTATTAGCCAAACCAACACAAAACAGAAAGGAAAACGAAGTAGACCACATGTGTGTCTGTATGTAAGAGATCATCATATTGGGTGTGTGAAGTCCACTCACCTGATCTTGACCGCCCGGTACTCAAAGATTCTGGAGAAATAATACTATACAGCTCCAGAATCGAAGGACTCAACTTATTTTTCTTGCTCACCTCCGATGTGGAAGGAGATGCCTTTCTTTTCTTTGTGTTCACCTTCGTAGTGGAAAGAGATACCTTTTCTTTATTGTTCACCTCCAGAGTCAAAGGAGTTGATGTTCTTTTCTTATTCACCTCCAGAGTCGAAGGACTCAACTTATTTTTCTTGCTCACCTTCGATGTGGAAGGAGATGCCTTTCTTTTCTTTGTGTTCACCTTCGTAGTGGAAAGAGATACCTTTTCTTTATTGTTCACCTCCAGAGTCGAAGGAGTTGATGTTCTTTTCTTGCTCCCCTCCAAAGAAGCAGATACGTGTTTCTTCTTTGTGTTCGCCTTTAAAGCGGAAAGAGATACCTCTTTTTTACTGTTCACCTCTTCTTGAACCTCAAGGGCTTCTGTTGCAGTCTCATTTTCTTCTCTTGTCTGTGGTCTCCCAAAAGACTGAAACTCAGTTAATCCAATATTCTCGATGTCTAATTCCACTTCAGCAGCATGGTTCATTAAATCATCAACTTTTGAGTCATCAATGGTGCTATCTGAGGACAGGTTTGTAGTAATCTGTTTTGGACCTTCAACATCAAGCCTATCTTCACAATGGACCTTCTCATTAGGAGTTTCGCGAGCAAAATGCACAAAAGTTGGACTAGAATTAATTAGACCTTCAGCCCTTTGACAACAAGAGAGAAACGATTCAAACATCTGTCTCCCTCCAACTTCATAATCCACACTTTGTGAAGTAGTGCTCACTGATTCAACTGCTGGTACAGAGTCCACTGTATTTTGTTCAGAGTTCAATCCATTGCCAACAATTTGCTTCGTCTCACCTTTGCTTCTTGTAATTATTGACAAATCTCCAGATACTCTGCCTCCAGGATTTCTCGGACATGTCTTTGATACATTAATTTCACCCGCCAACGGAATTGTTACACCTGACGCTACTACACCTACATCTACTGAAGCACTAAAACTTGTACTACTAAGCTTGATTGAGCATCCATATTCTGGGTTCTTCTCATTTTCTTCTAGAGTCCTTGGTATCCCAATAGACTGCAAAGCAGTTGATATGAAATCCTCTGTGTCTGTTTCCTCCTCAACTGCATGGTTAACCATGTCATTAGGTGAGTTATTCAAGGACTGCCTTGAAGACAACTGTTCCGGAAATTCAGAATCACACATCTCTTCACAAGACACTTGCTCATGTGAACCTTCTTCTAGAGAAAGATGCAAAGAAGTTAGACAAGAACTTTCCACGCCTGCAACCACTCCACAGAAAGAAAACAATTATCAAAATGACATTTCAGATAGCTAGTTCTACAAAATCTTAGGCAGAATTTGAGGGATGGTACATACCTTTCTCTCCTACTTCACATTCATCAGTTTGTAAAGAATTGTTTACAGTTTTTGATACTGTTAGAACAGAGTCAGTAGTCTTATTTTCGGAGTTCAAACCATTGCCAACCATTTGCTGGTTCATCCATTTGCTCCAAAACTCTGACAAAAATCTGCTCACCCGGTGTATATAATTGCTCAGACATCTCTTGGCTTCACTATTTCCACCCCCTGACTGAACAGCTGCACCTAACGCTTCTCCTACATTCTCAAAGGCATCTAATGAAGGAAGCAACTTAGCACTTTTATGCTTCATAGAGCATACAGACATTGGGTTCTTCTGATTGACTTCCAGATTCTTTGATCTACCAATCCACTGAAAATAAGTTGATCCAACATGCTCATAAGGAGTTCGAGTTTCTTCTTGAGAAAAACGCACTGAAGTAGGACCTACTCCACATAAACAGAAAGGATTCAGAATGATGATAATTAGCTAGTATGCGAGATTTTAGGCATGAAAAAGAACTTTACACAGTAAATGTAGCATCAATATGTAAACCTTCTGAACCCGAATCAGATATTCTTCCAGAAACACCAGTAGTGTCAAAATCTTGTTCCAATAACTCTGCAACACCTTTTTCCCAGCCTGTATAAAATCCCAATTGAAAATGCATGGCAACCTGTGTAAGATCAAAGGCAAACATCAATTTGCGAAGGTCAACACATATTACACAAAAAAAAGATGCAAGTTTAACTTTGTGAATCAGGAAAACAAGTAGCAACAATGGCTAGACTGTGCTCTTATACTTGTAAAATGCATTTGCTTTGCCTTCTGGATTCCTCAGACCATCAAAACAAAATTATCGGCCCAAAATGATTGACAACTACTCAGCTACAGTCATTTCATAGTCAGTTAACCCAACTGACACTTGTTCACTACTAAACCTCAAAAGCCACATTTTTGAATAACAATTCAATTACAACATTCAACAACTTTGACTAGGAATGGAAAACCAGAATTAAAAAAGATGGGTTCTTTAGTACCTCATCAGGAAACCCACTTGCAATAGCCTGCTGCTTGTTAAAAGTCCCATTAAGACTAATGATTACACCATCGGTTGTCTCCAGGGTGAAAACATCGTGTTTTTTACATATGGGCGCAGAGTAAAACACTCTCTCTTGCCTGAAATTGAACGAATTTGCAACCAAAAATTCAAAATCCCAAATTAACAGTACGGACAAATGAAACCCTAGAACAGAAATGAGGGGAATTCAACTCACGGAGCGGAAGAAACGCCGGCGACGGCGAGTCTATTGTTTCCGTGGTTGTCTTGGGATTTGACGAGCCACCAATCGTAGAGAGATACCTTCCGAAATTGAAAGCAAAATCAAATGGATAATGTAAAGACGTGAAATTGATAAGGAGGAAGAAGAGATGGTACTTACGGTAGGCTTGAAATGCGGTCTGTCGGTTTCAGTAGAGGAAGGAGGAGAAGCCATGGAAGCAGTCTACTGCAAAATTAGGAGGGACACACTGCTGTAATTTGTTAGCTGCTTTGGTTTTCCAGTTCTTCTCTTCTACTTGTGTTCTTCTTTTGCCTTGCTGGCTTTTGTTTCAGACCAAAACAAAAAACTCTGCTGTAATTTTGCCCCTCAAGTTTTCATTTTATTAATAATCGCTTATTATCCGCACTCGCGAGTGAGTTGGGTTTAGCTATAAAACCATGCGTTTAAGGAATTTATCAAATTATGTTTTGCTTAAATTATTTTTAATAAGTTAATGAAAAGTTTAAAACAACTAAGTTATTATAATAAAAAGCAAAAAATAAAAATAAAAAATAATAACAGTGCAGATAATTATAAAAAGTGGATATATTGGAAGTTAAGACTTATAACTATAACAAAAAACTCCCCACTACCCATTAATGTACTTCAAAAAAAAAAAAAACTAATCTATTATCAACCTTCAAATAAAACAAGGAAAAACCGAAAAATGATGCATATATTTACTATTCGAAAGTCAGGCGTGTTGATGTTTTTGATGAAATCTTTTTTGTAATTGCCTAAAAAACCAAAACCAATGTAGCAAAAAGATCTCAAAGATTTAAAACTAAAAGAAATTTTTTTCAATGTTACCGTAGCACCACGTGTCATTGTCTAGTGATCCTCTCAACCAAGGAAAAGACACCATGTGCACATTTTTTGACACGTCATTTTAAGGTAAATAAACAACAATAAATCAGCCTACTTCAAGGAAAAAAAAGATTATCGACCTCCCGTTAGTTCTATCTCTACTGTCAGCTATCGTTAGTTCATCATTTTCACCACATAAACCCTAGAGAGAATTATTTCATGATAAACAAAGACTGGGTTGGGTAAAGACTGTATCAAGGGAGAATGGGAGATGCAAAGATTGCAACTTCTTGTATCCAAAGCACGTGAGTATGGCAAACGATGATTATAATCAAGGCAAACAAGTATATTCGAATGGATCTATTGAAACATACAAGTAAATTCAATCACATGAAACATAGAAGAAGTTGATTACAATACCAAAGATAATCAAGCTTTACAATAGAACTATAGATGGATAATATATATCAATCATGCTTTGGTCACATATGTACATTTCCTCCACCAAATGCAAACTTCACCATATATGTTAATGTCTCTCACTTCAACCTCATCTCACCATATGTTCAATAATCAAGCCAATTGGAATCTCCTGGTGCGCATCCAATATAATAGCGTTTTACTATGAGTATGATTAAACCCTGCAACAAGGTTCAATTGAGATCCACACACTGTTATCCTCCTGCACCATTCACAAAATTCGAACAATATGAATCTGATATCTTAATAGCATACTCCTCGCTTTCATATTATATAACAGATTTAATCAAAATCGTCAAATCGAATGAAAGTTATAAAACTCACCTTTGTCTTGCTTGGCTCGATTGCTTAGTCCGTATTGATTCTCTCTTTCTCTTTCTGTGAATTTGGCTCTACAATTCAATGAATATGAAGAGGAAAATTGATTGGTATATGATGGAACACAGATCATGGGTAAGCAAATTACCCATATTTGAGTGAAGAACTAATAAGCCGTAAGAGACGAGATCTCATGAGAGACTGAAAGAAGATGAATTTCGTCACGGGACTATTCTTGGAACTAAGTTAACTGAGTTCTGTTCCATTTGATGTTGTATTGCAACAGTTTCGTTTTTTGTTTGACGTTGTTACATTTTACTGTAGTCGAATACATCAAACTAGGGCTGACAATTTGGGTCATGTCGAAACCAACCAACCGAGTACCAACCGTACCAACCTAGTTGGTATACCAAAGACTTGGTAACCGACTTACTTGGTACGGTATACCGTACCAGTCTTGGTAACATGGTTGGTACTTGGTATTGAGATTTTCATACCATTGGTATACCATACCAACCATGTATGTATAATTATGCAAAAATACACTCATATCTATGTAGGAAACAAGAATTGAACCTCTAACCTCTTACAAACAACCTATAAAATGTATAATATATGTAAAGACAATTAAAATATATGTATAATATATAATATATGTATTGTTTTATATTTATAACATCCTACAGATATAAATACAATTAAAATATAAAAAATTTAAATTTTGGCAAGAACGAATGTTTCGAAACCATGACTGGTCTGATGGAAAATATGACCACATACCACTAGACCAAAGTTATCATTACATTATATTTGTGAAAAAAATTATATTTATCACTTCATTTTTTGGGTTATAATCTAAACTTGGTAGAGACCAATTACTAACCGTACCAACCGAGTACCAACTGTACCAACTAAGTCAGTATACCAACTTTGGCGGTTGGTTTTGGTAGAGAATTTTGCCTACCAATCATAAGTTGGTTGGTACATGGTATTGGTAAATAAGGTCGGTATATATACCAATGTCAGCCCTACATCAAACAATGATTATGAGATAGCGTATTAAAAAATGTACACATGGCGTCTTTTCCTTATTTGGGAGAACCACTGTACAATGCCACGTGGTGCTACGGTAGTACTGAAAAATTTCTCAATTAAAGTTACTATGGGTTTGACCGTAAAACACCATTGGACTTCAAAAGAGGAAAACAAAGACGAGGAGAAAAAAAAGTACGTGGTAGTGTTTTATCCTACTTTTGATGGAGCAGTTATCTAAAAATAAAAATAAAAAAAAATAAAAAAAATAAAAAAAAAAACCCACGATGATATCAGCAGGACTATAAGGATACTGGTACATATCATCAAAAATGTTTTTGCATCTCCATTTCCATATAAACCAACAGCAGAAGACAAAGAAAACATTTCAACTTAAATTATAAATGTGATATGCACAGGTAAAAAACTAGTATTATCTCAACTATAATAAAGCTGGAAGGTTTGAAAATTCACCAAATTATAAACTGTCAAACTTGCCCTTAATGAGTCATCTAGAACAAGTAAAAATAGGAATGTGAAATCCACACTTCCCAAATTGTAATTTATACACCCATTTTCTATTGTTAGTCATCATTTACATAAGAAGACAAAAATTAAGTCACTAAAGACAAAATTTTAGTTACCACAAATGGAAAATGAGAGTGTGGATATAATTTGGGGAGTGTGGATTTCATTTCCCTAAAAATAATAGTCATTATAGTAAACAACAAAAATAAAAATAAAAAACAAAACAGAGATAATTAAGAATAACTACTTAGGTCGTGAGATGTATAACTGTATAATATAGTAAACCGAATATAACCGCTTTACTTTCTTTTTAGGTGATTGGAATCCTATGCAAATGCACGGGTAAAAGGCTAGTATAAAGAAAATACAAGGCCCAAAAATAACTAAGACAAGTGCGTGCGTTGTTTTGCTTTCACTTTTCAAAATTCAAACCAAGTTTAGGGGCGTTGTCGGTTATGTACAGAGAAAGCGAGAGAGAGCCATTTGTTTCTTGGATCCTCCGTAATTCGATGATTGCTGGCCGTTCTCAATTCCATGTAAGTAGTGACTCTCTCACTCTCTCTATTTGCTTGAATCTCGTGTTGGAATTACAAATCCAATTATCTACAATTAGATAATTGTTTTTTAAGAATTGGTGGTGCCTTGGATTAATTGGTCGAGAATATTGTTGCCTCGAAAAAAGAGAGGGGTGGTCGCCTCGCTTGTTTCACTGTCGCATAAATGATTTCGATATGTTGTTTGCGATTTCAAGAGATTATTGCCCTTTAATTTCATGTTAAATGTTGCGGGGCTTTCTACTTTGGGCAATTCATGAATTTGCGTAGGCCTTTGCTTGAATCTATATGAATATGAGCATGAAATTACAATCAAAATATCGGTGCTCCCTCTTTTTCGTGGGGTTGAAGTACCGGTTTGAAGATTAGTGCTCCCTCTTTTCAAGGGGTTCAAGTACCAGTTTTTAAGATTTTCATGATTTGTCTTTGATTAATATGTTGCCTTTTGATTTATGAGTTGCCTTTGATTAATTGGTGGTGCCCAATTCATGATTCTGTTGCCTAAGAGATTATTACTGTTGCCTAAGAGATTATTACTGTTGCCTTGAAAGTAATAATTGATCTCTAAAGAAAGGGTATCAAGAGAAATTGTCGAAAAAGCAGAATATTAATGTTGCCTTTCAAAGTTCATGCCTAGCAAATCTGATCTGAGTATTGGTCATTTGAGCTTGCAAATTTCTAATGCAGTGAGTTGTAACAAAGAGAGATTATTGTTGTCTTTTAAAGTTCATGATTCAACACTTTGATTTATGAGTTGCCTTCGGTTTATTGGTGGTGCCTAGTTCATAATAAGAGATTATTATTGTTGCCTTGAGAGTTCATGCTCTTATTTTGTTTATGGGAAGAAATAACTGAGTGTTTGTATGTTTCTGTTTTGTACAACTAGGTCATTCTCGAATTGCAACCTTGATAAGACATTTTTTTGGAATTGCAGTTTTTGGTGTTTGCATTACTAGGATTTGGTATTGTGAATGACAAAGAAGCATGTTTTGACATGGACCCCCTACAGCAAAAACTTGGTCTAGCCATCTATGAGATGGGAGCAGTCCTAGGTAGATTAGAGGAACAAATTCGTTCGGAAAACTCAATTTCTCTTCCCACGTTCGTCTACCATTGCTCCATCTACAGTATGGCAATATGTAGCTACAAAGGTATTTAAAACTAGTTCATTTCTTCAAACATTAATTCTGAGGGGAAGCACGATAATTTATTTTGCAATCTCGACTCGAAGGTTTTGACGAAATCTTAAACCAAATGACAGTACCCTCTCCTCAATAAGGTAACAGAATAAATATATGAAGTCTGAACTCAAAATTTCAGCCAAAAAAAAAGAACTCTAAATTTCAACAAAAAAAAAAAAACTCTAAATGAGCTGCATAGTAGGATGATAAAGCAAATTGTTAATTATGTGGCACAAATCCCACACACAACTAGTTGTCAGGTTTCACTGGGAAGAACTGAAAGAGGCGATGGCATCCATTTCCTGCTGCAAAAGATGGGCATCAATAAAGACATCCAGATTCTCTCCCTGCATCACATTACTTATTGTATGATGAGTAATGCCAACACGATGATCAGTTACACGACCTTGAGGAAAGTTGTACGTACGAATACGTTCTGATCGATCCCCACTACCAATCTGTTTAGATAATGAGCTCCAAAATCAATCAATGCCGAAAACAAATCTATCAAATTAATTGTCAGACATCAGTCATACCTGCTCTAATCGAAGTTTTGACCGATTGTTCTGCAGTCTAGACCTTTCCATCTCATATAGCTTTGCACACAGTAGCTTGAGTGCCTTGGCCTTGTTCTATACAGGAACCAAAAGTTAAGAAAAATAAAGTGAACAAAAAAACGAACATGACAGAAGTCTACGATACAGAACCATAAACTTGCACATCATATATATCCCAATACAACAAGGGGAATGAAAGTCAGATTTTCATGTGAACTTTGCATGTGTCAACTCTAAAATTTCTCAAGGTCAAGGCTATGTTGAATTAACCAAGAAAAAAAGAAGAAGAGAGTCAATGACCGAATTCTTGCCGACAGTGAAGAAAATCCAAAAACCATAATTGTTGGGGCAGTGAGGAAAATCCCAAAAATTATAAATTGGAGAAAGAGTGAAGTTGTTGCCATAGTTTCCAGTGACATAGAGTGGGGAGTCTACAAGAAAGCTGAAAATCGGCTCTAGACGGTCCTAGAACACAAAGGAGCATTGCTGATCAAAACTATCGTGTAGATTTGATAGCCATCATGGAGACCTACTGAAGAGTTTGTCCCTGACTTGTGCTCGAGTTACAATGGTTTCTAATCCTTTTCTGCTGGTGTCTATATCTTCTTCTACATGTTCTTTTCATCAAAGTCTTGAATAACCACTTCCTCCTTTTGTAAAAGCATAAAAACTCCAGTTTTATCTTAGTCATCTAAAATTTTTAATATAACACCCATTCAGTATATAACACTACCAACCCCAATACTCCCATTTAAAACATCATATATCCGCCACTATCATGTAAATCTGAAAATTGTACATCACGAGATGGATGAATTTCGAAAGTACGCAACAAAGAGACCCTCGTCCTTTCTCAAGATCTCTACATTATCTCACCATAAAATATGACAATGGTGCATCAAGACCCTCATCATTAGAAATCGGAGCAAGAAGAAATCTCTAAAATCTTATTTTCTCTTTAGAGCAGCCTAAAACCCTTGAACTTCTTTCAAATTAGCAGCTGCACTAGCTTGTTCGCTTTCCTTATTTTGGCCTAGTGATTATTATGATCTAGTAATTATAACCTAAAAATTGCTCCAAGTGCATTTCATGTTATTAATTTTTAATAGAAAGCTACCAAAGTAATTAAGCCTAAAAATTGCAATAGGTGTCAGAACTGTGGCACCTCTTTTGTAAAGTTCACACTGCTATCGGAGATTAGTTCAAGGACTTGCTTGCACCTCAGGCATAAGTTTGAGGACAACTGTTATGGTTAAGCCTCCTGTTGTGATTATTTCTCTAGGACAACTGTTATAGTTAAGGCTCCTGTTGTGATTATTTCTCTAGGAGTGCTTTTGTTACATGGTGCCATTGGAAGCAGTTTGTCAAAAGCAGATAAAAGTTTTACAGAGATTTGAAGTGTCTTTCGTAAAAGCACTTGAAGTATTTCTTTAAAAACCACAAAAAAGTGGTTCTATAACTCAAAACACTTCCCTGTTTATACCAGAGGCTACCAAAAAGCGCTTTAGTCAATTTTAGAAGCAATCGCAAACAGAACCGTACTTATAGTAGCATATAATAGTTGAAGACAATGACAACTTTGGTTGTATTTATGTATTGGCAACATCATCAATCACAACTATTTAGGAGATGGCAGTCAATGATCCTAAAATTAACACACCAAAACTGCAATTACTACAGAAGGTTAGAGATCATACCATATGTTGGGATCGTTCATCTTGTATGGCTATGGTCATCCCAGTTGGAATATGAGTTATTCTCACAGCACTGTTTGTTGTATTTGCATGCTGACCCCCTGAACCACCAGATCTATAGGTATCAATTTTCAGATCTTCGTTCCTCAAGTGGACATCTACCTGCACCAGCCCAAATACATGTGTGGTGTCCGATAGCCTGAGACTGATGGATCATTTGTATGAAAGAATTGTAACAATATCATTCAACTCAGAATCAAAAGGTTATCACCTGATCAGCTTGGGGGAGGATAGCAACAGAAACAGCACTAGTATGAATGCGTCCAGACTTCTCTGTCACGGGAACTCGCTACAAAAAGGAAAAGTCAGTAACTTCTCCAGCAGTTATTAATAATTAGTCAACCAGGTGAGAAAGAAACCTGTACTCTGTGAACACCACTCTCAAATTTAAGTTTGCCATAAACATCAACCCCTGAGATTGCTGCGCTTGCTTCCTGGAAAGAGTCATAATTACAAGTGTCAGACGTGGTGAACCCTGAACTCTTAAACACCTGCGGTAGATTGCATCAATTAATATGTAATTCAGATAGTGCACACCTTATATCCTTTAAGATCAGACTCAGTAATATCCAACACTTGAAACGTCCAACCCTTATTATGTGAGAATCTCTCGTACCTGTATTTAGTTGTTATACAGAAAAGGCGAGTCTTACAAGAGAAAAGCATACAAGGATGTAAATCAAGAACTTACATTTTAAATATGTCCATTGCAAACAAAGAAGCCTCCTCCCCACCGGTTCCTAATTAAATCTATAATTCGTCAAACACTAGGAAACAAGAAAAGCACAAGAAACAACATAGAAAAGTGGTTGTGGTCTGTGAGACTTAAAATAATACCTGCTCTAACCTCCAATATGCAATCCCTCTCGTCGGCGTCATCCTTGGGGAGCAGGGTCTTGAGCAACAAACTGTGCAGCGTCCTCTCATGGTTGATGGCCTGATCCAACTCATGGGTTGCCATATCAAGCATGTCTCTGTCATGGGAAGACTCGGCCACGAGTGACCTCAACCCATCAATCTCCTGGCAAACACACGCACGATCTTACTATCGAATCAAGTTGTGATTAAAGCTAAAATTTAATTATACCTTGTGTGTGGCTCTAAGCTGATTTATAAGGTCCATGGAGGAGCTAATTCTGCGAAGCTCCTTATTGGCCCTGGCATACTCTTCTGCTGAGGAATCCGGCTGACTTCATCCCAACCAATATGAGCGACCTCGTTTCAAATTAATTTAAGAACAAAAAGCAAGCGAGCAAGTAAGGAACCTGGTTGATGATGCTGTGGAGACAAGCATTCCTTTGTTCGATGAGGGAGAGCCTTTGCTCCATGATCTTGACCAGCTTTGGTGACAATTGAGGCTGCAAATCTGCTCGTTTTGCGTCAAAATTCAGAACAAGACCGTTTATAAAGAAGAAGAAGAAGAAATTAGAACCTGTGGAGTAAGAACGAATGAAGCCACTCTTGATTTGTTTCATGGCGTGCACCAAACTACGCCGCACTTGACTTGCCATTCTCTCACTCTAATTCATATTTGGAGAAGATGAAGCAAATAAAGACGTGGGTTCGGGCGGTTCAAAATTAAAGATCACTGATCCGGCCCGGACCCGAAACCGGACCCGCAAAGTCCACTTAAACCCTAGCTAAAAGCTTTATATCCAAGCCCTCCGTTGCTTCATTTCGCACCCGCCTTCTTCTCACTCACCCAGATCCAGAGCCTCTCTCTCTCGCTCAAGTACTCTCTCTCTCTCTCTGTACGATTCTGATTGATGCTTACAGTTTTGTAGTTGTTGAAAACAGAGATGAAGGTGATCGCTGCTTATTTACTTGCGTTGTTGGGCGGCAAGACCTGCCCTACCGCCGAGGACATTAAGACCATCCTTAGCGCCGGTACGTCTTTTGCTTTCTGTTATTCATTTTCGATTCATTTTCTCATTGGGTGCTTAATCATATGCCCTAAGTTTGTGGGTTTTCATTTTTGAGTGTTTTCTCTTCCGTTACTCTAGCATGCCGTTTTGTCTGTAATTGGTTGACTCAATCCAATCCAATCGAAGCGAATTATTACTAATTACAAAGAATTGGGTCTCGAAGGATTGGGTTTAAATGCTCTGTTGTGTGAGTCTTGGATACATCTGGATATTAGGCAACCACTAGGAATCTTTCTGTTAGGACCTATCACGCATATGCCAATGTTGTTATACTGAGCACATTGATTTTCCAACTGCTTTTAGTGTTTCTGTTTTCTATTAATGATGAATCACACGGCAGTTGAATAATGACTGCATAGATATGTATTTTAGAGGGTCAGTTTTGATGTTCAACTAATTCAAGTGCCAATGCTTGTATTTGTACACAGTTGGTGCTGAAGCTGATGAGGACAGGATTCAGCTTCTTCTTATGGAAGTTCAGGGTAAGGACATAACTGAGCTTATTGCTTCTGGACGGGAGAAGTTGGCCTCTGTCCCATCTGGTGGCGGTGGTGCTGTTGCAGTGGCTGCCCCCGCTGGTGGTGGCGGCAGCGCTGCTCCTGCTGCAGCTGAGGCAAAGAAGGAAGAGAAGGTCGAGGAGAAAGAGGAGTCCGATGATGTAAGTTATCTCATTAAGATTTATATTTGTGTGTGTTGTAGGATATGTTTTGTCCAATACTACGGATTCATAACTACGCAAAGTTTGCATTTTGCTGATACATTGGTTTGTCCAATACAATGGATTTAGTTGTATGAAACATTGAAACATGGTCAAGAGCTTCCATTTTAATGGAAGAGTTGTGTATGCGATTTTGCTGTAGGGAAACATATTGTATGTTTATAAGATCATAGTTTAATCAATAGTCCTACCATTTGCCTTTGTTTTTGTTCTGTCCCTAGGACACTCAGATTGCATGGGATACCTGTATGTTTTGTGACATCTGATTTTGAGCCTCTTCTTATATTCCCTTTTGTTTCTGGTTGCAGGATATGGGCTTCAGTCTCTTTGACTAAGGTGGTTTGAATACTTGCGTACTGAAGAACTACTTTCTTATTCAAGCTAAATAGAGATTTTTGTTTGCTGGAGTTTACTTTTTGGTTATTGTAGTAGATGATATTGTTACTATGGATTTTAATGCACTTCTCTATCCATATTTCTTCGCAATGAAGAATGGACTTATTTTAGCTCTTTTTTGTTCGTTACTCTTTATATTTGGTGGTTTGTTGTCAAAGCTTTTATATGTTTAGGGCTGGAGTCTAGTAGGGAGACTACCCATTCAGATTTCTGATGGCATTTGTAGGGCTGCTTAGAGTTCTAGTGAACCCAACAGACAAATTAGAGTAGGCTGTCCCTATTCATACATCTTACTGTGCTATTGGAGTAGGATATTCATTCATTCTCGTTCTTCCTGAATGTCTGGTGGATCTCTGCCTTTTTTGATCTTGCACTTGAAACTGAATGGCTTCCATGAATCTATTCTGCTTAAAACCGTACTGCTTGCTGCGACTTGCCTCCTCCCACTTTGTTCCTTCCCTCACTCAGTTTGGTCTGAATATGTCCATTACAATCAGGTGAAAAGGGCCTGGTTTCATTGATTATTTGCTACCCTCAGATTATTCGTTTAAACTAGGGTTTGTCCACTTACTGAAATCTCTTTTGTCGTTGTGGACTGGTGTTGCATATCTCCTTCCACGTCTGAACCTGAGCATAACAGTTTTTTGTACTTGAATGTCGCTGAAATCTCCACTGTATACTATACCCAGATCTTACCCTCGAATGACAAAGATTACGTTAGTTTGCCTAAAATTGAAATCACCAGGGCCTTGTTAGAACCCCTTAGCTTTATCATAAACTCCTAATGGAGAACAAAGCTTGATATCTCCTAATGGATATAAATAAAAAACAAAGCCAATTCTATTTTCATATTGGTGGGGAAAGAAGAGTGTGTCTGTGTGTAGAGACGAGGGAGAAGGAAGAAAAACAATAAAGTAATAAAAGACATGTTGAGTTGAACATGTCACATTTGACATGAAGAATGGAAAAGTGTCGGATTTTATTTGCCCTATAGGATCCATGTGGATTTGACATATGGTTTTGGAGAAGAATTTCTGTGTTTTTTTTTTTGATGCTTTCTAAGTCATTTTTTGTGTATGTAGCGGCTTGACATCTTCATTGGAGATACTCTTTGTACAATTAATCTAGTCCATTGAATGGTATGAAATCTAATAGCTTGTATGATGTGTAAAAAACTGTGCAAAAAATAATGTCCCTTAAACCAGACTTATACATTCTATCATTTTTTACTTCAATATAAAATCTAATATCATCTATCCTAAAAGAAGAGATGTGCGTTTAAGACGGCCCCCAACTTTCTTATTCTCTGACCTAGAGCGCCGATCGCCTAGGTTTACACAACCAAGATTTATGCCCTGTTTGAAGGAACACCTTTGCGACAACATCGTGCCGTTGTCAGACGGGCCAATTGGATTTTCTAGTTTAGATTTTAATCGCTGTATAGATTTCAGAAAATCATAGGTTTAATTGTTGTTGTTGGGTTTACTTTCTCAAAATTTCTTTTATGCACTAAGGTGCAAGTGAAATTGAGCAAATAATATGCAGTATTTTGATTCGGCTATTATAACACACTGATAATTTTTAAGTAAATGAATACATGTACAATTCGTTTTGAAATGGGAGTCAGAAATTTATACATCTTGGTAATACCAATTCGATGTAGGAATATGTTTTCGATACTTTTCATGTACCAAGGCATATGTGTATAATGGGTATATTCACATATAAATTCTCAATTATAGTAAAGTGAATAAGTAAATATATAAAATAAATTTGATGAAAGTAAGAGAAGAAATTAAAATGAGGAGAGAATCGAGAAAGAAGAGTGAGGAAGGGTTGAGAAAAATGGACAAGAAGGATGAGGCAACACCAACCTTCTTCACTCTATATATATCTCACCGACCTCGATTGTGGGGTGGTGGGGGGGGGGGGGGGGGGGGGGGGGGAAGGACCTGTTCTTGGACACACCGACTGGGTTTGGTCGGCATCCACGGTCAGGCCATCTCCTGCCTTACCTCGGCGATGAACTATATTGATTAGAACCCCTCCAACCTTCCTCAAGCCTGTGGTGGTGGCTAGCACCAGTTCAAACTGAAAAGGAGCCAACTGAAGAGGGTACTGTGGAAGACGACTTTCCTCTTAGTCCGACCACAGATTGAAGGCGGACTCTCGACACTTATGGAGTTTTTGAAAGACATCATGACGTAAACTGGTTTCAAGTGAGAAGAGTATTTTCTTGTAAGTTATCGATTGAAGTTCTGTGCTATGGAAACTTGAGGTAATGAGTTGTATTTCTTGTATTAAATCTGGGTCAGGGAGTTACAGCTATCTATATCGCACTACATACATATATACTAATACCGTTAACAAGATTGAAACAAAAAAAAATAGTCCCAAGTGTTTCTAAATAAGGAGATAAGAACATTAGGTCGAATAAGATATACTCTTATTATAGGCGTTTAATTTGATCGGATCAAAAATTAAATTGAAAGGAAGGAATTTAGGGTTCTCTAGTCTACATTCGATATTCCCATAAGGCGATTTGAGCACTTACACATTAATGGTGCAAATACTCCTTGGTGCGTAGAATCCGCTCCCTTATTATTATTATTATTATTTTTTTTGTTTGAAGAGCAAACTTGGAAAAAAGTGTAAAATTTTCTAGGGCCGGGTGTATTTAGATATTTGCTGTGTATAAATAAAAACACCCTAATATACATAATTACTTAAAAAGCGACGATAATTTATGTAATTTGTTTTTTATTTGGTTTGGTTTCGGTTTTCAAACATGGAAATCCAGATCTCTTGATTTTACGGTTTTCTTTTTACCATTTGGTGCGATTTTTTTTTTCGTTTTTTATTTTGGTTTATGTTCGGATTTGATTTGGTTATTTTTCAGCTTTTGAATTTGAAGTCCCAACTTTACAAAGAATCGGTGCAGCCGTCCTTAAGCCTGGATAGAAATATGGGTAGAGTATTAAGAACATGTTAAGAAATTTATTTTCCTGTCCTTCTGTTACGTGTCTTAACCTAATCATTTCTTTATTATAATATATTACAGCATTGATAGAACTTCTACATCATTCAGGAGACTCTATGTAATGCCTATAAATAAGCTTTCTATCAATGAATGAGTAGACCATTATTGTTGTTATATTTTCTCCTACAACACATTATCAGACTCTTTGTTCTAACCTTGAGTTCATAGCTGAAAACCCGAGAAACCTGAAGAAAGAAAAAAATCATGAAACCCTAAATTTCTTCCCCCACTGACGCACCACCTACCCTCGTTGCCCTCCTCTGCCCTAGGTTCAATATATGGCTGCCTCCTCTTATGAATGTAGTCCAAATCAGTTTTGATGGTTATGTTTCTTAAAGCAGCAAGTCTGCAGCCCTTGGCTACATGAAATAATATAATGGTCATTCCTCAAATTGGTTTCACTCTTCACGCCCACCTTCTCTACTTTGCCCTACTTTCACCGATTCTGTGGTACAGAAGATTCAAATACGCACAAAATGGGCTTTCATCTAGTTTGCACGCTAGTCATCATCAGGAGATGGCTTAGAGTTGGCAGTTCATGGAAAAGCTCGTCGGTCCACTCTAGTGTTGGAGCTCTCCTTCGACGAGCGCAACCTGCTCTCCGTCACCTACAAGATCGTGATTGAGCAACAACGACGTACTACGCTTGGCGCCAACTCACCTCATATTTCTTTTGTTTTATGGGAATAACAACTTCATTCAAACTTTTTGGACACTACAACCGAAGGCTAATATGACCTCAATAAAACCTTGCCCGATCAAAACAAGTAAAAACGAGCACCACAACCTAATCTCTACTACTATAAAGCCAGGCCCTCAAAAGCTTCACCAAATTGTGAACTTCTATAATTATCTTTAATGAATCAACTAAAACAAATAAAAACTAAGAGTTGTTATAGTAAAAGCAAAATAACAATAAAAAAACTTAAATAAATAAATAATCATAAAAACTACCGATTAGTAGGACGAATAACTGTATAATACGGTAAACTTAATTAACCGCTCATACTTATCTTTAGTTGATCGTGATTATGATTCTGTCAAATATGCACGGGTAAAAGACCAGTGTTAATAAAACAAACCATATATTACATTTTCATGGAGCCAATGAGTCCCAACTTCTTTCAAAACTTGATATAATCAGTTTGTAAAGCTTACTTGGCCAAACAATGGCTGCCTTGTTGCTGTTACAATCAATCCATTAGAAGCCAAATACGCAATACAATACAATCAACAATTTATTTAAGAGTGCCAGATTTCAAAATTTCCATTATTCTCAACAAAGTTAATTTTACATGATAGTAGTTTGAATGGTGCCGGCAAATAATTGGGGGGCTCCACGACACTCCTTTGGTCGCTTCATAGCTCCGCCTTTCAGTAAAATACCATGTGAGGGCCCGGTTAGGTTCCAACGATGTCCGGTGAGATTATGATGAAATCTCTAGTGACACACGGCGTTAGAGTCCGATGAGGTTATGGTAAAGTCTTTTCTCAATATATTTTAAAAATGTGAGCAAATGTTCAAATATACAAAACACTTGGAACAAGCACTACAAAAAAACCAAAATTTCTTGGAATGAGCATTAAAAAACGTACTTGACAATTTTCCTTTGAGAAATTTTATTAACACATCTCTAATTACTAAATACACATTTCATACTTAATACACCACCTATTAACTTTTTTGTTTTAACATTTTACTAGATACACATACTCAAACTTCCTACAATACCCTTATTTAACATATACAAATTATTCACAAAATAAACAACTTGTTCACTACACATATTTTTCTAGATCTGCTACTCAATTTATTTAAAAAAAAAATTACACATTACTGAGATTTTTCTCAAAAGGTTTCATATTTCCTCATACTGTGTCACCTTATTAACATATTCCTCGAAGGTTTTTATTTTTCTCTAAAGGGTTTCACCTTATTAAGATCTTTCTCGAGGGATTTCCCTTTGTTAACATCTTCTCCAATTAGTTTTCTTCGACAAATTTTCTTCTCAAGAAGCGAGCCTCTTACTCAAATTGATTTCAAGATTTCTTGAGCCTACCGAATCAAACAAAACAATACAATACATCACCAAAGCCCTTAACGGAACTTTCAGCATTAGAATGTTCAACCTTGTGTAAAACTAAATTAACCGATCTTGGGAACCATTACATAATATTCATATGCGGTATCAAAATATTTGTACTCGATTTAAATTTAAAATTAGAAAATGTTTGAAGTTAATATGAATGTCTTAAACGAGATATTTTATTTGAACTAAGTTTATTTATTTTTGATATAAATGTCTTTTTTAGTAATTTTATATATACACAATGTCTTATATAATTTATATAAAAAAAGATACGTGGATGTGTTACTAAATTTTTTTTTCTTTTTTTTTTCAATTCAAGTCTTATTCAAGACCAACCTGATCTTTCACGGGTTGGTCCCACCTTCTAATATTGTGCCGATGCCACGTGCAAGCCAAAAAATAAAAATGAAAAATGGCAAAATAAAACCGAAATCAAACGCAGAGAGCCTCCTCGTCGTCACCTTTGCTTTTCTCTCTGCAACTTTCTGTCTCTGTTGCTCGATCGCAGTCCGGGTAAGATCACTCGCAAACCAATAGTTTGGATTTGGATTGCTAATTTGTAATTGTGTTTGCATGTGCGTGATCTTGTATGAATCTGTTTATGTATTTTGGGCGGTATTTCTAGGGTTGTTGTGATCGATTCGTTATGTCAATTGATCAAACCCTAAGGGGGTTTTAACTTGTTCCCCAATTTGGCTCAACACTTATCACTCTTGGGAGTATTAAAACCTTGCACTATATTTAGGTATTGATATGGGGAAGGACAAATTTTCCAGTAGGTGCTAGTTTTGTGCTGATAGTGATTAATGTGCCGTAGCTTGCGTTAAATTGAAACTTAGTGTACCTTTTAGAGGCTGATAGTTTCGTGAAGTTTCTGGGAGGGTATGGGAGCTGTGCACGGTTTACTACCTAAGATTTTATCATGATTTGAACTGGGTCCTTTGTATTACTTCTTTTTTTATTTTTCATGTCTAAGCAGATATGGGTTATTTGGTCATTGTTTTACTTGATTCTGTTACTTGTTTGCTAGATGCTCAGAAACACTCGTACATGTTATTGTTATTTGATTATTGACAAAATTCTTATCTCTAAAGTGTATCATAAACTAGCTAATCCAAGTACAAACCTCTTTTTTCCTTTTCCATCAGGCTATTGACCATCAGTCTGGAAGTTCACTGGGTCTGTAGAATTAAATTTATGAATAGTAAGTACCGTACATAATTCAACGTCAATCAGCACAGTTTTCTTACACAAGTATCTGGCTCCTGCAAAGCTGAATCATGTCAAGTGGATCTGTTAGACGTGTCTCACGTCAAGATATACAATTGGTAAGCTTGAACTGGCCTTTTATTGATAAACTTTATCATAAAACATCTACTTACTAATTTCTTCATTATTCTTTGGTATTAAGAAACTTCGATAATCATAACTATTTTAAATATGCTATAGGTCTGGACAGCTCCAGGAGATACTTTCTTGTGAATATTTCATTGGGAAGTAAAAGAGTAGAGTTCTTAGTTACATAATCAAATCTTCTATCTGACATGTTTTTTCGCCAAGTCCATATATTAAGTTTATAGCATTTTCAACTCATTTATAGGAAAATCTAATGCATGAGCTGCCAAACTAACTGAGTTTGATCCATTTGTAAATGACACTAGTGCCAAATGCACTTCAAGATTTGCATTGGTCTGCTGTTCTAAATAGTAATTTTTTTCTTTCTTTCTGATTTTGTTTATTTTCACTGATTTCTGCTTATATTCAGGTGCAAAACCTTATCGAGCGATGCCTTCAGCTTTACATGAATCAGAAGGAAGTGGTGGATACGCTACTGGAGCAAGCAAAAATAGAGCCTGGTTTCACGGAACTTGGTAACCAATTATTTGGCTTTGCAGTTTCTCTCTTCTCTTTTTTTTTTAGACTTTGTTCTGAATACTTTTCTCGGTTTCCACTTGTTTTACATTATTGAGTGCACTGAAAGTAAAACAAATGTAAGACTGCATTCTCCTTGGCGCTGATCTCACACAACATTTTAACCCACATGACAGTATCTCTGGTGATTTCATAATTTTTGGCAGTTTTTTGGTATTGTGCTTGGTACATCTAAATGGGCCATTAGTTTCTATCTCTAGATCTATCAGTAGCTCTGAACTAGTGATAGGAGTCACCCTAATTTACTGTGAATTTAATAGGTGTCTGACTTATGCTAAATGATAACCAGGATTTATTCGTGTGTGTGGAATATAAATGCTGGTATTCTCTTCTGATGTGAATTCGACCCTCTTAGTTGAGGTCATCAGCGCCTGGTGCATCCTCACACTGGAGTCTTGGGTACCGATAATGCTCCTATAACAATACATATAAGCCTCTATGTCAGCATTTTATTCCGCCATTTGAAATGATCAATCCACATGTAATTTTGTTTGAACTCTTCCCAGCCCCAGACGATGAATCTTATGTAAATTCTTAGAAGTCAATGATGATGATCTTCAATATTTATCATTAAACATGTAACGCCTTCGGCCCCTGTTTGATAATTTTGAGTCGGTTTTTCAG
Organism: Fragaria vesca subsp. vesca; assembly: GCF_000184155.1. NCBI lineage: Eukaryota > Viridiplantae > Streptophyta > Magnoliopsida > Rosales > Rosaceae > Fragaria > Fragaria vesca. The sequence continues at coordinate 22,999,515 of NC_020496.1, read as the reverse complement.
TTCTCTTTACACACTTTTTTGTTCAAATGCTCATTACACACGTTCTTCTTGTAAAAATGCTCATCTAAACACTATCTTGCTTACCTCCCAGTTTGGCAGAAGCTTGAGGAAGAGAATCGTGAATTCTTCAGCGCTTATTACCTGAGATTAATGGTAAAGCAACAAATAATAGAGTATAACAGGTTGCTTGAACAACAAGCGCGGTTGATGCACCAGTTACACTCGACTGGAGTTTCCTCAATTCCCACCTCCAATGGATCTCACATTCCATCGAGTAAGAATAATTTTAACTTGGATGGATTTTTTATATTTTTTTTACCTTAGTTGTTGTCTTGTTGACACTTGTGGAAATAAGTTTACTACACGTGTCTGAGTGTAAATCCATCAATGTCTACATTGTTTATTACCCAAAAGATTGTCTTCACTATTTACACAATTAGTGGTCGGGGATCTAATAGATGTGAGACAAAAAGAATAGTCAGGGGTTAATGAAAAAACAAAAATTAACAATCAAGAACATAAATTTGAAAAAAAAAACCCAGTGGGAGTTTCTAGGAATCACACCTTGGGTTAGTTAACATCACAGAAACCTGGAGAGATGCAAAAGCTTTCAATTTTACCAACTTCAAAAATTCAGCAAATAAAATTGTCATATAGACAATTAGACATTTATGTTAAACAAAACCCTAAGTAATTATATATCCTTAACTAAAAAGGGAAGAAATGTAAAACAAAAGATACTCTAGACTAGATTATCATCTAGGCAAGCCAAATTAGGGGTTGGGAAGTAGATAAGTTTTCTACTTTTTTATGAGGCCTTGTATGAACATTAACTATCTGTCCATTGTGTTCTCAATCAGGCCTGTTTACTTAACAACCGATTAGAAGAAAAATTGGGAATGAATGTGACATGTTTGACTATATAGTGGACCTATTGATGTTGCAGTCAAATTCTGTTGCGAATACATGGCCTTCTATCCATGTCACTTCCATGTGATAGTTGACGTTTCTGCTAGAGTTAATACTAGTTTTACAGCCAAATTTTACCGTTAAGCTCTCCACCTGGCATATAATGTCTTGGATGAGCTCTTACTCCATCCGAACAGTCGTGTCATTTTGATGTCTGATTATTATTATTTGTTTCATAAGCTTTTGGGTATGGTCAGAGATTTTATTTTATTAACTCTTTAGGAATGAGAGTTATTTTACTGGTGTAAAGTTGGTAGTTTCTGTCATAACCTAACACCTCTACAACAACCGACTCCTAACTGACCTAAATAATAGACAGACATGGCATTTAAAGTAAGAGTGCTCCCATGAAGTGAAGTCCGTAGAGTGACCTATGTAGTGAAATAAGTTTCTGTTCTTGATTTGGTTTATAAGTGTCTGCCGATTGATTCAAATTAAAATTCTTTCCTGTTCTGAGGGCATGATATCTGTATTCTTCTGTTATACAATATTGTTCTGAAGCAGTGGCGGATCCAGAATTACAACCTTGGGGATGCTTGAACTTTTTTTAACCAAAAAGAAAAAAACTGAGTTTACATGTGCTAGTTTATTTATTTATTTATTTTTATTTTTATTATTATTTTTTTTAAAACCAAAAAGAAAAATAATGAGTTTACCTTGGGTTGAGAATTAATCACTGGTTACAGTTCAAGAGCATTGGGGTCTTAGGGATGCTTGACCGAGGAGAATAACACACTAAAAACAAAAAATGAGTTTACATGCTCTAGTTTTTTTTTTCCAAGCCTTTTGACTTGGGGATGCTTGAGCATACCCTAGAATAGGCTAGATCCGTGCCTGCTCTGAAGTATCAACAGTTCAGATTGGTGAGCAGACTGTTGGACACTCCATGAACAACTCAACTCTGACATTCTACGTGTTTGGCTTGTGTTCCATATGGCAGTGACATGCCTGTAACACAGTTGGTGCCTTTTATTCACATTCACATATTTTGAATACAAATCAAGTTTTTTTGTTTGTTGAGTTTAAATTTTGTGTTGAAACAAGGTCCTCTGAATCTTGCTTTGGAAGAATTCATATAAGTTGCTTGTTTGGTGTGGTGGAGTTAAATTGGTTGACCATAAATCTTTAATATTTTGTAATGTGTTTTAATATCTGTATTTTGGTACTGTGGTATGGAACTCTAACCTGAATTCTTTTTTTTCCTAATTTTATAATCCACACTCCCTGTTTTCTTTTTTAGAAACTTAAATTTCGTCTTCTGTAACTTCAGTTTGATCATTTTATAAAAGTTTCAACCAAAAAACGGAAGGAGTGTGGATTCCAAATTAGGGAGTGTGGATTTCATTCTTTTATTTTGTGTATTCAAGGTATGTACTTATTAAGTTTATTTCTTGTGTATCATATTTGATATTTTATTTATCCGAGTATCATGTATGTCTCTGTATCGGTGTCAGTTCTTCCTTGCTTTGTTGGTCCTCTCATTACATGTCTATAGTTGTGCTCTGACTGCCATCAGCTTGGAATTGATGTTGATTTCTCTCAGTGCATCAAAACTCAACATGCTATCCCCCAGACAGTGTAGGACCAGCATTGAAGACAGAAAACTTACACCATCAAGTTGGTACATGCTTACCGACTCCATTTACTAATGGCGGGTCTTCATTGCACAACAGTATGGAGAATACTCTTAAAATGTCTGCTCATGCCAACAGGATTGATGTCCCATCAAACATGCTTTCAACTCAGAGCTCCAACATGGGGGGGCTGATGCAAGGAATAAACGGGGGAATTATAAAATCTGAAGTTGGATATTCAGGCACGTCTTACATGTATGGTGCTGATGGCAGCAACATGGAAACACGACCCAATATGGGAGATACTTCTGTTGCTCCTTTCAATAGCGCAGAGGCCAATTCACAACCCCTAACTGAATCACTTCTTGATTCGGACACTTCAACATTTGGTTTTTTAACTCAGATTCCTCGAAATTTCAGTCTCTCAGATCTGACAGCAGACTTTTCTCAGAGTTCAGGTTAGTTCTGTGTATGTGGACCCTCATTTAAATGGTGAAGAATGGATGTCTTGTTAAATTATTTTGTGTTTAAAACCAAGATCCTGGATAGAATGAATTTTGATCTTTGTAGTGAATATTTCAGATATACTGGAGAGCTATCCTAGATCACCCTTCTTAGCTACAGATAATGAAAACTTCCTGGATCCTCGTGAAAGGGAACATCAGGGTGAGGGTTTGGCATGGCTTTCTTTTGTTTCGTTGCTAAGGATTGCTGATTTTGATCTGTAACTCTTACAGGAGACAATAACAGGCTGGACACCATTTCAGAAGGCGTGAGTTATGAAGAGTTTGCCAGTGAATAGTCATGTAATTTTAAAGTAAGTTATTACTGCCATTTTAATGCAATGCTGATTTTTCATGGGATGTTTTATCTTGCTAGTTCCATACCCCACAATAAAACTGGACTGGGTCTCTTTTCAGCTTTGAAATTCTGTTATCTTTTTATTTGAATTGATTTCCATGTTGACAGCCAAATTTGCTAGGACTTCATGTTAATGTTTACGTGAAATTATTTCTTGCACTATATTCTGTTCAATTTGTTGTATGCCCTTACTTTCAATGCCTTGTGTCAGGTCAATTTTCGTGCTAGGACAGAAGGAACATATACATAGCATTCAAGATTTTTAGAGAACTCAGAAGCTGAAACTTGTACTCTTTCAAGATTTTGGTTGGTGTGGAACTCACTGATGTAGTGAGAATTTGACAGTAGAATGCTGCTTCCAAAGTGGAAACTGGATAGTGATGGGAAATGTGTGTGACTTTGCACATGGATGATTGGTTCCTTGTGGTGAATTGATCTTTGAAACAAATATATTTTGTAGACTTATCCAACGAAAGAGTCATGATGGTTAATAAAGAAGTTTATGTATTTTGCTTGAGCTAATAAAGTGTTGTGAATGACTTGTATATAATGGGCGTCTTTTAACCTGTTGAACTCCTTGGCAATTGGAGGCTCTTTATATTAAGTTCTACAGGCATCTCATTTCACAAAGGCCCAACCCTACATCCGTTAGTTTTCTATCCCAATATGGAAATTGGAATGACATAGTTCTCTAGTTTCGTGTAAATGACTGTATTCATGAAAACAGTGTGTGTACATATTTCAGCTGGTATCGACCAGCAGTGAAATGGGAAAAAGAAAAAGAAAAAGAAAAAAAAGGTAACAGAATCACATTGTTTCAATCATAATGAAAAACTATTTCATGATGAATATATCAAACCACAGTGGTGATGCCACTGGTGTATCTGGGTCTCGTTCTATCAGGTGAGAGCCCCTCTTCCATGGTCTTCCGCTTGTTAGTACTTGGTGGCGGTGGTTGTTGTAACTGTAGCTGATGGTGTAATAGCTCTTCTTCTTCTTGTTCCTGCTGATCCTTTGAGATCTCCAATTTTTGACTTGCTTGTTCTTCAAAATTTGTTGGCTTTTCTTGGTTGTGATCCTTGGACTTGGTTTTTATTATACGAGGCCTAAGCCTATTCAAGTCTGACAATCTTACTGGCTTTAAGAAAAATTCTTCTGCCCCTTCTTCCAAACACCTGTTACAAAACACATCAGTTGATCAACTAAACTGAACAGAGGAATTCAATTTCGAGATTAATCCAACAAGCTTTCGATGAGGTTTACCTATTTATTCTTGAAGGCACATTCTCAGATGACATTATCACTACCGGTATGTTCTTGAGTGAAGAAGACTCCTGCAGAATGAGACAACATATTATGAATTCCTGAAAGATGAACATGTCGAAGCTGATTTATTTGGGTGGATAAAAACGTGGATATACTCTAATATATGTTCATGATATTCTAAGAAACAAGTGGTCAGAGAAACACCAGAGCGGGCAAAATCCATATTTGGATCAGTTGGAAAATCTCAATGGGGAAATGCTGAGGAAAATCTAGGGGAATATAATGATGAATGAGGAAAGAGACAAAGGGATATAGAAAACAAAGCATATATAACCTTGATTTTTCTGAGCAAATCATATCCTGTCATGCCAGGCATACAGTAGTCGGTAATAATTAGATTCACTTCCACTTCCTGCAAATTCATGGAAACCAAGATTAGAAACCCAGAAAATAAAATAAAAAATAACATGAGAGAGAGAGAGAGAGAGAGAGAGAGAGAGAGAGAGAGAG
>NC_020496.1:22967911-22994220 GCF_000184155.1 Fragaria vesca subsp. vesca | reverse complement strand
AGAGAGAGAGAGGTGAAAAGTAAGACATGCACATAGAAAAGTACCTGTTGATTGCTTGGGGAAACTGAAGGTGAATCAGGATTGGTCAGGTCATCCTCATAGAAACCCAGAAACTCTAGAGCCTTACTACCAGAATCAACTGTTGTAACTGCAATATGAAGAACATGAAAATCAAACTAAAAAGAGAGAGAGACCTCATCTCTGATTCACTGCTATTAATTTATTCGAAATAAACCAAACAACTTAAACAGTACCTTGATATGAGGAGGTCTTGAGAAGCCTTTCAATCAGTTTCCGATCTATGAGGCTGTCATCAACAGCTAAAACATGAAACTGAGAATCTGCAGCCGTCCCCATTTGAGTGCTAATACAAGATGATGAAAATGGTGTTATGCAAGAGAGAGGAGCTTTGTAATGAAAAGAGACCCACCAATATCCACATCCCACAAAGCAAGATCCGACCAGATTTCATATCCCAAATCTGGTTGCAAATTTTCCAACTTGATTTTGAATTAGAGGGCAAGCAAAGCCATGCTTCATTTTTATTTTATTTTGAAAATACAGTGTTGGGTGAAAGCAACAGATGGGGGGCCAAGCAAATCCCGGGAGGAGATACAGGTGACGTCAGCAGGGTGTGAAATCATGTGGCGCTTGAGCAGTGGCAAAGACGGGCCAATTTCTTCTGAAGATTTGCTTCCCATGCCACCATCTCATGCATGCCCCCCATTCCATCATTTCCATGCATTAAAGGGAGGTATTACAAGTCGAAAAATGTTCATAAAAAGGAAAATTTTCAAATGGTGTCTTAAGTTAGGCCTTTATCATTTTGACATCTTAATTTGAAAACTATAATAATGGTATCTTAATATTTTGACATGGTGCCTTAAGTTAGGCCCGTTTATTATTTTGACATCTTAATTTGAAAACTATGATAATGGTATCTTAATACTTAAATCCAATTGAACATTAGTTCTTTCCGTGATTGACACCGTTAAGTTGGACTTTATCTATAGGCAAAATTATCTTTTCATGTTTTCCCTCCCCAAATCTTTTCCCTCCATAAACATTTTCCTCCAGAATAATGTCTTTTTTCCCATCAATATCAGACTTTGTGGTGAGTTATGTGTTGACTGCATATAAAAATTAGAGACATCTAGAAATTATAATACACCATTGGCCATTAATAATTTAATATCTATCATTAAAAGAAGTTTTTGCAACCCACCGGTAAAACTGTGAGAGAAAGAATTAACATTGATTAAAATGCATTTTGTATCAAGTATAAAAGTTCATGAAACATATATACTTAATAGAACAATCAAAGATAACTAGGTAATATGACTCACATTCATAGTTGATATCTTCAGGTCGAGAAACTCTAATTCAACTGATAAGGTTTGAGGAGAGAAAACATGAAAAGACAATTTTGCCCATGGACAAAATCTAACTTAACATTGTTAATCACGGAGGGAACTAATGTTGGGTTGGGTTTAAGTGTTGAGATACTATTATCATAATTTTCAAGATTGAGATGTCAAAATGATGAATAGACTTAACTTAAGGCACCATTTGAAAAATTTCCTCTTTATAAAACGAATGAATTAAATAAGACCCGATCTAGGATTGACCTGAAGTTTATAAAAAAGCTTGAATCATCTCGCAATACACAGGGACTTGAAATACTCCTCAACCAATCCTGCTGGTGACTCTTTTTGTCCAATACATGCATATTTTAATATATATATATATATATATCCATATAAATTTTCACCTATCTTTCCTCGAAAGTTTATCAATATTGATACTTTCCTAATATTTCCATCGAAATATTTAATTTTTAAACGGTCGAAATTTCTACGATTGTCAAAATTTTGCTCCTTGCATAAAGTGCACTAGCTTTGAAACCTGCGCTTTGCGCGGGCGCAGTTATATCCCAAAGTTAAAATGGTTTCTCTATTTTCCTGTCTAGCGTGGGCACATCCAAAAATGAGAGCATACCAAGAAATAGACATTATACAAATGGTTACTAAACCTTCATAGACTATTTGTAATTTTGTATCCAATAGAACCGAGGAAGAACACGATTGCACAACAAAGGAGAACATATAACTAATGTGTGATTGGTATATGAAATGTGATCTCTGAAAATGGATGATCTGTAAAGAATTGAACAAAGATTTGTGGAAACTAATGGATCAAAGAACAGACTTTAACACACCCACTAAAAGCAATAACTTTTCAGTGAGGGTTGATTTGAACATTTTGGAGTGCCATCAATTTCTACGGTAATTGTTGTGTTATCTAGTACATAAGATATTTAGCATAATATCATGTTGAAAAGTAAGTGAAATTGACAGAGGAATGTAAATGTAAAAAGAGCATGGATCGACGTATATACAGAAGTTGTGGTATATATTACATAAACTATATTATGTTTACATTGTACTACACATTATACAGCTAGACCATACACGCAGGTCTCTAAAGAGCTATTCCTATTGTTCAAAAAAAGAACTGCTTTGTCAAGCGGAGTCTGATCCTTAGTTCTTTCACAAAGGTACTGTTATTTGGATCAGCTGTATACAAAAACTCCTGCTTGATGACAAATGTTAAGGCAAGGCTAAATATTAATAGAACCTTTACACTAATTAAACATACTCAGTTCTCTATCCTGAAGCTGATCAATAGCACCAATAAAACCAAATATAGTATTAAGTTCATCAATTCTGATCTGTAACTGAATCAACAATCTAATTGAAAAAGGCATCAAATTGAATCAGGTATCAATAAAATTAATAAAGTGAAAGGGAAAAAATTTATATAACGGTTCTGGAATAGAAAAGTTGACACATGTGCTTCCTAACTGATATGCCGAAGCTTACCAATTAATAGACAATTAGGACATGAACATATGATTTCTATTCAGAATAATGCTAATGCACCTATGGAGAATTATCCCTTTTTCATTTCTTCTGGATCAATCACAAACATTGATAGAAAATTAAGGTAACTATCCAAACTTCCCTCATTGAATGGTTTACACACTACCCTGTACGTACAATTTTAAAACTATTTGCACCTAACGTTAGAACCTTCTAACTTTCTATGATCTATCCTTTTCACAAAACCTCTGGTTCCTTACTTGCTACATTTGGTATATACAATTAAATTGTAATCTAACTTGCTAGCTTGTACATTTACATGATAGAAAAGTCATCATCAAAGTCGTGTAGTTCTCCTGACTCAAATATAATGTGACCCTGTTTCTTTTCATTTATCTTAAATAAAAAATATGCAGACAATGAACAGAGGTATGCATGACCAAAAGGTCTATGTGTTCATTTATAAGGGGGAAAAATGAAAGAGGGAAAAGTTTAATCATGAGATGTTAGCACGAATGCTATGAGATTCCTTCAGTGATATATATTTATGACGGTAATCAGATATTTAAACTTTAAAAAAAATCTTCCCTATTCAAACTTTAAAAACCATATCAGTTTGAACACAATATATTAAAATGTAAATAAAAACAAAGAACTGGGTTAGGCTTGTTCAAGCATACTGAATGATTCTTCTTTTCCCACTGATCACAAACTCATTGAAGCATTTTTTTTTCTTCGATTAGTTCTGTCCTAATTAGAAGTAAAATTGGAGCCAAGTATTCACATCCACTGGACCAAGCAAACAGACATTTATTGCTGTTAATTGCTATTAGCTAACTCAATCCATGTTTTCACTCACGGGTTCATGCACAAAGGACTATCAGTTTCTGCTACTACTATCCTCAATCAACAAAAGAAGCTACCACTTTCAGCTAACCATTTAAAACTCCGAAACCTTTCATTGATAGATAAGTATGACAATGAGTAGTACTCACCTGGTATGGTTTACTCCTTTTGGTTTCAGTAAAGATCGATATGAATTGGTTGTTTACCTGGAAAGATCAAATTCACTGAGATCCTAACTTGAAACCAAATGTGCCGATGACCCAAGGAAAGCAAAAAAAAAAAAAAAAACAATAGATCAGAGCCTTATATATGAGCAACGAAGACATGAATTAGCGAAGAGACCACAAATTTCTTGAAAGGGAAAAGGGGAAGAGAGAGGGATAACCTGTTAAGCAGAAGCACGCGTTAACTAATCGTTATGCTATTAACGATCTGAACCCTAACCACAAACCAATTTCAATACCCCAAAACCAAAGAAGCAATCAGATTCTTCATTTTAGATTGACCCATTCCGACAACCATAGCAGAAACCAAATTCATATTAGAATCAGCGAAAACATCTGAAGGAAAAAGGAAAATTGAGAGAGAAATCGGGGAAAACTAACCAAATTTGGGTCAGAGGAGAACTTTTGCAGAGAGATGAACAAAGAGAAAAGCGATAGCCCAAGCTTTCAGAGAAGAGGTAGAGTTGAGAAAAGGTAGAGAGCAAGATTTGAGAGAGAGGGAATATGAGGTTTAGCAGAAGAAAACGAGGGGTTCTGAAAGATAGAAGGTAATATGAGTACTGAGAGTTGAAGGAAAGGTAGAAGCGGGTTTTGAACGTTTAGTTGTGGGTGGATGACATATACGTGGCTTAATCATGTCCGTGGGATGACATATACGTGGCTTCATTTAGAGGGGGTCAGGATACTGTTCCGTGAACAGTAATCCCCCCCGCTTCGCTTAATATATTCAGACAGATACAGATATATATATAAATGCATATAAGAATCATTGCCATCTTCATACACATGAAGCCAAAACCATGATAACCATGCATTCCAGATTTGCAGTTTCTTCTTCTAGCTACCAACCATTATTCTTTATCTTTGGAAAACCCAGAACCCTCCACCTGGGAACCAAAACCCAGTTCCCAAACTAAGGACATTCCCAACTTCATAAGCAAGAGAAAAGATCAGACAAAGGGGCAGATATGAGAGAGTGATGAAGGGACACGTGTATGGACAGATAGAGAGTGTGATAGGTTGGGGTGGTGTCACCTGGTAACGCAGCGGGAGGCAGAGAGCTTCAGTGCTTGTGTGATGCATCTTCATTTCCAATTTAGCGAGGAATCAAATTTGCCAACCACCAGAGAGAGATGATCATTATCATATATGGGTGGTTGTCATTGGATGGTCATGGTGGTTATCAAATTTGTTGGTTGGCAAATTTGATTCCGTTTAGCGACATCTAAAGATGCAAATTAAGAACCATTTCAGACCATTGTAGTAGTCAGCTCCATAGAGCCATCCTATTTAATCTAGCTGCATAGCTCTATTAATAATGGATTCATTGCAGATAATGCCATATCTCTAAGTATTCTTGGTGTGGATCAGCGGCATTCCAATATATTTTCCTAGATTATTGGCAAGTGTGATAATTTTTCCAATACAGAGAATAACATATTTACCTTATGCCTCTAGTAGCCTTGAAGCACTGAGATAAATATCCATTCACGCATACCTGGAAGCTAGTACAAGTAACAAAATCCATAATCAACTTCACCATCCGCTCAGGAAATTGAGCCTCGTACAAAAAGAGGCAATGAAATCCCATTTTGGAAAGATCAATTTGCAGGTCATGAACGCCTTGGTTCCAACAGAGGGTTGAAACTTATACAAGACTTCCTGAGAAAAGGGCAACAATAACGTTATCAGTGATGTGGCCTCAAAGAACAAAACTAACTTGTCAGGATGACCTCTGATCATTTTATAAAGGGTGCAAGACATACTTATAGGTGGATTTAAAGACATATTCTGGGACTGGGAGCAAGCAGATTTTGGCACTAGAATAATCAAGGTGTGTGATTTGACTCATTAACCATTGTAATAGTCTCCCATTGTTTTCTTACAAAGATGTGCAATACCAGGAGGCTCTCATGCAGCATACCATGATTGCTTCTTAAACCAAACATATGTTTCCTTCAGACTCATAAATTGTAAATGTTTGGGTAAAAAAGATGAGGCAAATAGCAGATACGTTGTTAAGGTCTTTCATTGCCTACTAATGGAGGATTTAAAGTATGATACAAAATTCCACTAATATAAAGGGCAAGCCCTCAACAACAAGGATTTAACAGCTACTAAATTATAAAAAGAAAGTTCCTTCATTCTCTGCAGCAAAAAATTATATGGAAGTCCAACAGACGACGAGGAACTGCATCGAAGGAAAAAGCCCCATGTTTGTCCATCAATCTACAGAACAAAACAGAGAAGGATTGTGCGCGAAGCAATCTATAAGAGCAAACTGAAGCTTGAGCTAATCTAATCTAAGCTTGAGCTAATCTAATCTTCCAAAAGTGCAAATACACAAATACGAAGATGTCACAACACAAGGGCCTAACCGCAGCAAACAACAACACCAGAGGATAAGAAATATAAACACGAACCCATGTGACAATTTATAGCATTCCGCACCCTCATCAGTAAGATATAGCATTGGCTTGGCTAAGTAACACAAGGCTCTCAACAAAAGAATCCACAAAACACCAATCAGATCCATCAATTGCAAACCTTACAGCTTGACAGCTATTGTAATTCACATAAAACAGCCCTGAAAAAAACATATCAATCATAAACTCCCCATTCCTTGTAAGACCAAAAGGTCTTAGAGTATCATAAGGCAACCCTCTCAGCCGTACAGAGTATAACACATTCCACGAGTCTATCACACCATACTTATTCATCACCCAAACATGAAATGTAGCTTCAAACCCATCTAATTCAGCCATATCAACAATGGCAAGAGACTCCCCATATCGTGTCATACATAGAATGTGTAGCCCTGTTTTTATAGCATCGGGCACAACCATCTCACAGAATATTTCATTGTACATATCAAAAGTCACAATGAAGTTGTCCCTATTGTTACCAAGTTGAAACCAATGAAGAGAGCCATTCAGCAAAACACCATCTCGAAATTCCAGATAATGATTATAATCTTTGGGAACAACAACAGCACTAAGACTCTTCCAACTGCCCCTGGCTAACGAGTAAACCTCAACCTCATATGGGGTATTTGGAGGAACATCAGAACGGTCCAGATAACTCATAATTCTCAAAACCTTATAGTCATTTGTGGGCATATCAAAGCCAAAGGCATGGAATTGTTCCACATTCTCATAGTCAACAACCCTAGGCCTAGGCAAAAACACAAACCTTCGAATAGATGGGTTCCAAATGATTGCAAAGTAGGGAAGATGTGAATCATGTGATTGTGAAGACAAGCATATGAGGCCATTACAAGTGCCATGCACATCAAACTCGAGTCGACTTGTTTGGGTTGATTGAATAAGATTGTTAGACTCACCAGTTTCCGGGTTATGTAGCAAGCAAAGATCACAATCCCTGGTTCCAACCTTGAGCAGAAGGAGGTTAGTGTTGTCGTTTTGGCGGCTCAGGTGGGTGTCCGTGAAGGCAGAGCTTTCAACCAGAGACCTCCATGACTTGCACACAGTGATGCATTTTATCAAAGATTTCACGGGCAACCTCACTAGAATTTCAACTACCACTTGTTGAGGTAAGTAGTCTGACATTTTCAGAAGAATTAGGGATTTCGGGGGGTTTCTGTTCTGTGAGGATAGTACAAGTATAACCCAACGAGCCATTTATAGTCAAGAAATTTGCACTTTTACCAATGAAGGTCCTCAATTTGTTTTTGTTTTATAAGGAAGTCCTCTATTTTTCAATGAACTTAGAATAGCGGCAAGATGTGCTACAATTTGCTAAAGAGACGCAAGTTCTCATTTATGCTTGTTTTGCCGTGCATGCACTGAAGCTAGAAATGCAATTCAATTAATCTCCATAATTGTTATCTGAATCCACAAACCCCATGTTTCAACTTTCAACCTTTGGTTTGCAACACCTTTTCAGTTTTCAACAAGCGGAAGATGAAAAGATGAATCTTTCTCAGTTTTCATTTAAAGGTTGTTCCGGTTGGGAGAATTCAGAGACGACGGCACGGCAGTATCAACTATCAACTTGATGATGCTCCAGTCACTTTGAAAGAGATTAGCTGCCACCAGTTCCAATTTTTACTCTGGTGTTTCAGAGGTAATGTAACACCCAAAGATGACCTTATATGTGATTGACCCACCTTTTGACTCTCCATTGACCACAGATACTCTTAGCCAGCTAACAAATAGAAATTCCTCCATATTCCTAATTGCAGAAACAAGAAGTTCTTGCAAAATTTTACTGTTTTCAATAGATAAATCTAAAAGAGGAACAAATTAACATTTGATCTTCAGCAACAAACAAAAAAATACAAGCATGAACGAAAGGACGCTTAATTTAAGGCAAACCAACTCCAATACAGAAGTGAGACTTACATTCTAAGATCGCTGGGGAAAAAATAGTATTCTGGCTTCAAGTTTGCACCAACATATAAATAACTATTCATTGGGTCTTTTCTTTTTTCCCTTGAACTCATTATCAGATTTTAATGGACCATAAAGAGAGAGACGCAAGGACCCTTGGAGTAATCGCTGGTGAAAGTAGGTCTTGTACAAGTCCCAAAATTCATCACTGCCACAAGATAACAGCATTTTAATTGATATGAAGCAGAAAGGCAAGACATAGCAAGAGGACATATTAAAATCTATTGTATGATTTTTGCACTATCAGAGCCACACTAGTTGGTGAACTTAGAGAAAAAGAAGATTTGATGATTCAGACTCTTGTAAACTCGTCAGTAGTTCAATTTTGATCATGAAAATTGAACATAACATCTCTGCAAAAGATGTAGTAACCTCAACACTACGCTCTATAAATTAGCAAGTAAAGGAAGAGTTTTGATTTGTGAATAAACTTCAGAGGCCAAAATAAAAATAAAAATAAAAATAAAAAAATAGTAGCAACAAAACCAGGACAAAGCAAATATGAAACCAGGGAGGGTTCAAAGATAATCTAACCTGACTTGCGGAAGCGTCAACAGTGAATAGCCCTTGACATCTGGGTGCACATCAAGCACAATCACTGATAACCGTGACAGCCCCAATGCCTCAATGTCAATTAGCCTCTTTATCCTGGAATACACAATTCAACAAATTATTAAATTCAAACGGAATAACTTACAAGAGAAAAAAAAAAAAAAAAATAACATGAAATGTTGTAGTGTACTGCAATTCCATGACCCTAATGAACTTCAAACAAAGTAAAAGTGCAAGAAGCCATGAGCATAAAGCATACCTCCCTCCCTTAACTTTACCTTGCAAATTATATTTTCCAAGTTAAAATTCAATTTTGTCATGAAAAGAATACTAACTTTGAACCACTTTTGCAAATATTTTCCAATGCAGGATTTGAGCATAACCTTTTATTTTATTTTTTCATGTTTTCTTTGGAGCAGCAAAACCTGGACTTGTATTTCCCTACATTTGCTTTACCTAAACCCTTAACACTTGCTTTACCCTTAATTGGGGTTTCGACTTTTGACATATTACAAATTGGTTTCTGAGTACTATGATATGGGTTAGAGCCCACCAGACTACAATAGGTTTATTTCTAGTCCAATTAAGGTGGTTCTTGATTGAGCATCACTGTTTTCTGGTATAGGATAAAATGTTTTGTTTTTTATTACATATAATATATTGCATGTTTGAAGAAAAAGATTTAACCATACAATAAAGAAGCAAGTACTCCACAACTAAAAGACACAAGCAAACCAAACCAGAGACTACATATGAAAAATTGAACAAACTTTAACACAAAGCCCTAAAGACCATTTTTATCATTGTATCAAGATATGAGAACTGCTGGTCTCTGAGAAATATATACTATTAACTGAAGGAAGATATAAAGACAAAATGAAAGCAGAGAAGATGTCCACCTAAGAGACAAGCAGCAGAGAACTCAAAAATATAAATCAGCAGAGGAAGATACAAATAATTAAACGGGAAATTCTATGATACCTACCCGTATGTGATACCTACATTTACAAATGTGACAACATATTTGTAGTCAAAGTGGTAATGTTGAGTCGTATTGTTTGTAATCTTGTTCTAATAATTGTAATTACAAAATGTACAACCATTTTACAACTTTTTGAACAAATTGTTCTCATAGTTGTAATTTTGTTTAACTTTATGTAAATAGTGTAAATAAATTTGGTAAATTTGTCCTCAATGTTGTAATTTGATTCATAACAATGTAATTTTTATTCAAGTACATGTAAAATAAAAGTAGGATATACATCCCAGTACCATAGCTTGTCTCCAAATAAACACCCGAAAGAACCCTATGATTAACTTTTTATAAATACAAGTGAACATAGCAAACCATTTCACAAGCGAAGACATGTCCAACTGAAAACCTTATGGCATTTAAAACTTTGTCTATAGAATCAATAACTGTAGAATTAATCTAATAGCCCAAACTATACACATACAATGACATACAACACTCCACATGTAGCTTCAAAGTAAAGAGCATAATTTAAAATTTTCACTTGAAATGTTACTCAAGCTAAGAAAAGCAATTAAACAAAACCTGAATATATTGGATTACAGACTAACAGTCTACAAAGGTTAATTAAGAATATTGTAATTACCTGTTTGGTGTACCACTAGCGATGTTAACACGATCCTTCAACAATGAGACCTGGAAAAGGCCTAAAGTGGATGAGAGAAAAATGTCTAGACTGCATCAAAATTGCTAAAAGGGGAGATTAAATAAGACTGGCTATGGTACTTAAATAACATTAGCACAAGGTATCACATTAGCTTATTGAGATACCTAAGCCACTGCAAATGCCTAAACCAAAATAAATTTCAGATCTACAGGCCTGTGTATGTTAGTTTTATACTTTCATTATTTATTTAGTTATTAGATTTAACCATAGAGAAGCACCATGAACCTAGAGATGAGCTACAGTCTATTAAGTGGATGACATTATTTCAATTCACTTTGATATAAAACGGCAAAAGGATCTACTATACATAGATCTCAGCCTACAAGTGAAAGATGAAAAGGCAATGCGAAAATCAAAGTGCTCCCTCACACACACGCACATTAAAAAAAACCTAATCGACAATAAGATAAACAGAAAGGCTGGGGTTTTGAGTTCAAAATTGACGTGCAAATAGAACACTCAATAGACCAGGAGCCTTTATTGAACAATTTAAATCTACGGATAAGACCCAACAGTCAATTTCAAACATAAAAAGTGCCCATTTTATTAGATAACTGACGAGCATTATGACATGAAAAGAAACTGAAGAGATGATATAAATGGGAAGACTCAAACAATCTGGTACTAAATTTGATGCACATGAAAAACACTATACTAAGAAGATTAACAAACAGAAACAAAAAAAAGTGGGCAATCGTATCTGATTGACAAGCAAAAGTAATGTTGAAGAAAGCAGGAGCCTCTGTTAACCGAGTTTAAATCTCCATCACTTTCTGAAACCACACCAATTCAGTGGCCCCAATGTGGGAAAATATGTTCATAAAAATTAATTGAAACCCTAAAAAGTTCAATAAGTACTTGGGATCACACTGAAGTGCAACTAGACACAAATCACACTGGCTCTTCATGATGAAGAGAAAAGGGAGTCTGACAGCAGGAAAAAGAAGGGGAGAAAAATCCACACTCCCCATTTTACACACACCATGTTTCCTCTTCTAGTATTATAAATGTTTTCCTTCTTGTAAGAATTTCGACTAAATAGCGAGTGTGAATTTCATTACTCCGAAAAAAAAAAAAAAAAGAAAAAAAAGTACTATCAACAAGCTTATTATCTGATATATCAAAAAGAAATGCATAGCTTTTACAAATCTGTACACAATACTTTAGAATCCAAGGTTTTCGTATAAAAGTATAGATAGCCACAACAAGGGTTAATAAAAACTGACTTTGATCATCTTTTTTCAGCACATTGAAGATAACTTGCAAAGCCATTGCCAGAAGGATCTCATTTCAGTTTAACAAGATTGCCAGTAATTGTACAAATCACGAGATTTGGCACAACGAGAACTACTTAGAAAGCCCCTAGAGGTACAGAATGTCGACATCAGTGCTAGCTAGCCGTGTACTAAAAGCAGGTAAAATGCATTATACCACCTCGACAATTTCGTATGCTATCAACATCATATTTGCAACTATTTCAAATTCTCCAAACTGAAAGAAACATAACTCCACCTTAGAAGTTCTATTGATCTCAAGGCGGATGTGCTAATAATAAGAACTGCGGGGCTCCCTGGATCGACTTTTCCTTCCAAGAGACGCTTATCACATAGTTCCTCCTTCCATGACGGCCCAAAAGCTGCCTTGACATGTTTCCCCAAGCTTTCGACATCTTGATCCGTAGACATGTCCACAATACATTTATCTGCGAAAATTAGGCAGATTTCAAAGCATGGTACATGAGCACTATTAACTAATCCTCAACATTCCGCACATAGAAATCCATCCTTGAAATGAAACACAAGTCAATACTAGAGTAATAAAAAAAGTGGGTACCAGTGAGGGAGTCCAATTCGAGACAAGAGAGCTTGAGATGATTGGCAGACTGAAATTTGTCGAGGAACAAGTTGAGTTGTGCCGACGGTTGTAGCTTTTCGATGTTTTGAGCTTCGATTTGGGTATTCTTGTTGTTGTTGTTGGTGGCATGGGGTTTAAGTTTGGTTGTTTTGGGGCCAAGCGGGTTGCCCTTGTTCTTCTTCTTGACAGAGTTGTTCCTTTCTTTCCCGCTCCCCATTTGCGTTTTCTTGCTCCTAGTGAGCCCGAAACCGGTCTTCTACTGACTGACGACAGGACTATATTGACGATTTTTCGGTTCATTAGGGAATAAATAACTTCATTGAGTAAACATCGTTACAATCATGAGAGAGTAACACCTTCACATACGGAGGAATAACGGTAAAAAAATTATCATAATAAACAGCCAACTTAACTTCTCTGACTAGAGTATGTGCTACCATGTTACCTTCCCTCTTGACATGACAATTAACAAATAATGGCAGAATCAGTTGTTGTAGTCGGTGTTTCAGATCTGGTATCAAGAAACCCAAATCAGAATGGTCCACAAGATGACCTGGTGATCTGATAAAGCATATTCTAACCCCTTAACCCTTAATCAGTGTCTGAAGTTCTACATGCCGTATAGAGGCTGCATGAGGTGAAGAATGCCGAAAACCCCAAAAGAAAGGTTCCATTAGCATCCCGAAAAACACCCCCAACTCCTGTTAAACTATTAGGGTTATCGAAAACAGCATCAACATTAAGTTTGACCATTCCACTAGGAAGTTTCTGCCAACCAACTCTGGGCACCTGAATAGGCACATTATTACGGACATGTACCTTAGAGTATTCAGCATACCAACCCAGAATAGAAAGAGCAACCTCAGATGTTGGTTTGGCCTCATTATCCCAAACCTTAGTATTACGGTTTATCCAGATAGCCCAAATAATCATCAACACAGTAGCGAATGAAGTATTACGTTGAGTAAAGAAAACTAACCAGTCTGCTATTGTAGGAGCTGATATGTGGCTTGGATGGTTGGCTAGTTGGAAGAAAGAACTAGAATGAACACAATCTCTCAAAGCATGTAAAGAAGATTCCACTTCTTCATCACAGAACGGACATTGTGTGTCAATATCTTTCTTCGAGATTCTAAGTAATCAATTGATTGTATGCCATAACCCCCCTATTGGTATCAGATTCTGTTCAATACTACACAATAACAAGCCAATAGAATCTGAACTATGCTGTGTCAATTACATTCAAAGATGCAACATATTTACATGAATGAAACTGAAATACAACCTCTCACTGACATAGACTGATTTTTGGTATACAAATTGATATCTGTAACCTACAATATTCTAATGTATAAGTACTATTAAATAAGTAACATTCAGATTATTGATATTATTGTTCTGTTCATAAAATGCAACACCTCGGAACGCATATGTTACACCACTTCCGATGGGGACTGAACAATGCATGCGACAAGTCCACTAATCTTTTAATCATACACTTTCTCTGCCAAGGCTCATAGTGGTAACACTACTCTTGGATAGTCAACCGTCACGATTAACTTCATATGAAGGAATGAAATGTGTCTCACTCTCGGGGCCTGGCAAGCCAAAGAGAACTGAGGGCTCTAAGACGTGAGAAATAATCATTGATCGCAAGAAGTGCACGAGCCGACTGCCTAGTTGTCAGTATACGATGCATTTGTTGCAGAGTTTGCTGGCGAAGATTATCAGCCTGGTAATTGACAACAGTAAATATAACAAAAAGTAAGGTAACATCAAATCTTTAGTATGTCATAAATGAGTCACCACAACCAAAACAACTACATACAAGGAAAAGGTTACTTTAAGCAGACCAGTTGTCAGAATAGAAAAATAAAGCGCTACGAAACATGCACCACAAAATTTATATCCAAAAACCAAAGTACGTGAACTTTATATGCCCCCTCTTGTGGGATAAAGGAAATTGACTTAATCTCAGAAGAGAACCGATTATTTTATCATGTTCAGAAGAGGATGTCCGCAAAGAAAAGTGCGGACGTCCCACCTGCAGCCTTGATCAAGCACAGATGGCTGCGTTATTCTTGTCAGATAGAGATCGTGGACATCCCAGACGGCTTCACCATCAATGCACACATTTTTTTAAATATGTAGATGTGTTGCACTGAGCAATAGCCTGTTTGTCTTTACTAACTTTTAAATGCAAATAAAGGAGCATAGGCATCAAACTAGAGGAATCAAGAATCAAGGAGAAACCTGGCGAAGGAATCCCTCAAGTGTGCCTAGCTTTCCCATAGCCATAGCCATTTGACCCATGTAGTTTGCTACATTCCCAGATGTTCCTGATGGCCCAGGTGAACCACTGGCCAAGGTCTCAGAAAGGGATTGCTGCAATGCTTCCATCCCTTGTGACAAAGCATCTTCAGCCTGCTGGGATGATTGCTGTAAGTTGTAAATACCCATCACTTGCTGCTCCGTTAGGGGTTCCAATTGACGCACAAGAAGCTGCAGCAGTAAATAAAGTATAAATGATTATACTATGATAATGAGCAGGTCATTATTCACTTTTCTTATAATAATGCTAGGTGAACTGCTTTTTTGGATATCTGCGTCTCACCTTATGTTGCAGCTGATGTGCCTAAGTTATCACAGAACTATCATTAGATGACGTGACTATGCCACATCAGCTACCACATTAGGTGGGAAGCAGGTGGTCGACCAAATATTACTAGACTCCTTTTCTTGAGAGAAGATAAATCATTCTATAAAAATAAGTTCAAAATTCATGTTCTCCGTGTACATGGTCTTGTAAGCATATTTAAGAAATCCATACTTTGAGAGGTTTGAAAACAAACTATATAGAACTGAATCCATCAATAAATAAGATTTTCACCACTTCCACTCACATCTAATATATGATAAAGAACTAGATGCATGCAAGTGCTGCTACACATAAACCCCAAGTACAAGAAATATGTTGCTCAAATGTGTTGCAACTCCGCAACCCAGGAAGGAGGGAAAGGAATTTTCACCTTCAAAAGCTCAGATGAGCGGAAGCCACCAATCCACATAAAACACCGTTCCGCTGGTGTTTTCCACATTCCTGACAAGATGTGGAAAACATCAGCTTTTGCTGCAGTGCCCTTTATTCTAAAGATGTCATCATAGTGAGCAATGACATTATCAATTACAGTACGGAGTTCTGTATCACCCGCATGTGAATTAACAGCTGCCCTCAACTCATTTATCTGCTTGTTGTGCTCCTCTAGCCACCTTGCATATTCCACATCAAATGCCAAAGCACCTACACAGAAAATACAAACAAACCAAAACGTGTTACAATTAAATATCAGTTGGGTGCATATCCAGTACACAAGTCCCTAGGAAGAGAACAAAAAGCATCTGAAACAATTCATGATTTACTGCAACAGATTAAAACTGCATTTACTTTCAAAATAGCACCATGATATTCACAAGCACACAAACCATTATAACCAGACCCATATACATAAACCAATAGATTCTTATAGCCAATTATGATGATAATATTACATAGTGATCCAATTTGAGCTAGCTGTATGAATATCAACTGGATAACAATCAATCGACAAACACCATCATGTCCAGAATTAACCCCTTAGATGCAAGCAGAAAAACACTTTCAAAACCAGCAGTGTGATAATTGAGTGGGCAATGCTACATGGACCCACTTCTTGGGTACCACCTAGATGCAAGATCCCACTTAATGTGGGGTCTCATGAGACGTCCACCCTATCAGAATTCTACATTAAGGGCTAGTTTGGTATTGCTGAGACTTTAAAAAGAAACTGCCGCTGATGTACTTCGAAAATAATCAACATATATTAATTTCTAGTGTTTTTAATGGCAGCAGCTTTAGAAGCAAGCTCTATATTAATTTCTAGTGTTTTTAATGACAGCAGCTTATAAAAGCAACCTTGAGGTTGCTTGCTTCTAAAGCTGCTGCCAGTTTCAAAAAAAACTGCTTTTGTTTAGTTTACCAAACACTATTAAATCTAAAAGTTCAGATAGAAGCTGATTTTTTTAAAGCGGGGCTATACCAAACGGGGCTTAAGTTAGCTACAACATAAGCAGGTGGTATCCAAAAAAGTTGGTTCACCTAGCAATGATCTTCCCCGCAATATATGCACAAGATACACGAGCTTATAGAAGTCAAAGCAAACACTAAAGAGATGAAGATCAAATACCATTTCCACTCATTGAATGGGCTTGATCTCCAGAACTTGAAATGAAGATGCCCTGCAAAGAAAATGACCATAAATATACTAAGAAGTCTATACCCTGCTAGAAGTGTATGACAGCGACAACAAAATCATACTTGCTGGCGGGCACGCTGAAGTTCTTGCTCAAGCTGGGTCAGTTTCAACCGGCTACTCTCGAGTTGTTGTACATATGCCTTCAAAGAGAGGAAGAGCAAGGAAATAAGTTGATGATATACAACAATATGATATCACTGTCCAGAAAAGGACTTCAAAGAAGAAATTCCGTCCTTAAAAACCATTGTCCCTAAAAGAACTTCAAAAATATAGTAAGACAGAAAGCTTGCAACTAACAAAATAACCAACTGCCCTTTGAAATCAGTCTATTAAAAGTGATAAATAAGGCAATACGTAGGCAAAGAAGAAATTCACAGAAAGCAACCTACTTTTTTTCTTAATCGGCTTTTCCGGGCAGCTTCACGATTTTGAGCAAGCCTGCGCAGCGTCTGTGAAACATTGATGGAAAACTGAAATGTTAAGTCTCTAATCCTGCCAGGACTAGACTTTAACAAGATGCTTAGTTTAAGATATCAAACCTTTTGATCCCCAGGTTTTTCTTTTGATCTATCACTGGAATCAGAAGCTAGAAGACCAGCCATTTGATTCCTTTCAATCTGCACAGAACACAATTTCACCACCAAAAGCGAAAAAGCAGTAAACAGCTCCCATAAAAAAAAATTATAAGGAAGATAAGTTTGATTCCTTTCAGTCACTGGAATCAGAAGCTAGAGGACCAGTCATTTCACTCCAACAAAAAAATATGACAAATTGGAACGATAAACAGCTCCCTTAAAAAAAATCCCAAAATATATGAAGGAATTGTCTTGTGTGAAATCAGTTTTTATGGAAAAGATATCTTTCAACACTAGATACTTGTATTGACAGATGCAGCAGCAGAGAATAAAATGAAAAATAAAAGCAATCCAGGTGGAACAGACTCTAATACTGAAAGAAAAAAAACACAAGAAATGTTACCATCTGATTTTTATCCTCTGTGTCATCTGTTGAAGTATCAGTCCTAGGACTTCCATCTGCCATATTGGATTCACCCCAATTCTCGTGATTGCTACGAGATACTGCAACCAGATTTGGTTGTAGCTCTTTCTGTGGTAACAGCTAAGGTTTCACATAACAACAGATAAGTTTTATGCAAATATGTGGGGCTGAATACCACAAGATCAAGTTCAACTTTAATGATCTCCTTTCTTATTCAGTGTTCTTTTTTTGGGGTGGGGACAAACACAATGGTACACAATTACCTTATTTAAAGCGCCAAATTGAACATCCTTGGCTCCTGATGCGCGGCTAGTTGAAGTATTTTGATCATATACAGGACCTAAAATATAATGAAGTCAGAATCATATATAACCTTTGTTTTGTTGAAAAGCAGAAACTTACCAAGGAAAAAAAAATAAGCAGCACAAGAAAAATAGACAAACAGTCTATGAAACAAAGACAACATTGGACCACCTTAAACTTCATTACAAGACACACACTCAATTAAGAATAATTAGGCTACTATCTTAGTGTTATAAAGAAGCCAAACAAGAAGAAAGCAAACTAAATCTTAACCCAGACTGGTTCCGCTTCCTCCTCACTTTATCTCTTCAAAGAGTGTTTTGTTCGGATCCAGCCAAAACTTACAACAAAAGGGCAGAAACAGAAAATTCCAAGAGTCATCAACTTATAATTTTGGCCCTCTCAGATCTGTTTTTTCAGCAACACTAAACTGCAATTTTTCCGGCACACCCAAATCACACAAGTAACTCCAAGAAGGGATCCAATTTTTTCACATAACCTGCAGTGCTCAACTCAACCCCTCCCTTGTATGTACATAGCACCAATGAGCGGATATCTTCTTATCTGGAGCATGATCAGACAAGTAACTCAAGGGATCCAATTTTTTCACATAACCTGCAGTGCTCAACCCCTCCCTTTTAATCTACATAGCACCAATGAGCGGATATCTTCTCATCTGGAGCATGTCATAGGTAGAGACATGTTCTGGTACTCACTTGATTCCTTACTCAGCCCAAGTGCCTTTAGATATCAATCCAATAGTGGAGCATAATGAGGCAGATAAACTTGATACAAATTCCCTCATAGTTCTCCACTCTTCACAGTTGAGCACAATTGAGCAAGAAGAGCACTTGAACGGCACTGGTCATAAGTATTTATATTTTAATGCACCACTAACCTCAGGAAATTTCACCTTGCATGGATTACCAGCCTGCCAACTGAACTTAAGAAGCTCAAAAGGATCCAATTTAAATAAAGGGTAAATGATTTGCAGAAAAAGGCACTCAGAAGCATGACCACATCATCATTCTTTGTCAACTGAATTTGCATGTGAAGAAAAAAATTAATATGGAGGAGAAATTACTGCACTACTACTGTTTGACACCAACCCTAGAAGACTCCAAACTCAGTTATCTTCACCAATCTGAAAGATCCTTATTCCCTGAGGATTGGATCCAAAAGTAGTCGCAACCTAACCCGACACCTTCAATCAAACCAATATACAGGGCCATATATAAAGTGCAAAGAGGAATGGGGACAGGGAATGATCTTGTCTCAGACCTACCTACACCTACCATTGATGATTCGCTTTATGAATAAATCCATGAACTCAAAAAAAATTCTAGAGATCCTCTGCTCAAAGGACCCGAAAGACCTTCCCCTTTAGAACATAGTCCAGAAAGCTCAAGTCAAAATGATCATACGCCTTTTGAACAATTTTCTTCAACAACCTCAGTTTTGACTAGGACATTGTTCATGATTGATACGCTTTCACTCATGAGCTATTGAAACTGTGTCGGCCAACACTTCCCTCAATATTTATGACAAAACTTTTGTCGTTACCTTATAAAGACGTGTGAGAAGATGATAGTTCTTAATACTTAACCTTAACCCTCAATGATTGTAGTTTATTAGGGAATAAATAGATGTAAATGGATGATCCTGAGATTATATGCAGAAGACTCCTGGAAAGTGTTACAGAAAATAGTACGCAGAAAATTAGCATTAAACTGTCTATACATAACCACCAGAGAACCTAGAATGGGCACTGAGAATTTAAAAAAAAAAAAATATATATATATATATATGATTTAGCCCATTCATAAGAGGGAAAAATCATATTCATAAGGTGCTTGACCACATACTACAAGGTCTGTTCTGGTAAAAATACAAAATAACAATAACATTCTACTTGACATGTCCACAAGCAATACTAATTGCATAAAATAAAAATTACTACCAACATAAGCAAATTGCATTTTAGAAGGAAAACAAAGACGAATGCAGTTATTGAAAGAAGAAATAGTAGAAACAAGCACTCAAGTATTATCTGATATAAGGTACTGTAACATACTTCTTCCAATGTCAACAGCATCCTCTATGTTAAATCCAAGAGTCTGCTCAAGCCTTTCAAAGTCTGAGATTCGAGAAGAACGAATGGAGCCCCCCTCTGTGCCACTGAAAACAGAGATCATCCGAACCTTTAGGACCAAATACACAAACGCTTCAGCAAATTGCCAACAAATCCATGTTTACTAGCCAGAATGAAAAGGCCAATATGGGACCATTACTAACGCAACTACACAGGCAGACATGCACGAGCATGAAGAATGCACCTCAATTGTAAGGCAAATGGATGGACAAACTTCAACATAATGAAAATCAATCATGATAAAGTTTAATTTTCTTTCGTTGCAATAAGGCCGAGACAAATCACAGATTTTCACTTTCAACGAACAACATGTCAAAGACAGAGTAAGCCAACATAAGCAGCATACTGTATACCCTGTCCTTCTGTTTGGGATCCATACAATCATGCTCTTACTAAATAACTAAGAACAAAGAATCAGGCCTTTCAAACTAATACAGAAGTTAAAGAGCCAAATAAAATAAATATGAAATTTTTGTAGTATAAAGATACAGCAATAGTTCCTCTCAATGGTCCAACAGTAGTTTCTAATTGCATTTCTTTTGTCCTCACGGACTCCTCTATTTCTTGTTACAAATTTTCAATCACAAGCACAAAGACAAAATCAAAGTACTGCTCATACAACTGAGAAACAAGTATGTCAAAATATCAGTGTGCAGCATTCCGAAAAATTTAAAATGCAACTCTCTTCCTCAAAGTACTGTTCATACTATCGATAAACAAGTCAGCCAAAAGTCAGTGTGCATCATTCTGAAAATTCCAAACGATTACGTGTAACTTAACACTATTTAGCTGCGAAGGGTGCAGAAAAGACGGAGGTACTAAAACTGTATGTTGGTTAAGTACAAAAAAGACACCGGAGCAAACAGTGCAGTTCATTAACTGCAGATGTTGCTTGCATTCAAGCTCCTGTTGTAAGACTACAGTATTGACAAACGAATTGAAGAATTTTTGCCCCTTTACAGATATATTCTGGAGACATTTCTATTACATAGAACGTAAATTCATGTTCTAGACCACAGCTGGCAAACTAAACAAAAGAAAACGGGAGGAAGATAGAAAAAAAATTCGAAAGAAAAATAGAAGTAAAAAATGAATAGGGAACCCAAAAGGGATAGTGAACTGACATGGGATTGGAAGTGGGTACCGGAGTAACAAAGCTCGGCATCTCGGTCACCAGTTTATCTCCATCATTTGAACCGATTTTGACTGTTCTACTACCCATGGATCACCATCACCACCACCACAAGTCACCCACCCACTCCAAGCTTAACAACAAACTTGAATTAGAGACTAACAACGAGACTTGGAATTGAGAGGCAACAGAACGAGACTTGGAATTGAGAGGCAACAGAACAAAACCCTAATCCCTAAAGATACACGAGAGAGAGAGAGTCCCTTTGACCATTTGATTGAAAAATAAATAAATAGTATTTTATACCATCAACCCTCTCCCTGTCTTTTTGGTTTTTCTTTCTTTCTATTTTCCTTTTTAAGTTTTGCTGGAGAGAGACAGAGAGAGAGTGGACGAAGCGTGACGCCCAGATCATCCCAATCTTCTTCATGGAGGAACCCACCAGGATCCAATTTTGCCCACCACTCTCACTTTTTTTTTGTCATACCACCACCAAATAACAAGCTGTCACGTGTGAAAAACCATAGAACAAGACTAATTATGGTTAATTTAGTATCTCTCCCCAAGATTAAATGCTAATAATAATCATTTTTTAATTTTTAATTAAATAGAATAAACAGATGATGATTGGGATGAACCCAAAACCTCTCATCAGGTTCTTGACTGATACTTGGTTAACTTTATTTCTGCTTTTACATTTAGTTTTTCCTGAAGCTGTTGTTAATATAAATGCCATCATCTCTGAATTTTGGGATGATTATGAAGATGATATTATCAGCTAAGTTATTAATGTGCCTATTAGTTTTGATAGTGGTGGTGCTGATACACTCATATGGGGTCATATTTCTAATGGAAATTTTTCAGTTAAGTCTGCTTACAACCTGAATTTTGATTTGTTTAATGACACTTCTCCTTTGTGGAAAGCCCTTTGGAAATCAAAATCCCTCCTAAAATTGAAAACTTTCTGCTGGTCATTACTGCATAAGAAGCTTTTGACAAATGTTCAAAGAGTTAGAAGAAATTTCATTGCTGATAAGTCTTGCCCTATCTGCAATAATGCTGATGAAACCTTTCTTCACTTATTCAGGGATTGCCCTCGTTCTTCTGCAATTTGGAATGAATTTTTAAGTCCAGGTCATATTCTCAACTCCTTTACTTTGAATTGGGATAATTGGAAGTTCATTGTCATAGTGTGATTCAGGAAAATGTGAAGTGGTGCAATTTATTTGTGTTCATATGTTGGTTTATTTAGAAATGGAGGAATAGGAATGTGTTTTATCCTAATTTTTCCATGCCTTTATTCCCAAGAAGGTCATCTGGAATTACATTGGGGAATGAAATATTGCAAATACTAAAAATAATTACGAGTCTGTTTACAACTATAAATTTTCTCATGGAAAATGCCAAGTGAGAATTGTTTCAAGCTGAACATTGATGGCTCTAGAAGCACTTCCTTTGGAAAGATTGGAGCTTGTGGAGTCGTAAGGGATCACAGAGGCAGTTGGATTTCTGGTTTTCAAATAAATCTTGGAGTTGGGGAAATTCTTGATGCTGAGGCATGGGGTCTGTTCTATGGCCTGAAATTAGATTCTCAACTGTAGATTAACAACTTGAGCATTAAGTCTGACTCTGTTGTACTTGTCCAACTCTCTCAGTGTGCTAATCTTGAGATGCACCCTCTTGGTTCTCTCCTTAAAGGTTGTAAGAATTTCATGTCTGCTTTGGGAACTACTCAGATCAATCATATTTTCAGGAAATCCAACATAACTGTAGATGTATTGGCTAAAAACAGTGTGCTTCATGGATTAGGCCTGATTGTTTTTGACAATCCTCCGGCCATATTGCTTAATCATTTCTTGATGATCTTGCTACTGTAACAAAAGCTAGAAGAGTCTCATGTTCTAGTAGTTAGTTTTCTTGTTTTCTTTGTTTAGGCCTTTTAGGCCTCGTTTGTAACCAAAAAAAAAATCCTCTCCTCGCATCTCCTCATAAAAAAAAAAGGGAAAATTTTAAAAAGAGTACCCCAAATAAAGTCCCTTCATCACTTTGGTACACCACTTCTGGAAACTATTATGTTCATTCCTCAACAATTAATCGTCATATAATTCCAGGGTCCGGTTCAAGGGACACTAAATTTTAAAATCTAATGGCTCACAAACGGTGTCAAAATTTGTGTTAAATTTGGTGTCCTTTGAACCGGACCCATAATTCTATACCTCCCGTTTATAACACGGTCAAGTCTATTACTGTACAAGCTATTTCATGGACACTTTCGTCTTTTCATGTTCTCAGCTTCTTTTGTCTTTTCATGTTCTCAACTTCTTTTTCTCTGTTGATTTCTTCATCAGTCATCACCGATCAAAGTATGAACATATGTTACCTACTATCAGCAGTAATCAACCCAATCTCATTTAATTACCTCTAGTCAAGGATCACAATCTATCTGGCACCTTCCGTGCCAAAAACCCAAAAAACACATTTCATTTCACCATCCTTGCCATACTAAAAACCCAAATATTTCACCATTCATATTCATAGCAGACCCCCAAATAAAGTCTCTTCATTTTTTTAGTATTTTCTCATCTCCCACTATTTTTTTCCCCCGAAACCTCCCACAACATCCATCCCACAATTAAACCCCTCAATCCATCACCATTCAATATCCAAATTCCCTTCTCTCAAATCCATCAGACTTATCCAAATTATCTATCTTCATCAGTTTAATCTAAAATTCTCAATCCAACCCTGAAACCCAAATCCCCTCCCACTCAATCCCAATCACGCATCTCGTGCATCCTAGATCCAAAATCATAATAATTAGAATCAAATCCAACATGTAGAGACACCAGAGATGAGAAAATATAGAGAAAGAGATAGCCTTTTGGTTTCTTCGTCTTTTGGAGCAGGCAGCTGCTCTCTTCTTTTTCCTCCTTGGCTCACTCCTTTGCATCCCATACCAAACTTCAGTCTTGCACAACGTCCTCTGGGTTTCGCTTTTGGGGGTTTGTTATGAATATGGATGGTGAAATATCTGGGTTTATAGTATGGCAAGGATGGTGAAATGAAATGTGTGTTCTGGGCTTTCGGCACGGAAGGTGCCAGATAGATTGTGATCCTTGACTAGAGGTAATTAAATGAGATTGGGTTGATTACTGCTGATAGTAGGTAGCATATGTTCATACTTTGATCGGTGATGACTGATGAAGAAATCAACAGAGAAAAAGAAGCTGAGAACATGAAAAGACAAAAGTGTCCATAAAATAGCTTGTACAGTAATAGACTTGACGGTGTTATAGACGGGAGGTATAGAAATTATATGGTGATTAATTGTTGAGGAATGAATATGATAGTTTCGAGAAGTGGTGTACCAAAGTGATGAAGGGACTTTATTTGGGGTACTCTTTATAAAATTTTCTCTAAAAAAAACCCAGAACCTCTTTTATGGGCATGAAGTCGTGTTTGATTATTAGCTTCGTAATCTTGGTTTTCTTGACTGTGGAGAAAGAAATATGTTGAATGAGCTATACCCTTGAATCCTTGATTGCTTTTGTCAAGTTATGATTTCCCGGATCTTGGTTTGTGATGTGAGAAATGAAATACTTCAGCAAATACCAGTCAAGCCTTGCATGCATTTCATCTGGTATAATTATTGACTCATTGTCTAGGAACTATTGGATTGATGAGTTTATGATTACTCTTTCTCATTCTTCTCTCCACTCGCCCCAACACCCAGAAGAGAGATAGGGGGAAATCAAAATTGTTGGGCTTACTTAAGCGACTGGTCACCCTTGACTGTTAGATTAGCGGCGTTGGAGTGATGATCAGATGGACTGAAATCAGAGATCGATGGACAAGAGGAGTTGGAAGATTAAGGGTTTATACACACACACACACACCCCGAAGAAGAAGAAGCTGAATATCTAAATTTTGGAGATGAAGAAGAGGTTGTAGTTGCAGACTTCTTTTTATTTTATTTTTTATGTTTCGATGGTTTTTTTTTTTTGTTTGTTTTGGAAATGATGTTTCGATGGTTTAGTTGCAGAGACTTCTATAGGGCAGAAATAATAATTAGTTTTTTTTTCATTACTAACTCTCGTTAAGTTTTATTTCACGTGGCAGCTTGTTATTTGGTGGTGGTATGACCAACAAAATGAGGGTAGTGGGCAGGAATTTCTCTCAAAGCCTCACCACTTTCACACACACAAAAAACTCACCTCACCTCACCCATTTTTTTATTTTTTATCTATTTCCTCTCCAGAAATTTTAAATACACACCCCTAATCTCTAAAGAGTGCGGCTATTGGGACCTCCAGATTTGCTCATTGTACCTCCCTGTCTCTTTACACCTCCTTTTTATTTTTAAAAACAAGCATTTGCTCATTAGACCTCCTTTCAAATTTTTAAAATAACCTTATATTTATTATTCATATATATTTCAATAATTTACTCATTATACCTCTTATTCGCTCTCTAGACCTCCCACACTTTAATTTTTTTTCTTTTTGCATGAAAACATCTATTTCAGACCTCGATTGCTTGATTTTTTTTTTCTTCTTCTCTTTTTTCATGAAAACCTCTTTTGCAACCTCAATTCCTTGTTGGTGTTGTTTTTTATTTATTTATTTATTTTGCATAGAATGTCATTAACCTATATTATTTGATCAAGTTATAAGAACGATTTTTCAATGACAACAATTTAAAAAAATTTAAATCATGAATTGTTTTCACAATCAATATTGCAAATCAGCAAAGTGGTGTTTGTGACCGAACGTATAGTAAGTTAGTAACTACAAAAGTAAGAAAATAGGTATACATGAAGCAAATCTGATGAAATATTAAAGCAAACTAAAAACCCAGAAACCTTTGACCTAGAAGAAAACCCTAAGAAGGCCAATTGCGTCTTCATCAATGGAGATTCTTTCATTTGGTGCAGTAGTTCTTTGCGATTGAGCAACGGTTGC
>NC_020496.1:22941669-22967647 GCF_000184155.1 Fragaria vesca subsp. vesca | reverse complement strand
ATATAGAGCTCCATAACTCGATCAAAATAGGCAGGTGGATATAAAACATTTTGTTCGACAAAAACCATTTCTTAGAAAGAAAATGCAATCTAATACCACAAAAAAAAAAACAAACCTGGAAAAATCTCAGGGGTACCGAGGGTAATTTCATGTAATTAACACCCCAAATGCAATATAATTTTATTTTTTTTGGATAAATGGGGGCCAAAGGCCCAAACCCCAAATGCAATATTTGCTATTGTACATCTCTAGCTTTCTTTCTTTCAACCACATTTTCATGCTTCTGATATGATGTAAATAATCCTACAACGTCCTACTGTTATAGTCAATGTAGAATATATCCCTACCAAGATACCTACAAAGACAAAGAAAACAAAAAGAAATATAAATAAAGCACAGAAACCCTTGAGAACGATAAATGCCTCGTTGCATTTCTGAAAGCACAACATTAATTTCGGTCCTCTGAATTTTTGCCACACTGTTAAGATAGTATTTCTGTTCAATCAATAACATTCCAGGTTCATCTTCACAGAAGTCCAGGTCAGTGAGCCTGTGCTTCTAAAAGGATATCTGTGGCCGCAATGACATCATTTCTGGCTTGCACTAGTGCTTGTCTGGCAGAGTTCCTATCAAAACCCATAGACACAAGGGTAGCAATGGAGTCCTCTGTTGGCTCTGTGGTAGACAACATCGGAGACGGATAATTTCTCTGAACAAAAATAAAAGGAATATGATGATGTGGAAGAAATATCAAAATCATGTTTCATTTCAACAACATAGTGTCCACATCAAAAAGTAAGTTCCTAAAGGTTCTGCATAATACCCATGATGCAGTAGAGAGAGCATTCAGTTGGTGAGAGTATAAATAGGGGGTTTGGGATTGTCAAGAGATTAAGAAAGCTGAAAGGTTCTAGAAGAAATATAGGGGTTTTAGCTGTAGAAGGGAGAAATCGATTAGGGGAGAAAATAGAGAATAGGTAGGAGAAGAGAAACCAAGCCTTCAATAGAAATTCAATTTTTCTTTCATTCCCATCTGATTCGTATTTACAAATGGAAGCTATATTTATAGGCTTGAAATGCACACCATTAGACTCCTGGAACACCAGAAGGCTAAATGGAAGACTAGATAATAATAAGACACTTGGTGAGTACTTAGCCTAAGACTTAATAGACTCTTAAAAAAAATAGACTCGTAACTACTCATAGAACTGAAAAATGACTTGCAAGATCTTAAACTACCATGAAGACTTCACTTTTAAAATGGATAAGTCTTTTCCAACCAAGTTGAGGCTGCTTTATTAACCGAACTTGGGCAAGATAATCTTCAAAAGCCAGATCTGATCTTAACTACTTAGATGAATAATATCTATTCAAAAGTTCCTATAAACACAGTTATATGAGCAATTGTAAGTACTAAATTTATTAGGTAAACAGGAGATCTGACCTGTAATTTTTCTTTTTGTGGCGCGCGCGCGTGTGTGTGGTGGGTTGGGGGGGGGGGGGGGGGGAGTGGGAGGGTGTTTAAAATCATACCTCCACTTGCCGAGCTGTGAATGATGGTACACTTCCTGCAACAATTCTAGTTGGTGCTGCTGGCAGACTTCCCATAGTTGGCAAGTTAAGTCGTGAAAAGAAAGATGCAATGAGTTCTGGGAACTGTAATACAGTCATAAATAAATTAGATTAAACAAGAACTGCTAAATCTAAACTATCAGAAAAAAAGAAGAAAAAAAAAGAAGTACAGAACAGAAGATATTATACACACACATAAACACATGCCCAAATCATATTATGCAAGTACACAAACCTGCATGCATTGTTCTTTAACAGAGTGGAAAGTCTAAAAAAGATGGTTTGACAATTTAGTTCAGTTACAAAAAAGGATCTAATGTATTAGCAGAACAATGAAAGTAAAAAAACTACAAAATCAGCAGAAGTATTTCTGAATTAGTTTGTAGGATCCGTAACTCATAACTTCATAGAGTTATGATATTGGAGTTTGTTACTTGGAGGTTCTGAGCATCAACTTCTCCCGAGTTTAGAGATGGTGCTTTGTATGCTATATGTTAGAAAAAAATCTGCTGTACTTTAGGGCTCTTGCTTGTATTTATTGTATATCATTTGTATTTCTATGTTCATTTTAGATCTCTCCTATAGTTAAGATTATTAAAAAAATCAGTGAACACCTTACCCCTATTTTTATTCTTATAACTGGTAACTTTTACTAACAGAAAGGAGGAATTCTAAGAATAAGTTCTAAGAATACGAATAGGATAAAGAATAAAAAGTAAAAAATTAAAACCAAAGACTGTATGTAATGATTACAAAGAATAAAGAATAAAAAGTAAAAAAATAAAACCAAAGACTCTATATGATTACAAAGCCAGCAAAAATTGAGATACATAAAAAGAAATAAAAATAAAAATAAAAACTAACAATACATTATTATTTTGTCCTATTAAAATATTTTATCAAAAACATTAGATTGAAAAATTACCTTTGCTTTGCGGATACAGAAGACATTCAGATGATATAAGGAACCACATAGGATGCCACATATTCCTGGTAAGACCGATCTTTTCCAAGATGATAAAAGAAGCTGCAAGAGAGAGAGAGAGAAAAGTTAGAAGGGGAGAAAAGAGCAGCTATAGGTCATGTGTAGATGGTACAGGTTAACTTATTACCTGAAGACCAGCTAGATATATAAATGACTTGTCTGAGAAGTGCACACCAAACATGCGAAAACGTGTTGAAACTGGAATGTCAAAGAAAAAGGGTACAAAAGATGCAAATATAAGACCATAGGGTCCCGATGTCACTAGGTTTACTGCAGGATCTGCAAAAGACGGTTTCACACCAAAATTTTTAGTGCAATATAGACTTTCCATCATAATATCGAAAACAAAAAAGACTTTCAAATGAATATATAAAATATAAAAATATATATAAAAATGCTAATAACAAATCAATTCATCAAAGTCCAATGGGCTATCAACAATAAAAGTTAACACACACATATTATCATTCATGTTGCCATACACCGCAGAATGGCCACTTAGTTAAAAGAGCTACCTTATGAAAACAATGTTTTCACCAGTGATTGACTATGTATTCTGATTCGCAGAAGATAGAAGTGCATGCAAGAAAATGGGTGTCTAAGAACCAGAGACATAAGACAGGCAAAAGAATGTAACAGAGGGCAATGAAAGAGATTGATGAAACATAACTTCACAAGGCAAAAGAGTGAATAAATTCAAAAAGAGTGGATATAGTTCATAAAGCAATCCATACCTTTAAGGCATGCTATAGCAAGAATCTCGAGCAGCAACGATGCCATCACAGAGTACAAGATAAAGACCTGTACAGCCAAGTGAGACTATTTAATTAATGCAATCAAAATACAAAAGCGAAAAAGAAAACATTTATTTATCAATTAATCTTTACACTCTTCGTATGTTGACTGACCTAAGACAACATCAGTACTCAATAAACAGGACCCATATGTGAGATCAAAAAATTATAAGTTAAGAGGTGCAATGCATGGATGTTTCAGAAAACAAGAAGTAGTGGTTTTTCTTTCTTAAAATGTTAGGATCTTCCACTGAATTGATTGGACACCAAGGAAAGATAAATGAGCGTCCAGCCGTCCAATGTGCCAGTCATATTAGCATTAAGTAATCAAATGGGCAGTTAAGCTGCTGAAAGAATAGGAAAATAATAACAAGGACCAGGACTTTTTTCTTTATCTCTATTTAATTATTAGTTTGTTTGTTTTATCTTTATTTTTCCTTAATAATTTATTAAGGTTAATTTGGCTTGATCAGTGCTTAAGTTTGATCTGTGCTTCTACCTAACTAAGAACAACAAGAAAGAAACTTTATTATTACGATCATAACACATGAATAGAATAATTCCAGAACTCTTAAGATATAGATGACCAAAGGGAGGCCAAAAAAAGGGACTTCATCCCACAAACGATCCACCTCTGTGCTTCCTGTTCCCTCAAAAATATTCCAACTCCCCGCCATTCACACGGCCAAAAAGATTGCAAACTTTGCACATTTTCTGAGCACCACACCCCTCATTTTTCTACCAAAAAAATTTGAACCTTCCACTTAAAAACGCATCACTAGAAGCTGGATTGTCCAAGCTCAATTCAGTTGACCTAATCCTGTGGCTGAATCTCTATGACCAAGCCTTTCTGCAGATGCTATTTGAGTTGATAACTTGTTCGGATGTGTAAAAGGTTTAACTTCGCTGGAGGGAAGGCAAGAGGTGTAATACTAGTGTGGCGTCTTCGGATGACCCAGTTTTCAGTGGTTTGGGTGGAGATCATCACAAGGTTTGAAATAGTAAAAGGAAAAAAAAAAAAAAAAAACACTGCAAAATTTGACGGAGTACAGAGGTGTTTGAACAACTCTAGCAAACATCATAACTAGAATTTTAAATGAATAAGATAATCCAACATAAGAAGTCTTAATGCTGGTATCAGAGGGGCTGATGGTGCATTGATAATATCAGTACACACTCGAGAACATGACCCGGGATAACACAATTGTTTTTCGTGGATCCTATACATTATTGTAATTGTATGGATTGCAACTATCTTCAGGTATATGGCAGATAGGGGGGTTTTGGGTTGGGTTTGATTCCCTAATGGTGGTTGTACCTTTTGCGTAGTTTATTTCATAAAAGCTTGCTTCATTTTAGTGTCACTTGAATACATTTGTTATAGAAGGCCTCTTCAGGCCTCTCTCACATAACAAACATCCGCCCAGGCTATATTCAGTTTTTTTTCCAGTATTTTGTTTTCGTTATGGAAACCTGTGTGCATCACAAAATCCAAGCATGACAAAACAGAAAGTATATGTGGCAAGCATCAAAGTGAAAAATTGAGGAGAAAGTAGTAGAACTGACCGAATACTTATTGGGACCAATCTGTCTCTCAAAGACCCTGAAGTAGTAAAGGAGATAGAGTCCGAACATGAGCTCTGGGGTAGAAGAAAAGGCAAAAACTGACACAATTAACTTCCAGAGGCGAAACTTGCCAAAAATATCCTGTAAAAAAGAAACGGGAAATATCAGTTGAGAGATCTCGGATATGAGTTGGACTGGAACAAAGGAAAAGAGGAGGGGAGGACTACGAGATAGGATAATCCGAGCTTGGAAGAACGGCTCTGGATCCCGAAGAAGACGGTGAAGAGAGCGCTGGAGGTAACCAAGGCTCTGGTGACAGGAGCATTGTCTGTGATTCCCAAATATTATTAGGAATAATACTCATATCTAAATAACAACTTTAAATAACAATCATTCATCAAGCTACGTACGGAAACCGGATGGGCCGCCGTTCATCTTCGCAGTCAAACAACGACCTTCACTCCCAATTGCAGACGCTTGCTTTTGTGTTTGGGACCCTTTCTTCTTCCCCTCTTTCTTCTTCTCTCTTTTTTTTTTTTTTCCTTTCTTTTTTTCTTTTCTTTTCTGATTAGGTTCCAGTTGTAAAGTCTAAAACCCAGAAAAGAAAATAAGGAGAGTGAATTACTGAATTACACACCCCAAAATTACATGTCCACATCCGGTACAATTTAGTCCAGTAACATAGCTTTTTTTAATAAATAGGAGGTTATGACTTCGATTCACGAAGTTGTAATATGTGATAAAAAAATTACAAACCCACTTTTTATATGAAAATGTCAAAAGTCTTCATATCCTAGACAACTTAAAACATTAAAACATTGATAGTTTTGAAATTTTCACATAAAAAAATGAGTCAAGGTGTGAGGATTGTAATTTAGGGTGTGTAAATTTCACTCCTCATAAAGTTTGTCAATGGACCGAGCCTAACTTTTTTCTATTTTCTTGGTCCAACTTCATATTTGCTTCAAGTTGAGACATTAGGTGTAGATACATATGTCTAATCAGCATACTTTGGACACATTTAGACTAGATATAATCACCATGTTATGGCATCTGAATCTAAATAGCATAACATACTTTAAGATCGATCTATTCCACAATACACAAACACAATACAACAAAATTACAAAACCAATTCCAAGGCTTTACCTAGTTTGCATTAGGATATTACCATAAGGACCAGCATCGAGTGGGATACCATTGATGGTTGTCATCCTCATCAATGAGATAGCAACAACAATACAACTTGCAAACACACAAGCAAAGAATATCTTCTATGCTATACTACTTCTTTCTAACAGAATGAGACTGTTTAATCTCAATGAATAACGTAGTTAACACAAGGACATTCTACTTATATATATAAAGGCCAACAAACACTACTTGTGCCCTTCCCATAAAGAGTCCAAGTCTTACTTCATGTTTATCAGATACCAGTCTCAAGGTTTATCTCAAACTCAATGTCAATCGACTAATAAGTCTTCAACTTCTAATGAGAAACATATACCTCATTAGATAACAGGATAAAGTTTTACATATATGTTTCTACTAATTTTACTCAAGTTTAATTGACTATTTCATTAAGACAAGGATAAATGCAGAGTCCAATATTGTTTTCCAACACGCCATACCCGACTGCCATCATCAAGGTAGCAACAACAGCTATCAAACGCAATCAATCGCTCATTGATGGGCGTTAGAACGCGCCCTCACGCGCGTCACCAATACCGCCCAGCAGAACAAGAAATGAGACGTCAGTCCCACATCAAAGAGATACAAAGGTCTCATATACCTTCAACTTATAAATGGTAACTCTATCTCTCCTCATTTACTACGTGATTACTACTTACTTGTTATTACTCTATCAACATAACAACTGACTTAGGCATCGGAGCGTTGAAGACCGCTTAGAAGCGATCTCCCTTCCTAACGTCACTCGTTGTTCTTACTGACAGGTATCAAAGGACCAAGAGTACGTATACTGCTTGACATCATCTATAACTGGTTATACAAAGGGATTAGGAAGCCGCTAATTCACTGTACCAACATTAGGCATCATATCTGCTTCAAGTTAAGACATTAGGTTCGCTTGTCACACTTCATCAAAATACCAGCTAGTTTGATATACCATGTAGACAATTTACAATCATATTCATTGTTGTGGTTTGTCACATCTCAATCCTTAAATTTTTACCTTAATTACTAGCTTGGTATTAATAAGAATTTTACCGTCTTCGTCAATGAGTTTATAATTTAATTGGTCCTTAGAGGGGTTTTGGAGAACGATTATTTCAGAGAAATTATTCATAAGGAAAAAAATGTGACAACGGTAAAAATGGTAAATTTTAGCTAGTAAAAAAGTAATTTTCATTAGGGTATTATTTTTGGGGTGTTTTATGTTAAGGAGTGGGGTTTTGCAAGTGTGGATCGGGCCATTTTTAGGGTCAAAAGCCCAAAAGTTTTCTGAAATTTTCTTCTCTCTCTCCTCCTTCCCGAGTTTCCTCCCCCGCCAGTGCTCTCCGCCTCTGCCGGCCGTCGTCCGGCCAGCCAGCCTTAACCACTGCTCCGGTCCCGAACGAGCCGTTGTCCCCTCCTCTCTCTTCCTAGGCCGGTGTGCATGCCAGCAGCGCCGTCGAACGGGAGAAATCTCCTCCTAGGAGCTCGGCTGCCCTCTCGCCGGAGCTCCCTCCTCCGGCCACCATAGCCGGAGCTACTTGGCTTGTTTGAAAGCCCTCCTCCCGTGCAGCAATCCCTCCAAAGGTTGAGCCCTCTCTTGAGCTAGGTAAGGAGAAATGTGGAGTTGAATTTTCTAGGGCTTTTAGGATGTTTTCGTTCGATTGACCTAGTTAGGCTTGGAATTGGGTGTTGTGCTAGTTAAGGAAGTTGTATAGAGAGTTGAGAGGAAGATTCTGTCAAAATTTCATAGGCATTGGAGGTCGCCGGATTCGGCCTCCGGCCGCCACTATTTGAGAGATTTTTATGATTTTAAATGTGGAATATTAAGGGGAGTTTATTGATGTGAATTATGGAATTTTTGGAGGAGTTTTGGTTAGGTTTGTGAATTTCTGAAGTTGGGTATTTTTTACGGTTAATTAATGTAGAATCCGGCCGTAGGGTTTAAGTCGTTGTTCTAGGGAGGTTGTATTTACGGCTGCCGAGTATGGTATTTAAGTTTGGGTCGTTTCGAGTGAAGAATATCGAAGTTAGACAATGATGAGCGTGTTTATGGCACTCGGTTAATTTTGCCTATTTTGCATAAATATTGGATTTTTAGTTGGGATTTTAATTATATATTTGGAGCAGGACGTGAGGAGGCTCAAGCAGAAGAGACCTCGGATCGACGTCAGGTTTAGGCCTAAAGTTGTGAGTGGACGTTCGTTTTAAATTATAAGCATGCGGTGATTTCATTTTAAATGAATGATTTTATTGAATATCAATTTGTGGAATTGTTTATTTTCGCGAAGTTATTTTTTTGGAAGTAAATGCTCTTATTTTATTTTGTTAACTTCGCTATTTGGAGAGTTACCGAAAATGAGATTTTCGGTGAGTATGTATATATATTCATATTTGGATGATTATGAGAATAGTATATATATAAAGAAATGCTAGCTAGCTATACGTGCTTTTCCACCATAATGAGGTAAAATTTCATTACGGTGCGACGTGAGCGTTAGACGCAATCGTCGTAGCCTTATATATATATAAGAATTTATATAAGGGATATGCGCGTATATATATATATATACACACACCGTCTTTTCCACCATAATAAGGTAAAATTTCATTATGGTGCGACGTGAGCTTAGACGCAAGCGTCGTAGCCTTGTGTGAATTTCTATTTATCTTTGTTGTTTCAAAAAAATTCATACAAGGGATATGACGAGTGTAATACATACATATTTTATTTTAGCCTGAGAGGCTGTATTTTATTGAGCTTTGAAGACTGGCCGGAGCTAGTCATGAAATTGCCAGTTTTCGTGTTGAGCGTTTTTGAGCTGTCGCATGCAGCATATTTTCTATGGAAATGTAAATTGGGAAAGCATAAATATTTTCATTAAATTTATTTTTGTCCACTCACTCTAACGGTTTCAAATGTTTTCCCCTGGGCCATTTGTTTTAAAAATGCCCAGCTTGCAGGTTAGCATAGTTGAGGTCAGGCGTACATGGAGATGAGGTATAGTCATCATATAGCTTCTGCTTGTTAATTTTTTATGTTTCCTTTCTTCCTATTAGAGTTGCTCTGAACCTATAAATGGCTGGATATGAGATTTGTGTAGATATTTAAATAATTTAGGAGATGTTGTGTTGTGGAGCATGAAGGCTCCAGGAGTAGAGGGTTCTAAATGGATTCTTTTGAAGTGTATGCAGGTATTATTAGGAAGGGTTGTCCATTTTCAAGGGAGGTTATGCCGATTTTTCGGTAAACTTTCCTTGGAGGTGGTCCTCGCAGGATTTACTTCGGGTTTCAAGGTGAAATTCGGAGTGGGTCTTGACATGGTTAATCCTCTGTCTGAAAGTAAAATGCAAAAAAAAAAAAAACGATCATAACTAATGACACGTTTACTAACTTGGAATGAAAATTATCATGAAATTGTATCAACAAGAATCAGTATAAGAATATTTCATTCCATTCTACTGTTTACTTACCATAACGAATCAAAACATGAATGAAACTAATTATGATTGATGTTGTTTACTTTTCATATGAAATCAGAATTAAAACGAGTTTGATTACTAAAATACCACTACAAGAAATGAAACTAGAATATTTACAATTTTATTGTTCTTCTTTGTGAAGATGTAAATATTCTAGGATGATATATTCATCAGACCACTTGAACCATATAAGTTTACTACTGTAATCACTTGTACCATGCATATAATATAAAAAAATAGAAAACTCAAAGGATCATATAATGAAAAACAAATTACCAGACATGCAACCGTATGAAGTACTCTTCCTCTCCCACTTATGCCTGCCTATGAAATGTCTTGAATAGAAGTGGTACATTACATATAAACAGTTGTTTATCTAACAATTTATATTATATACTAAAACAGGGTTTCCATTTAAACAGTGTTTTTGGCGCAAAGTTACATATTTGCCGTTCTTGTCATGGAAAATCTCAGCTTTGCCATAACCCAATAAAACACTGTTTTACCCTTTCTCACGGAATTACATATTTGCTTTTTCTGTCATGGAAAATCTCAGTTTTGCCACAACCCAGTAAAAGACCGTTTTATCCTTTCTCTCGTAGCTTTTTACAATTTTACCACTCAAATTTCAACTTTTCGTTATGGTTATTAAAAAGACTATTTTACCATTCTCGAATAACATAATTACGGCTTTGCCATGCTTCCACACTTAACCCGGGTCACTGCCTCGTTATTATAGAATAATGAACTTGAATGAGTTGAATCTTAGAAATCAAAATCATTTGGTTCTTAAAAATAGGATAGCGTTTGTTACCATGGTTGAATTCGGTTTGGGCCGAGGGACCGGCCCAAAGTAACAAAAGAAGTAGAAGGGCGGTGGAGCTCTCCTCGTCATCGCAAAAAAGCTAAAACCCAGAGAGGGCGGCGGTCGTTAGGGTTTAAGAGGGTTTTGGTTCAAGTTAACACCAGCAGGCAGGCAGGCAGCCATGTGGGCTCTTCGTCGTGTATCTCTTCCTCTCAGGTATCCCAAATCTCTCTCTCTCTCTCTCTCTCTCGATAAGTGATGGATCTTCACTGTGAAAATTATAGTTTTTCATTTTTCCAATACTCGATCAAACAACAACAACGAACGTGGATAAACTTACCTGGATTACTTTTTGTTTCTTTTCCTGCTGGGCTTTTGCTTCCACTACACCACGAATATAAAAGTTTGATAAACTTTCGATTTCCAAAGATTTAATTACATTTGAGGAAGTGATGCAAGTCTTGAGAATTACTCATTGAATTTATTAGTGAATGAGAGTGAAGAAAAATCCATTTGCTTCAGGTCCCTGGCCTTTATATTTATGTGCATTTAAACCCATACTTTAT
Organism: Fragaria vesca subsp. vesca; assembly: GCF_000184155.1. Lineage (NCBI taxonomy): Eukaryota > Viridiplantae > Streptophyta > Magnoliopsida > Rosales > Rosaceae > Fragaria > Fragaria vesca. The sequence continues at coordinate 22,956,703 of NC_020496.1, read as the reverse complement.
ACCAAAAAATCATTCCTTCTGTTCCATCTTTACATCATTCACTCCTCTTCATGGTTTTACAATATAAAACCTAGAAAGAGGTACATTTAACTTCAACAATGCTGTTGTAAATGTTTCAATCTTGACAGCAATCACAACTAGTGTTATTGTTAATTAATGGTTATTGTTTGTCTGGGTTTACGCTTTTCCTTTTGTTGCAAATAGTGTGCTTATGCAATTCTTCATCTTTTCATTCCTTTATGTCTGCCGTATTCTTTTGTGCTTGGTATTGTCCCTCTACTTATTTATCCTTTTGTTTCCAGGAAGCAAGGATTCAGCGTTGGAACTTCCCGTGCTTGTTGTGCTAATTTGGAGCTACCGATTACTTACATACAAGACAAGTCTTTCTTCCTTGAGTCTCCTCAGTTGGGATCTGATGGATTTCTGCCTTCGAAGAGATTATACACAACAAATGTTTTGTCAAAGTTTTCTGTAGATAGATGCAGCCTTTCTTCACAAGCTGGTACAGAAAGCAGTGGAGAGGAAGATGACTTGGAAGATGGGTTTTCCAAACTTGAAACGCCTCCTACTGCTGAGGTAGTTCAAGCGAGCAATGCAAATGATGAAAATGAAGATGAATTAGTATCTGGACCAGAAATCTCTGATGATGAAGCAGACATTGAGCCTTCTCAAAATGAGCTGGAGTTATCAGAGATTGAGACCGATCTAAATGATAAACTGTCACCAAGGAGAAGGGATGTTTCAGCACTTTTCAAAGCCATCTTAGAATTTCCGGGTTTTTCTGTTCATAGTGCTCTGGATAAGTGGGTTAAAGAAGGAAATGATTTAAGCAGGGCAGAGATCTCATTAACCAAGATAAACTTGCGCAGGCGTCGAATGTTTGGGAGGGCATTGCAGGTGATCTCACATGTTTTTATATTTATGCTTTTGTTATGTGATATATGCAGTTCTCAACTTTGGTCTTATCTGCATTTTAGGCATGATTCTGAACTTAGTTTTTTGTCTTTCTTAAAGATAGTTTCATATATTTTTTAAACATAGGTTATTTCTGTAGATAGATGTCCACATATAGCTTCTAATAATTTTTAGTTGGTAGATTTGATAGTTTATTTGATTTTTCAATTATAACAAGTTCAAAAAGATTTTCTGCTTCTGTGAGGAGCAGATGTTGTATTTCTTTGATTCCTGTGCTCATTACGGAGTTGTCTCTGAGGGCTTCAATACTTGTTACTTCAAGCTAGGATCATAGAAGAGATGCCTTTTGCTTGTTCGCTTGCTTGACAGTAATTTCTTAATGAACTAGAGTTGGGACCATATGGTTTGCCTATTCCCGGAATGAATTTTCATGTTGCTTAGCTTTGTGATTTTTACATAACATAATCACCATATTGTATTTGCCTCATCCGAAAATAAATGATGAGTGTGCCATATAATCACTGTATAGCTTCATGTCCATGCTCCATAGATAAGCATGCTATCTATTGAGTTAAGGAAAGGTTTGGGCGGTTTGTCACCCATTAGTCCTTGCTGCTGTATGAGTTGTAGCACTTTGAGCTCATGATCAAAAGCTCTTCTTATATGAGTCCTAGTCGTTATAGTACAAGTACTTCGCTTGCGTCATGCATCCCCAACCGTAAATAATCAATTTAGAATAAAGGAATTACCAAATGAGCCACTCAACAGGCATGACATATAAGCATTTGAAGCATAGACCTCCCTCAGGCTGGACGGGAACTTTCCTTGGTAATATTTGTGAGTGTTAGTGAACTTTATCAGTTAAGTTCTTTTGTATTAGGTGCAAGTGCCTGACCTATGGGCTTGATGGGATAGAAGAAAGCTGGTTTATTCACTTGACAGCCTTGCCGTAAGTGACCGGGTGGGCGCAACCATATTATATCTCGTTTGTGTGAGGCAAAGCTTTTTATCATGTAATGACAAGAAAGAAATATCTAGTTCACATGCAAGGGTGGAGGGGGGCAAAGTGTAAGGAACAATTGTACTACTTTAGACTACTTTTTATTAGAACTTTTTAATTAATCCTCCACACATGCAGTGGATGATTATAAGTAATCTACTGCATTCACCAGCATCAGAATTGACATATTTTTTGGTCAGTATTTATTGAGTTATCACTTGTTTATAGATTTTTCATTTACTCCTATGATTGCTTAATTATCAGGTTTCTAGAATTAGATGTGTAAATGGGCCGAGTCGAGCCGAATACTAAGGTGTTCATGTTCGGCTCATTTACTTTTTATCGAGTTCGAGCGGGGCTAAAGGTTGAATTTTTTCTTTCATGTTCAAGCTCGGCTCGGCTTGAATTTTTTTCTTTAATCCCAAGCTAGGCTCGGCTCGGCTCATTTTGTTAGACGAGCTCGAGCTTAAATCGGGTCGGCTTGGCTCATTTAACTTTAAATTTAAAAAGATTAAAAAAGAAGAAACAAAATTTAAATAACAATCCAAATTTGATGTCTAACTATCAAACAAATCTTTCAAAATGGCTAATCAAATTGATTTGATTGTTGCCTGTAATATATTTTACTTCAATTTTTCAGATTCTCTTCCAATTAAATAGGAAGGTAATAAAAAAATTTATAAAGAAATTTTATTATGCTTAAATATTTATAACGAGCTACTCACGAGCTAAACGAGCTGAATACCTCCTTGTTCAAGCTCGGCTCGTTTTTTTGTCGGGCATGATATTGAGCTCAAGCTTGGCTCATTTATCCTACGAGCACGAGCCGAACGAGCGAAAAAGCGAGCCGAACACGAGTCGAACACGAGCAGCTCGATCCGACTTACAACCCTATCTAGAATGGTGGGGGTGGTGTGACCACTCTTGGCCGTTGAATAGCTCACTACTGTTCAATTATAATCATGACTTCTATTTCTGTTGTATGAAATCTCTGTGAAGGTGTTACATAGTTTTGGAATTGCAATTCCAACTCTACAAGTTTGTTTTTCAGTAGTATGCCCTTTTCTTGAGATAAGAAGAGTTTGCTCATTCATCAAAATACATTTTACCAAGGAATTAGTTTAACTCTTCCCGTATCGTATTGATCTTGCAGCATTGTTGTAGCACTTGTGTTCCTTTTCTTGTTCCAAATAGAAAAGTTTCTTGTTTTGTAGTCATAACTCATGACGCTGATTTACTTCTTTGTTTCATCATCTTATTGGTTGATGCAACTGCACTAGAAGGTGGATGAGTAAGCCTGAAGCATGATCATCGATAACACTGACTTTGACTGGACAAAATGGGATCATTGAGTTTACCTTAGCTCTCTCTCTCTCTCTCTCTCTATATATATATATATATATGTCTGTATCTCTCACTCTCACTGAGTTTACCCCAAAGTGTGCAGGGTAAATTAAGAGTTGGCCTAGAGTCATGAGTTCTCAGATGCTTTTATCAAGTTCTAGTCTTATGTTAAATATTAGATCAATCTGATTACCCTGGAGTCATGAGTTCTCAGTCTGATAGCAGAATAAGTACTTCCTTTTCAGTTTTGGAATTGACACTTATAACATGTTGCTTTCTTGGCACCAGAGTATTCCCAGCACCACAATGCATGTTGCTTTCTTCTGTTAGATTTCCTGTCTAGTTGCATTTTGTGCTGACTGTTTGAAATCCTGTAATGCTTTGTTGATTTGCAGCTCTCAGAGTGGTTGGAGGCACATAAGCAGATTGAATTTTCTGAAAGAGATTATGCATCTCGTCTAGACTTAATTGCCAAAGTATATGGCCTCTGGAAGGCAGAGAAGTATGTTGAGATGATCCCACAATCCTTTAGAGGTGAAAAAATCTACCGAACTCTGTTGGTTAACTGCGTTGGTGCCAACAATTTGAAGAAAGCCGAGGAGATTTTCAACAAAATGAAGGATCTAGAATTCCCATTTACCTCATTTACTTGCAACCAGTTGCTCCTTCTTTACAAGAGGCTTGACAAGAAGAAAATAGCAGATGTCTTGCTTTTTATGGAGAAAGAAAATGTGAAGCCGACTGCCTTCACTTATAAGCTATTAATAGCTACTAAAGGCGAATCCAATGACATAGCTGGAATGGAACAAGTTTACGGAACAATGAAGAGTGAAGGCATTGAACCAGACATTACTGTTAAAGCTGTCATGGCTAAGCATTATGCCTCTGGCGGACTGAAAGAAAAAGCTGAGGCTGTTTTGAAGGAGATGGAAGGGGGTAACTTAAAGGAGAACCGCTGGGCTTGCCGAGCTTTGCTGCCCCTTTATGCAGAGCTGGGTCAGGTTGATGAAGTGGGGAGAGTTTGGAATGTTTGCATGCCAAAACCTTGGGTTGAAGAATGCATGGCTGCAATCGAAGCTTGGGGAAAGTTAAATAAAATTGAAGAAGCTGAGGCAGTTTTTGATAAGATGTTGAAAACCTGGAAGAGGCTTTCTTCCAGGCAGTATGCTGTTCTTTTGCAGGTTTATACAAACCATAAGATGATTGAGAAGGGCAAAGATCTTGTTAAGCGTATGGTAGATAACAATTGTGAGGTTGACCCATTAATTTGGGATGCACTTGTAAAACTCTATGTGGAAATTGGAGAGGTTGAAAAGGCTGACTCAATTTTGCGGAAGGCTGCTGAGAAGAACCATAAGAAGCCAATGTTCAGTTCTTATATGGCTCTTATGGATCAATATTCAAAGAGGGGTGATATTCATAACTCAGAAAAGATATTTTATAGGATGAGACGGGACGGTTACACAGCTCGACTTCGTCAGTTCCAATCACTTGTCCAGGCCTATATAAATGCAAAGGCTCCAGCCTACGGACTCTGGGAGAGAATGAAGTCAGATAATTTCTTCCCCAACAAAGCTCTGCTTGGGCAGCTCTCACAAGTCGATCCATTTAAGAAGACAGCAGTGTCTGATCTGCTTGATTGAGGAAGTGGATGGTTCTTCTTTAGATCGGGTAATTGAATCTTTTGATCTATGAGCCGCTTCTATAATGTTGTAGGTTCAGCATATTGGGATTTTTATGTTTTCCAACTATCTATTTCAATTTCAGAATTTACTTCTCCCACGGGGGAGTGTTTATCTAAGGTATGGCAAAAACTTGGGCATTGTGGGATACTGATCTGGATATTCATGGACCTTGTTCAGTAACTGTGTGTTCCTTCCCTACTATTAGAATATCCCATGTTATTCTGTGAAAGCTCTTATTTTTCAGTTTTTAATTTTTATTTATTTGTCATTATTATTTTTAATTTATATATTTAGAATAGAGAAAATTGGTCAGACAGTGTGAAGTCTTTGCTCGGAACGAGCTGAAACTAGAGTACTGGACGTCTCGCGGAGCGACTCTCAACGAGGACGCTGAGACCTTTTTAACTAGCAAAGTCTTCAAGCACACCCATGGTCATCTAAGTTCTAGAGAGACCCGTATCGTCGTGTAGATGATAATGAAGAGATATATGTACAATAGGCGCATTATTCTACTTGACCAAATGCCCTAGATTGGACATCTCATAAGATGTGAATTTATTAGCCAGATATAACTCTACGTCAACATGTTGCCTCCGTAAATGACATAAAAGACAAATTTCAGTTATTTTAAATGTATTCTAAAAAAGAACTAATTTCATTTTACTCCCGTCAACTTTAGGTCAATTATCATGTTATTCTTTATTCTTTCAATTTCATCAAAAATACTATAGAGCATAATATTAAACAAATTACCATGGAGCTTGATTCTAGAGAGGTGAGTGATTGCATCACAAAACGGAAGAGGAACATAAACTGGAAATATACCCGATTATCACTGAATCAGGAGGAGAAGCTCTCTGTTTGATGTGATGAATTGGGACTAGGTTCCTTGAGTCGCGAACATGGCATCGCACACAACTGCTTCACTAGATGATAATAGACAATAATTGGAAAGATGGGTCTCACAACCACCTCCGTCGTCTCTTTCACTAGTACTAAGAAATGCAATCTGATTGAATAATACAATTTGTCTATTTTACCATTTTTTTGTGGGCCCAACGACTTTAAATTTTGTTTTCTTTTTAATGCCACGTTATCACATGACGAGAGAATTAGATGGAAAACGGAAGTTTGAACACGACTCATGAAAATTAGAAGTCGAGGGGTGTTTTTAATGAAATTGAAAGAAATAGGACTAACATGATGATCGATCTAAAGTTGGTAGAGGTAAACTGAAATTAGTCCTAAAAAAATGTATGGCAGAAAAGGGCTTACTCTATCCGTACGCATCAAGGAATAGATTAACCGCTTTTGATCCTTGGAATGATGCTTGCCTTGTTAGATATGTTGACATGGGTTATGTAAACCCACACTTAAATTAGTTATGTCTTTACTATAGAGAATACAATAATTTTAGAGGTATATGAAACAAAAACTTCTTTAATCATGTTTTTTTTTCGACATTTTTTTTTTCGAATACAAGAAAATATTACAACAAAAAGCCTCTGACACAACCCAAACTATGAAATTCAAAATGAAAAGCAGAAGAAACGGAAAGAGGTAGGTAAGGTTATGGCTCCAACTTGCAACGAGAATAGAATGTCTCAGATTTGCAATAGCATCAGCTAGGAAGTTTGCTTCTCTCCAAATATGTGGAAATTTGATTGAAAGGAAATGAGTAGCAAGGTCTGATGTCATGGATAATAGTCCTGATGCACCAAAGAATAGAGCAAACATTATTGATCGAGTCGATTAGAACCTTAGAATCACCCTCCATTTTCAAGTGTTTGTATCCATGATTGGCGTCATTAAACCTACTCTCAAATACTTCTTTAAATCATGTTCTAAGTGTAGATCTAAACAAACCATGTACAAGGTATTAGTTATACCTAGTTTTTTAGGGGGAGTCGATATCAAGGGGGTGTCTTCTGAAGCATACACTTTTGATCATTGTGTAATATTTTTTTGCTTCGTCCATGGTTATTCTCCCACTGGGTTTTGTTATCTAACAAAGTTTTACTGTAATAACCCGAATTTTTATACCAATTTCCCTGTAATATTTTTGAATTAATTGAAGGGTTATTTTTTTGTGAAATGCATTTTCAGACTTTGGTAGTAGAAGTTCGGAAGTCTAAATAATTTAAGTATTTCATTTTAAATACTCAAAGTTGACTTTCTTATTCTTAAGTTATCTTGGATAACTTTATTCATAAAAATTATAGAGCTCAACCATACGAGTTTATAAACACGTGACGTACAAGCCACGGACACAATATGTGAAAGTTAAGTTCACAGAAATTTTGTTGTCGATTTTTAAAAGAGGTATAAATAGAAAGAGGGACAATAGGAACCTTAATTCTAACTTTTGGGAGAGAAACAATTTTTCTGTCCTCCCTCTCGAGCCGCTCGCGACCCTCTCCCTTCGTGTGCGTCGTTCTCCGCCGTCCGGCGACGCCCAGCCACGAACCACATATTGTTCTCTTCGTCTCGTCCTCACATACCCAACTGTGCCGGTCTTTGACGCCGGTGACTAGCGTACAAGGCGCAATGAGACCCGAAAGCCACTGCCGTCGTCGCCCTCTGACCAGAACCCTAACCCGGCGATCCCCGACGACGCAACCAGCCTAGGAAGGCTCGTCTCCTCCGAGCGAAGCTTCCTAGTCATGTGGGTGGTCTCGATTTGAACTGTAGCAGCGGGAGGCAAGCAAAGCAGTCTTGGCTGGATTCGACAAGTTTGACCACGACAACGGATTGTCCTAGGTAAGTTTTGAAGTTCTTTCTCTTCTGGGGATTGCTAGGCTAACATCAGAACTTGATTTGAGACCTTAAGCTTCCAATTTGCAGATTCGGCGGTTGAGCTTTAAGCGAAGTTTCAGGCCGATTTTGGCTTGAATTGGCGACTGTCTCTGGTAAGTTGGATGCTTAGTTTGCTTAGATTAGTAGATTTCCAATGTTGAGGGCTGTGAATTGTTATATTTGAAGTGTTGGGAGGCGGCGCATGAGGCCACTCGCTGTCGCCTATGGCGGTCTGTGGCAACGCGATTGACAGTGCTAGTATGGTTGGTTGTCATGTTTAGCATGTATGAGTTATTGCGAGCATATGGAGATGCCATGGACTAGGTTATGACCTTGTAAGGCATATTAGATTGTAGCTAGTTCAATTTTGTGCGAGGTTGTTTAGCTTGTGAAAACTAATGTGGAAGTCGTAGTTTATAGTAACAAGAGTTGTTTGTAAGTGATCGATGACCTTGGGAGCTCTCGAAGGAGGGTTGTCCTTCTTTGGATAAACCTTCGGGTTAAGGTTTGATCAAGGGGACAAATGATACTCTTTCGTTTGAATAGTTACTAAGGTTAACATTTTTGTTAATATGGTGATTTGTGGAGTTTGGTTTTGAGCTAGGCGCTTGTGTTTGTGCTTGTGAAAACGCAGCAGGATTTGAGGTGAGTAAATCACACTAAAGTTCACATTGGGACCGATTTAATTTATGGAATTATTGATATTGTGTTAACGGCATAAAGGAAAAACGGTTTTGTTTTTAAAATATATGAGCTTGATCGTCAACGGCACATGGGTAAGTAAAACAAGTTTTCTTATTTAAATGGTTTTCACAAGGTGCTTTTGTCACACCCCGGCCTTGACGTCGACGGGTTGTAAGCACCGGACGCCGATTCCGAGGCGTGAAGTGTTACAAAGCGGAACATAAACAAAAACACTATCTTCTAGGTTTTTCTTTCTAGGCTCGTTGTCTACCTTTTTCTCAGCTCGGTCAAATCTAAATACTTTTATGCAAAAAAATATAAGAGATATGGATGGGTGAGCAAAACCACGTACTCAGTGAGTAGACTAATGTAATATGCTTGCAAAGTCATGTCATTTTACACAACACTAGAAAATACGCATATCGTATACACATCGAGTCACGTAATTTATCATATAGCACAATCCCTTCTTATTGGATATCTTTCAATTTAGTAATCCCCACGAGAACCTAATGACCTTCATGTCTTATACCACTGTGTGTCACATCCTTACTTCAACATAACTAATCAAGAAGTTCACATGTTTCATGACTAGATTGGTATCCAACACATAATTATATATAAACTCCGCATATTTCGCAAATAGACGTGCTTCACTCGAAAATAGAGAGATATTTCGTAAAAGATCAAAATCATGTTTTTCGACTAATTTGATAGCAAATAAGAATATTTAAAACATATTACATAAATTCACTCACCTCGTCAATATGAATCCCTACCAAGAACATCGATCATAAACCGAGCCTTCTAAAACGAGCCATTTAGAAATCACCGTTGGATCTAACCCAAACTTCAAGGATAGAAAAAAGACATCGATACAAATCCATAGCCTTTCGCGGATTCAGAATCAGAGTACAGATCAAAAGTTATTATCCGTCAAAATTTAGTCGCAAATCTAGAGAGAGGAATATATAAAGAGAGAAAATCAGTCTCTGAAAATTATGACATGAAAGCTGAACGGGGTTAGCTATTTATAGAAACTTATAGCCAACATTGAAAGGTCGGTTAAGTGAGCTTGGCCAATGGCAGAGTGACAAGTGTCTTATAGTGCCACGTGTCACCATCTATAGTCATCTTTCATCATCAGATGACACATGTCAGCATGTTGGAGATAATAACCACGTGGGCCAGCTACTGCGTGGGGACAAGAAAATGATCAATCAAATAGTGCCACGTCACCATTCACGAAACTTCGACAGAACTTTGAAAAATCGTTAAAAATAGCTCTGTAGTTTGAAAAATTCACCGTAAAATACGACAAACTTGTGGCGACCTCTACTTTCTATTTCTAAAGAGAAAAACACATTTTGAGAAATTTCAAAATTCAGGGATGTTACAGCTTTCAATCCTAATTTCATTTGATACATGGTAGACGTACTATTCGTGTGTGAATATCTACGTGTTTGCATATATGACTATGTGAAGTTTATATTGCAATGATGTGTTTATTGGGTTGTTGATGATGCTACTATCCTGTTGTGTAATGTTGTTTGGATAGTAATGCCGGGAACCAAGCTTTTGACCGTATGATTGGTTACGATTAGGTTAGAACTCTAATCTGTCTGTCAATGTATGTCATGGGAGGTACCATGTGGTATCTGGGACTCATGGATACATGTATATGTTGTATGCCTTAGGAGGTACATTTTGGGTATCTGGGACTCAAGGATACATGTGTTTGTTGTATGTTATGTGAGATATTTTATTTTAGGTATCTGGGACTCATGGATATGTTTATTTTAAGAGTGTCAAATATGTATTGCATTTTGGAAGAAGTGTGCGGATAACTTTCAATTGAAATTATCGTGCATTTCCTACTGTCTCATGTGTTAATAATTGTTGTAAATGTGTTGAGTTAGTAGTTTGAGATTTATTCATACGAGTTTTTTAGTTTACCGGGTTTGTTGTTTACAACCCGATGTACCAATTCATGGTGTAGGGGTTAGACCTGCATGTGATGATCAGCAGACTTGAGGTGGAGACATTTGTGATCTTTATTTAATTGTCGGACTTTGTTATTATATTTGGTCAGAATGTATTAGGCTTCTAGTGAGCGTTTTCATTCTACTTGACATTTCAAGTTTGATGTAAATAAGGATATGTAATATTTAACTCCGTGTTGAGCTTATATTGACACTTATTTTTTTTTCAGTTATTGAGTTTAGTAATTGAAAATTAATGACAGTGTATTGAGATATTTTTGAGAATTAACATGTCTAAATTTTTTAAAATTATGTCTCCAAAAATCGGGGTGTCACATTTACTGAGGCACACATTTAACATGGTCACTCTACTCATATTTCATTTTGATGATGAATTTATACGATATATAGGAAAGCCCTGGACTACGCTAAAGTAGCATACGCTAGAGACACGTGGCCGACGAACAACCGCACAGATGAGTGTCGAGAGACAGGGATGGGATTTTTCAGTTGACGGCGGTTTCCGTTGTCATCGACGCCGTCTGGTTAAAAGCCGAGGGCTTTTGTGGAATCGCCGGTGGGGGAGGGTTAATACCACTTTCGTCTCCACCACCTTCGACTCTGCTCTCTCAGTACTGAGCTTATGGATATGGGTTTCGGATTCCAGATCCATACCATATCTTCCAATCCTTCCAATCCTTTCTGAGAATTCCATGCGACCTACCAACGATCTGATATGGTAGGCCTCACTAATCAATTAATCATATTTGGTCTGGTGGAGTGCCTAAAGTCGACTTTAAAGAGATCTTGATCGAAATTTGTAAGCGTTGTCTGGTTATAGCTTTGTGGCAAGAGGAAGTCTTAGATTATTGAAGTAAGAGAGATAGTTCTCTTGAATCTGGAAAGTCTTAGATCTCTTGAAGTGAGAGAGATATCAATGATTTTAATTAAAGATTGAGGAGGGTGATGGGGTTGGTCGGTTTCAGCCTTTGTTTTGATGAGAGAGATAGCTTGATTCCTTCAGCAGATCAAACTATTGAAGTGAGAGACAGAGAGTTCTCTTGAATCTAGAAGAAAGAGGGATAGCCAATTTTTTTTTCCGAAAGAATGAGAAAATGGGAAAAAAAATACAATCCTGAGATGGACAAAAACTTCACACGTGTCGTTGTGGGATTTGACTGTCGCATATGTTAGCTGGTGCAGGTGACGCACCTAAGACTTTCTCTTATGGCAAAATATTTGTTCTGTCCTCCAGTCTTGTAGTAAAATAAATTATTTACCGTGATCATATAAAATTACAGAATTGCCCTTCCGTAACAGAAATTGTCAGCCTTACGCGTACTTTGGCGTTTTCCAGCTTTTGCCCCATATGTATGCATCTGTACATTTTTTCTCTTTGACCGCGGGTTGTTTTATTGGGTTTACTGGGTAAGGTTTTGGTGTAGCAAATATTATGCATCTATCTTCTACAAGATCACAGCTTATGGTTCACATAATACTATTTCACCGAAATCCAAAAATCTACTACTACTTTTACATCCGCATTGTGCTTTTTTTCCTCCTTCGACCGAGATTGTTGTGTTCCACAAGGTTTTTATCACCTGGTAAGGTTTTTGATGAGGCAACATGAAGCTAATGACAAAGAATACCCAAAAGGGAGTGTTGTAATAATTATTAGTTAGTGAACATTCTTGTAATTAGCTGACTAAGAATATACTTGTAATTTGCATCCTAATTTCATCTCTATATACGATAGGATTCTCTACTCAATAATGCACAACATATTTCCTTAGTCTCATTCTCTGTCGTTTCTTAATTTTCTCAATCTTTTTCACTTTATCTTTTACAACAGTTTCGATCAAACTTCTAGATGTGCTATGCTTAGAAAGTTAGAATAATTATTTTAAGGATAGCGTCTAAATTTGGATTGGTTAGTCTAAAAGATAAGTAGCGGTTGGTCATCTTTCTCAAGTGATTAAGGGAAGTAATTACCCATTGTGTTTACGGTTCATTCTTGATTGAAACCAATTTGCGACTTAACAATTGAAGCTTAGGTTGTTAACATGTTTTGAAACACATTTGGTGGTGAATTTTCACGTCTCTAACATCTCCTCAATATGATATTTTCCCAAAAAGTAGTGCTAGAGACACCAAATTTTTATACCAAAATCTTATACCGAATGATGTGGCATGTTTCAAGTCATCAGCTTTATTTGGAAGGAATAACTACATGGATTTTCTATACTATTTTTTTATACAAGAAAACATTAAAATCAATATATTATTTTCTAGTTTTTATCAACAGATTTTAAATCAATCAATCATCGAAAAAAAACAAAAGATTTAAAATCAAGAAAAATGAAATATTTGTTTCCAAAAAAAAATATCTAGACCTTTTACAAGGTCATCACCGTATCGATCAAGAGCAGATGAATTAGATGATCATATGTCATCCAACTCTATAGACATGTTGTTGGTCTGGTGATTATTTCTTTGTCACTACAACAAATATAGTCATTTCCGACCAACATTTCCGACGTTTGTCGCAAAAACACGCTATTTCGACCAAAACATTTGGTCATCGGAAATGCTTGGTAAAGTCGTACATTATTTCCGACGGACAATTGCTTGTCGGAAAAGAGTTCAAATATGGTCGGAAAAAGCAAAAATTTGGCGGGACTTTTTGGCGCCATTATTATTTCGGAGAGGAATATGCTTTCGTCAGAAATGCGTTTTTATTTGCGAGGATAGGTTTATGTCATCGGAAAAGGTATTCCTATTTTCGAGAAGAATATGCTTTCGTCGGAAATGCGTTTTTATTTGTAAGGGTAGGTTTATGTCGTCTGAAAAGGTACTCTTATTCCCGAGAAGAATATGCTTTCGTCAGAATTGCGTTATTATCCTCGGTAATAACAAATCATTTCCGATGACTAGAACCCTTGAAAATATTTCTAGAAATTGTTTTTTGTTTAAGACGGCAACAAAATACCGTAAGTAATAAGCGATCATTTCGGTCAAAAATACGCTCTTGGAAATAATTTTGTTAGTTATTTCTAAAAAAATATCAAGTCGAAAGGAAGAAACTATAAGCAATTCAATTCCTAGCTAAACCATAAACCCTAAGCAAATAGTATAGAGGAGGCCGGCCAGGAGAGAGACTTACGTTCTCTTCCACGCTCCTGCATTTCCCATGAAGAAGAAGAACTCGTTATCTATTTATCAATTTATTTTCAATTTGGATCCAAAGGGATTGTGTCTCAATTGAATGACACTACAACAAGGCTTGAGAGCGCAGCCGCACCATAGCCGTATTTCAAAAGTCAGTAAAAAACTTATAGTTATGGGGGTATGATATATTTTCATTAATTCATATAGATAATCAATAATGTATAACAACCTTGAAGGTATTTGCCTTACATGGACTTTTTATAACATTCCATTTAGATTCATTTTGTGTTGAGAAATTTTTCAGTGCTCCGGGAAGACCATGTCACCATGTCTAGTGGTCCTCCTTGACCAATAACAAATCGCCATGTAACATTCCTTTGACACATCACAAAAAGTAAAAAATTACTTCATCTTCCACTAAATTAGTGAGTTTAGTTTCGGGCTGGAGATTGAAGAGAGCAGGGTTCATTCTAAAACACCATTCGGAAAAAGGAAGTCCCTTCTCAAAACACTGTCCGATGTTGAAAATGGCAATAGTAGAAAAGCAATCATCTAAGAAACTCTATCTGCACATATCCTAACGCACCCCTTGAAAATGCTCATAACCCTTACCAGCCATGTTATTGTTTTTCATCTCTTCAAAGTCACAATCACCCTCCGATGATGGGCATCTCCATCCTTGTAGCTTTGTGAAATAAATTCTTGTTTGCATCCTTGGAGAGCACTAGTTGGATCAATAGAATTGTAACAATTTCATTTAAGCATGGTCCCATTCTAGGTTGTAAGATATATAAGATAAGCCAAGCAGATTAATTGAAGATGATTTGAAATCCAACCCAGTATTGTTGGCTGACCAATGCTTTGAATTGTCAATTTTGAGGGACAGTTGTCATGTAAAACAAGAGAACTCCATTAGATTGGAGTGTAAGTTGGATCTATGTGACGATATTAAAGAAAAAACCCAGATCGATCTTTGTTGGCTATTGCGTTCAAACACCCATGAGATCTACGTTTTTTCTTTTAAATGTTTATTTAGTTTTTTTACTAATTTAATGTAATAATTTTTACATTGTTGTGACGTGTTAAAGAGATATTACATGGCGATTTTTTATTAGTCAGGGAGGACCACTAGGCATGGTGACGTGGTCCTTCCGGAGCACAGAAAAATTTCTGCTTTGTGTTAAATTTGTTTCTACTATGAATAAGGGCTATAAATAATCAAGGAATTTGATATTAATCAAACATTGAGACATATTCCATAATGTGAATAAGTGGGGATATATATATATATTAACCAGTTAATGTATTTTGATAACCAATTAAGACATGTTAACTTAGATGAAGAAATAATCCCGAAATTTTGCCTTTCAAAAAAAAAACCCCCAAAATTTTAAGTTTGCGCCAAAAAATTTTGGAAATTTTCAAACAAGTTTCCTTTAAATTTTCAGCTCTCCTTTTTA
>NC_020496.1:22922620-22941649 GCF_000184155.1 Fragaria vesca subsp. vesca | reverse complement strand
TTACTTACTTACTTACTTACTTACTTACTTACTTACTTACTTCTTCTCTCTCTCTCTCTCTCTCTCTCTCTCTCTCTCTCTCTCTCTCTCTCTCTCTCTCTCTCTCTCTCTCTCTCTCTCTCTCTCTCTAACTTGCTCTTCCTCTGACCTCTCACCCCTTCTCTCCCCTATGGCCCCATCTTTCTCTCCCCAACAACATCACCCAAAACCATTTTCTTTCTCTTCCACCGAAACAAACCCACTCCCTCTCTTTCTCTAAAGTCCTCCTCTCCCTCTCTTCTGCCCCCTCCCTCTCCTAACTCCTCAAATCGATCTGGGTTCTCCTCTCCCCGACTCACTACCTCCTCTCCCCCATTTCCGCCTCTCTCTATCTGGGTCCATATCTTCTTCTAGTTTATTGTTCATTCGAGTTGCATAGAATTTGAGGTTCTTTTTTAGGACCGTTTCTAGAGATTTTTTCAGATCTGGAGTTGTTTGTTGATGAATTTGTTGTTATTGGTGGTTAGTCGACGACGACGATGGTGGAGGTTTGGGTTGAATGCTTTTCCGGTTTGGGTCAGATCTGGGGTTTTGGTGGTGGTGGTCGGTGTTATTTTGTGGGGTGAGCTCAATGGTGGAGCGGCTCGGTGTTATTTTGGTGAATGAGTTATGGTTTTGGTAGTGGCGTCGTGCGGTGGTTTAGGGTGGAGAACAACAAAAACGGAAATAAAAATAAAAGAAAGAAAATACATTTATTAAAAAAAAATTTAACAAAAAAACTAATTAATTAATAAATTGCTATAATATTTGTTACCAAAAAAATATTAATTAATATAATTACTTCCTACAAATTTTTTCCGACGGGCAACATTGGTCGGCAAACTAGGCATTTCTGATTACTAAAAACATATTTGCGACCATAAAACTTTGTTGGAAATAATGACTTTTTCTGAGGGTTCATCGGAAAAAGACTTTTTCTGACAACTACCGACGGCCTTTGTTTGTCGGAAAATGTCATTTCCAACGGCAAACGGCTTTTTCCGACCAAATCTCACCCTTGGAAATGACTATGTTTGTTGTAGTGTGTGTTGATGTACCTTCTTTTTATCTTTGTATATAACTTAACAATGACAAAATTTTAATTATAAGTTAACAATGACAAAAAGTAATGAATTGCAGTATAAGTATAGCAAAATGAGAATCCTATATATTGTTCTTTAATTCAATCCTTCAGTTTAGATGTTAGAAGAATAGTTTTGCGAAGAGAGGGGGGTATGAGAAAGAGAAACAAAATTTTGGTTGGCTCCCATCAGGAACACTGTAGAATTTGAAATGATGCTCAACAACTTAAAAGAAGAAGATATATTTTTTTTTCTATTAAAGAAGAAATTTAGGTTAATATATTTTTATTCATTCTTCTTTAGGTACAAATATATTCTTATCTTTTTATTCATTTTTTTTAGGTACAAATACTATGATATCCATATCATCACCTAATTAGTAGGAAAATTGATGATAGGCAAGTGCCACATCATTTGGTATTAATATTTGGGATAACTTTTTTGTGTCTCAAGCATTTTCCTTTCCCAAATTTAACTTGATTTGCTTTATTTTATTTCTTTGTTTTTTCTTATTTATAATCAGAACACACCCATATTACTTGTTTTCGTTTTCATTATTTCTAGTACTAACACCTTTTGTTTTCTTATGTTTTGTAAATTGTAAAAGTACTCTCAAATCTCAATCCCCGGCTTGAACGATACTACAATTACACAAGAAGGTTAATTGAGTGTTATTTTTAGCAAATTAATTAGTCCACTGCAACAACATGCCTCTTTCTGCATCAAATGGTGACACTGATATCGATTGGTATGTAAAGAGTGCGATATTTGAACCGGGCTGCATCTAATCTTTGCCAATTCCACTGCCCTACCACCCCCAGGTAGAACAAATTAAGATGTAGCTTAACTAACGACGATGGAATCCAACTTGGAAATGCCTGCTCATTTAGGAACAGTTTTAGAATGTTTGGTGTTTTCTCTTCCAGAAAATGATAATTTTTTTTTTTCCCGATGCAGGCATCAAGTGTCCAGGTGCACTCGAGGGAACCTCTATGCAGAAACAAGACGAGATGCACTACAATGAATAGCTACATCAAGGTAGTCAAGATTCATTATAGAAGAAAGAAACAAAAGAAAAAATAGTATATTTATGTTAAATTGGTGACAACTGACAAGAAAGAGAAGAAAAATGAGCAGCCTGAAGATCAGCAAAAAGCACCACAAACATTTGAACAATCCTTTCCCTGGGGCACCTATATCTCTCCCGCTCATCCAAGGAAAGCTCCTCTTCAATTCCTCTTTAATTCCCCAGCGTTTTCCAATCGGAAACGATTTCGAGGTCTCTTGGAACAGCAGCGAGGGCGGGTCTCTTTCCATTTCACATCGATCGCAGCCCAATAGATCCATATGGTCCACCATTCCCGGTCAAGCCTTTGTCTCTGCAGCGGTGGCTCAAACACGGGTGGAAGAAAGCAGGGGTTCTTTCGTGATCCATGACACGAGTGTTGATCTGGTTTGTCATCACCAAACCATTCAAGATATAACTCAGTTTGATCATGCTTCTTCTTCTTCTTCATATTCTCAAGGTACCCAATTCCCTCTTGTCCTTGTAACTGGCTGGGTTTTCAATACGGGACCTTCTACTTGTACTTGTGCAAAGTACTGGGTTTTGTTTGAACAGAAATGCAGCCACCAAATTGGGTTCCAAGTGAAGCTTGGAACACCCAACTTTGAATTTCCTTTTAGAACAAGGCTTAGGTGGGTTTGGTCCTTCACGAGGCCCAGAGAGGCTCAACAATTCAAAGAATTCAACAGGGTGTGCCTGACGTATTCAAGTGAAGAAACGGAGAGGTTTTATGGGTTCGGGGAGCAATTCTCTTATATGGATTTTAAGGGCAAAAGGGTGCCCATTCTTGTTCAGGAACAGGGTATTGGGAGAGGGGATCAGCCTATCACCTTTGCAGCTAACTTAATCAGTTACAGGTATCTGTCTATCTCTATCTCCAATTAGTCATGAGATATTGGCAGAACATATAGTTTTGATTTCTTCCTACTTTGCAGGGCTGGGGGTGATTGGAGTACAACCTATGCTCCTTCCCCATTCTATATGACTTCAAAGATGAAATCTCTTTACCTTGAAGGATATAATTATTGCGCATTTGATCTAACACAACATGACAGAGTTCAGATACAGGTACTTTTCAATAACTATGGCATCTTTCACTCTGTCAGAATGCTATTTAGTTTTTATTTGGATTCTTCAGAATTATATTTACACCCAAGAATGTGGGAACTGTATGGTTGAGAACTTGAGATTGAGTTTGGGTGCAAAAGGTAGCAAAGAGAGATCTATGTATTTTTATTCACATTAGAATCATTAGTGAGCCATAAGTACATGAGTGTTTAAACTGGATAAAGAGGCAGCATGAGCTCAGATTAAGTGATGCTTGGAATATAGGTAGTTGGGGATATAACCTTTTGCCTTTCATATCCTCTCTCCCATATAGATTATCAGTGTATCATAACCGTACAATGCTATGCGAGTATGCAATGTACAAATGGTTGTGGTTTCCGTAGAGTGATTTTGGGTTTAGACGGTAGCTGAATGATCTGGAAGTTGGGAGAGTATTGGTGCTTATATTCTTAGCTTAAGTGTGATCAAGACAAGATAAGTAAAGGTGAACTCTGGGACTGATTTTCTTTTATATAAATTTTAGTTTTATATTTATTTAAATCTTAGCAATTCATGCATAACCCTTAACCTCCTCAGCTCAATTGTTATTTTGTAAGTAGGAAGCCTAAGGTCCTCCTACTGTTTGGGTGTTGAATTGGAGTAGTACACAAGGGAAGATTATTACATAGTTGTGATTTGCTTCAAAGGAGAAACCTTTTGGTTTTTTCTCCCCTAAGCTGTGTATAACTTGCAAGAGGCAACTGAGAGTGTCAATCATTTCTGCTTGTTTAGCTCTCTGGAAAAGGGTGTTTATGGAATGTAATGTGAGCTAGGACTTGATAGCAAATTCTGTGACCTACTTGTATGCATGATACAGATTACTACTTGCAAGAGGCAACTGAGAGTGTCAATCATTTCTGCTTGTTTAGCTCTCTGGAAAAGGGTGTTTATGGAATGTAATGTGAGCTAGGACTTGATAGCAAATTCTGTGACCTACTTGTATGCATGATACAGATTACTAGGCGGATACTACTAATAGCGGAATTATTAATAGTACTGAAACACACAAGGAATGTAGGTTCGAAGAAATATATCTTCTCTTGTTATTGTGCAAAGGTACAATGTTTATTGTCTGATTCCTTCCCTCACAATAACTCTAAACAGGTCTGTCTCTCTGTTTCGCTCTAGTCTAAACAGATGTTGTCTCTGTTTCACTCTTGTATCTAGAACTGAGCTAGACACCTCTATTTATAGAGTCTAAATCTCTATAAATCCTTATCTAACTTGGAGAGTACTCCCTAACTAAGTTAGACAACTAATCCCAAACTAAGTTGGAAAACTATTCCCCTAACAAACTAGAAAAGCTATTTCCTTAACTAACTTGGAGAAGGAATCGGCTAATCCCTAAAAGGCTAGGATGCACCCGTATCAATGCAAGATACTGTAAAGACCTGTATTCAAATTAGTAATAGTTTTTATTACAATGACTCCAATCAAATAAGCTTTTACACATCTTGTTGCTGGTCTGTCGTTTCTTTTAATTTGAACACAGCCTAAAAGTTTGATCTCTTTCTGTGAAGTTTGAATGACATATACCTGTTCTCCTTATCCTATTATCTTCCTCTTAGACAGTGATACCAATCTTGTCAAAACGGCTACCCCTGAGTCAATATTATCAGCAGCTATGTTTGTATCATCCTTATCGTTTCTTCTCTTTTTCTTTACAAAATTGACTGCTCTTGCTTCCAAATACCGACTTTTCCAAATTGCTCTTTCATATTTTTATCATCTTTGTGATTGTAGATGGTTTTCTTCCCTGTACCTCTCTGTTTTTCTCTTGGTTATGTTTGAGCAAAACTCTTGGTCCAATTTTATTACTACAAAGTTCATGAGTTTACAATGGGTGAGTTTTTTAAATTCTTTTATACAATTTGATTTAGATAAGTTTTGATACCGGCTATTATATGAAATCTAAATTTTCATGTTCTGTTTCTTTCATAATTGGGTTTCTCAATTGAACCCCTATTTTGATTATTCGTATTCTTTAGTTAAGCTGCAGCACTTTATATATTGTATATCTGAGCTACCAGATATGCAATCTTTGTTTACATAACCCCTGTTATGCTATAATTACAACAGCTTATATATAGGGTGGTGCATATATATAATGCATGTGTATCTTTAGACCGAAGATGAGAAACAGACATTTATGTATTACAAGTGCTTCATCAGTGAAGCTGCTCTTATTAGTTACAAACTTAATTCAGTGCTGTTACTTGAATAAACTTATACATATATTGTTTTCATGTTATAGTGGAAATTGGAGTTCAACTCAATCATTCAAAGAGTGATGCTAGTTCATATTGTTTGCTTGATCAATCTGAATCTTTTAATGTGCTCGCTTGGAAAATTCAGAGTTGAAACCTATATTGGGGAAAAGGTGCAGGAAATTATACATATGATCAGTTTTGAATTTCATTGTCATTCTTTTGACTTGTTTAAATTGGTCTTCCATGTTTATTTGAAATCCGGATCTATCATAGATATACTAATGTGTAAATGGTTTTGTTTGACAAGTATTATTGACTTCGTAAGTATACACACACACACAGTTCCCTTCCAGAGCGGGACACCGCTTTGAAATTAAAATGTGGTGCTAACTCATTTCGCTCACTTTTAGGTCACATTTTCACATCTCCACCGTTCAATGTCTATAGTGTGTAGATCATTCATGCAAAGTTTCATCCAATTTGGAGATCATTTGGGTACCGAGTTAGATTAAATGAATCAACTGAACAACATCTGTCCAAACGGAACCGTTCGTGTAAATCACAATTATGGAAGCTCAAATGATCTCCAAATTGAGATAAATTCCCATATTTAGACATGAACGAAATAAAAAATCCGACCCATAACATCTATGTCAGCTAATGAAACTTTGCAGGAATTATCTACATACTATGTTCTAGACACTGAACGGTGAAGATGTGAAAATGTGACAAAAGTAAGCGAAATGAGGAGCACCACACTTTATTAAGCGGTGTCCCACTCTGGAAGGGAACCAATATATTTAGGTAATGTATAGCTGCTTTACAAATAAGGTTTTATATGAACTTCCGATTTGTATTTGGGTGCAGTGATCAGTTTGATTTCATTATTTTCATTTTACCGAGTTCATATGAAAGGAGACATTAAATCTTGGCAATTTAGAGAGGTTCTACTATATGAGTTGTGTATTTTTTTTTTCTTTGTCCAATGAGAGGCATAGCTTGTACTGTGTACTAGACAAGTACAAGCTTAATTGAGGCATTGATTAATTGGATACTGAAGCTTACCTACTTGCAATAGCTTCAGAATCGAGGTAGGGGATATGGGGAAACCATTGAATTGATTGGTGTTTCAATTTATTTAACATCTATTATGACATGTTGTATATTTATCACTTTTGGACGAAAGTCATGAAAATGTGAATTGTGGAGTCAATGTAAACCTGGGTCAACACCAGTGGAAATTATTGGACATAGAAAACCCCATCATATGTTTTGGGAAAATACCCTCGTATGCTAGAGAGAACACAAGTTGATAAATGAACGAGGAAAGTGAAAATTGTTAAGTAGATTTTGTATATAGAGAGTGAATATAACATCATGTGAACATACAACTTCTAACACACTTCTTTTAGTTTATTAATTAACCATGGTCTGAAGTTCTTTTTTCCTACTAAGCATAGGTTGTCTTGCAGGTGTTGAACGGTACTTGGAAGCATCATAAGACCAGAAACTAGGTAGTGTAGTAAGAGTGATTTGCCACTAGGATTGGATTGATGTCTTGTGGCAGACTCTGGTTCTGACAAACCTTTGAATCTTCTATATAGGAATAGCTCATGTTTTGCTGTTTTCATAGATTGGAATCAAGCAGTTGGTATGCTATGTCTTCTTGTTTGGTGTTAATTTTATTTATTTTTTTGCTGGTGTATTTAAGAGCTTTGGCCTTTGTGAATATCTTATCTTTTCATCTATTCAGTAACGTTCAGTTTCTTATACACAAAAAAAAAAAAATAGCCATATTTTTACTGGCTCAGCTCATTCACTATCTCAAACGTGCAGTTTTCCATTTTGTGTACACTGGTGCTTGCAGATACATAAAAATTCAGTAGAAGGACGGATATTGCATGGAAACTCACCAACTGAGCTCATTGAATGTTTCACTGAAACCATTGGGAGACCTCCTAAACTTCCTGACTGGATCATTTCTGGAGCTGTTGTTGGCATGCAGGGGGGCACAGAATCTGTACGTCGTATTTGGAATGAGCTTAAGAGTTACAATGCTCCAGTATCAGCATTTTGGTTGCAGGTACGTCCATCCCGTGCACCCAAAAGATATATGTTACATATGGACCATTGTTTACATGTTTTTTTTTTGTTTCTTACTTGATTAGATCCAACCATATTTGCAATTCTTCATGTTCGTATAAGCTTTGAGCAACTAAAGACTGTTTGTAATTATGTCCCCCGAGTTTTTTTCAAGTAAACTGAAAGACTAGAACTCGGTTTTTAGCCCCTGTCGTACTTCTTTCACAGGATTGGGTGGGCCAGAGAGAAACCTTGGTTGGATCACAGCTCTGGTGGAATTGGGAAGTAGATTCAACAAGATATACAGGATGGAAGCAACTGATTAAAGAACTTAGTGCTCAGCATATTAAAGTGATGACGTACTGCAACCCATGTCTCGTTCCGGTATATAACTTCTTTAATAACTAGTTCCTGTATAAACTTTCTGTTACAACTCCCACAATCACTCATTTTCACTAATCACCTTAGATTCAAAAGGCAAACGGGTATGTGCAGTCATTTGGTTTTCTCAACTGAGTGAAATGAATGGCAATGTCTCTCATAGAACCATCTGTGCTGATACTTATTTCAGTGTCATGAAAAGCCAAACAGAAGGAGAAACCTCTTTGAGGAAGCAAAGAAGTTGAACATATTAGTGAAAGACAAGCAAGGAGAACCTTATATGGTTCCAAATACAGCTTTTGATGTAGGAATGTTGGACTTGACACATCCAGATACTGGAAACTGGTTCAAGCAGATTCTTCAGGAAATGGTTGATGATGGAGTCAGAGGATGGATGGCTGATTTCGGTGAAGGCCTGCCTGTGGATGCCACCCTCTATTCAGGTTAGAACCTCAACTAGTCAACTTGATTCCCTAAAGGGTCCTCTAATGACCTCAGTCATGCTGAGTTCTGTGATCCTAGAGTGAATTATTATTATTAGGATTAAATACTTGTGACACCCTGTGATCCGAGGCAAACATTGGACGTTAAAATTTTGAATATTCCCCCGTCAAAAGTCAATTCTTTTTCATTTTCTCTCCCCTTCGTCTTTTTCTTTTTCTTTTGGCTGAGGAAGAATGGAGAGAACACTTAATTTTTTTTTTTTTTTTTTTCGGTAAAGAGGGAATAGGAAACTTAGATTTAGACTAGGGGCATTTTAATCATTTTGGTAACTTGAACGGACTTTTCTAACTGTCAACTGAAGCAATGGACATAAGTGTCGAGAAATGAGTAAGGTTATACCGATTAAATTTGAAAACTGGGGGATAAAACTGTTTTTAGTGGTAAAGTTTAAGATGTCACAAGTATTTAATCCGAATATTATTTCAATTACTTTAGTAGTAAAAAAATATCCTGACATACAAGGCTTTTTTTTTGGTTGATAAACATACAAGGCTAGAAGACTAGGGTTTAGTAGATTTATGCTATCAAAGAAAAAGGCAAGCATTGACATTTTGGATGCTTGCAGCCAACCTTTATACCAACAAAAAACAGAAATTGAAAATGGTGTTTCATTCAGTCACCTAGAAGTTAGAAACATAGAACTATAAAATGTTTGTTCAGAATGACATTGGAGGCAAACTTTTTCATTCAGTCCTTTGCAAGTCATTTTTCATTAAAAAATTTGGATAAGGATTTTGATCCTTCGGTTCAGGTGAAGATCCTATTTCAGCACACAACAAGTACCCAGAGCTATGGGCCCAATTAAATAGAGAGTTTGTGGAAGAATGGAAAGCTAACCGCGTGGGAAAGGAGAAAGATCCACAAGAGACCTTGGTGTTTTTCATGAGGGCTGGTTTCAGAGATAGCCCCAGATGGGGAATGCTATTTTGGGAAGGAGATCAGATGGTAAGTTGGCAGATTCATGACGGAATAAAGAGTGCTGTTGTTGGTCTACTCAGCAGTGGAATGTCAGGGTACGCTTTCAATCACAGTGATATTGGAGGGTACTGTGCTGTAAATTTGCCTTTCATCAAGTATCAAAGAAGTGAAGAGTTGCTTTTGCGATGGATGGAACTGAATGCTTTCACCACTGTTTTCCGAACACATGAAGTAAGTTTAACATCTGCAACCTGAAATACATGGGCATAATCATTATCATGATTCATAATCAATGATGGTAAAGTGTCGCACCCCAATTTTCAAAGAAATAATTTTCAAAAATTTGGACATGATAATTCTCAAAAATAACCCAAGGTCCTGTTGTTAACTTTAAAATACAAAACTCAATGACCAACATATCATATAAGCTAAACCCTGAGTCAAATATTACACAACTTCGTTTACATCAACTTGGAAAGTCAAGTGAAATGAAAACGCTCACTAAGAGTTTAATACAATGCGACAAATTTCAGTAACAAAAGTCCGACTACTAAATAAAATGATCACAAGTGTCTCCATCTCAAGTCTGTTGATCATTACGTGCAGGTCTAATCTTTACACTATGAATTGGTGCATGGGTTGTAAACAGCAAACCCGGTAAGCTAAAAAGCTCGTATAAGTAAATCTTAAACTACTAACTCAACACATTTACAACAATTATTATTAATACATGAAATAGTAGAAAAATGCTTAATAATTCCACATGAAGATTATCCACTTGCTCCTCTCACAATGAAGCACGTACCCAACACTCTTAAAAATAAACGTGTATCCATGAGTCCCATATACCCATAAGGTACCTCCCATGACATACAACGAACACACATATCCATGAGTCACATATACCTACAAGGTACCTCTAATGACATACAACAAAACATATGTATCCATGAGTCTCAGATACCTATAAGGTACCTCTTATAGCATACAACGAAACACATGTATCCATGAGTATCCACAAGTCCCAGATACCTAACATGTACCTCTTATGACATAAATTGACAGACGGACTAGAGCTTTATCCTAATTGTAACCAATCACCCGACTAAAGACTTGGTTCCCGGTATGACTGTCTAAACAACATTTCATAATAAGGCAGTAACATCAACAACAACTCAATAAACATATTATCTCAATATACACATTCCACAAACTTATATGCACATACGTAGATATTTTCACAAAAATAATCTATCAAGAACCAACTAAAGTTATGGTCACGAGAACCTTGGGAAAAAACATTTTAAATAAGAAAACTTGTTTTACTTACCCATGAGCCGTTGACGATTAAGATATTTTAAAACAAAAATCATTTTTCTTTAAAAGATCAACACAACATCAAAATGACCATAAAATTAATTGGTCCAAATGTGAACCTTGGTGAGATTTACTCACCTTAAAAATCCCGCTGCGTCTTCACAACACAAGAGCTAAGCTCAAAATCAACTTCATAAGTCACCTAATTAACAAAAATTTTAACCTTAGTAACTACTCGAAAAAAAATATCATCGCACCCCTTTAACCCAAACTTTTACCCGAAGGCTTGCCCAAAGAAGGGGAAACCTTCCTTCGAGACCTCCCAAGGTCGTCGATCACCCAAACAATACCTCTCGTAACTGCCAATTACGGCTCATACATTCGAATTCACACACTCAACAACCTCACACCACATCGAAGTAGCTCCACCTAATATGCATTACATGATCTCAACCTAGTCTTATAATATATCACCATGCTCATAACAACATGAACTAGCTAACCCTTGCAACCGAACCTACACACCCTGCTAGATGCGCCACCACAGGTGAAGGCGAGTGGGCCTCACGTGCCGCCCCACCAAACTCAAAATCTGAGCAAACTCCCAACAGCAAACTTGTAGATCACAGCAAAAGGAACACTTTTTATACCTGAGACTAAGCTCGATTCGGCCTTGTACTGCCCCAAACAGCCGCCACAAGCTTGAGCTTCAAATATGAAATTCAAGGTTTTGAAAACTCAAAATTAAGTTGTTTGGTTTGCACAACCACACACAGACGAAAAAGGCGAGCAAAACTCACCTGATGTTGTACCTCGTCGTCGTCTAAACGGCGATTCTGATCGATGACGCAGCGGTAGTGACTTCGGGTCTGGCTGCGCCACCTACGTTTGGTCGTCAGCCTTGAAGACTAGTACGGTTGTGTAGGGGAGGTCCGTGCGAACCTATAGGGACCGACGGCGTCTTTTTTGGTGGCTGGACGGTGGAGTTACGAACTGGCGAAGGCGGAGGTCGAGGTGCGGCGTCGGGCAAAGAGAGAGAAAGTCTCTCCAAAATTTTTGGGTTTCTCTGATTCACTTTCTATTTATACCTTTTACCAAAAATGGAAATCTAACTTCGTTTGATTACAACTTTTCGGTAAGACGTCCCTTTTACACATGTCGCGTGTCTACGGACTCGTATCGGCCGAGTTCTACAAGTATTTTCTGAAAGTCAACTTTGAGCAGTAAAGATCGAAAGACTTTGATAATTTAAATTCTGAAACTTCGACGTTAAGAGTCCGAACAAGTATTTTCACAAATTGACCCTTCATTAAATTCGAAACTATTACAATGAAATTGAAATAAAAAATCCGGTCACTACAGTAAGAAGGGTAAAAAGTATAACCTTGATGCTTTAATCGATTGGCAAGTACGTAGAATAGTTTACTTCAGAGCTGTGATATCTTCACAACATACTCTTAAGATAAAAACAAGTATGCAATGCCGATAGAGAATGAAGGTTTGTCTAATAATTTTATTCAATGTTTTTGTACCGCAAAAACATGTATGGTTTTATTTATCATTTGCTGATCTAACTATCTCTGTTCTGCAAACTAGGGAAACAAACCATCTTGCAACAGTCAATTCTACTCAAATGAGAGAACTCTAGCTCATTTTGCACGATTTGCTAAAGTCTATAAAGCTTGGAAGTTCTATAGAATTCAGCTCGTCAAGGTAAACCCTGAAATTCTTGTATACAATTCCATTACTGCCTTGGATTTCCGTAGAAAATATGACAAACTTCTTCCTTGCATTATAGGAAGCGACTCATAGAGGTCTGCCTGTATGCCGGCACTTATTTCTGCATTACCCTAATGATGAACATGTTCATAATTTGAGTTACCAGCAGTTCTTGATCGGTACTGAGATTTTGGTGGTGCCTGTCCTGGACAAAGGTATGAACAATGTGAAGGCTTATTTTCCAACTGGTAATAGTTCTTGGCAACATGTATGGACTGGAAAGCAGTTTACTGAAGAGGGTTTTGAAACCATAGTAGAAGCTCAAATTGGTTATCCTGCTGTATTTTTTAAGACTGGTTCCATTGTTGGAGAGACGTTTTTGAAAAATCTTAGAGATTTGAAAATTCTTTGAGGAAAAAGTCAGGCCATTCAGATTATATGGTTTTTAGCGTTTATATAATGCCTTTCTAGTAAAGGTTCCCTTATTTTTGGCAATTGTTGAAGGGATTGCTGACAGATGCTTTGAACATCTGCACAATGTGAGTTACTGCCATTCTTGTGAAGGTTTATTTTCCAACAGGTAATAGTAGTTCGGGACTTCGGGGTAACATGTATGGATTAGAGAGTGAGGGAGGGAGCAAAGAATTAAAATGAAAAGAAAATGTAACATGTATGGATTAGGGAGGGAGAGATGGAGGGAGCAAAGAAGAGAAATTTTATTAACATATTCCTAATTTCTATATACACATCCCATTTTTTTTGTAAATTTTTAAATCACTATTATATCCCTTTCTGACGTTGAAAAAAAAAACTACAAAGTTCTCCAATTTCTTCGGCCGCTGGTGATCATATAATGGCCATGGTGCTCATATACATCACTAACATCAGTGATATTGATCATCAATTATAGCTAGCTATTTTGGGGCATAGATGCATGATTAAAAAATACAAAAAACTCTATTTTGAATTCAAGCACGAGAATCCATAATCGTCTTCTTAGAGCTCTTTATGCTGTTGATATATACAAGAAGCTTCAAAATGTTGATCGAATAGGCAAAAAGTCTTGAAACTTACAAATACGTGCTGCTTCAAATATTTAGATTTATTTTATCTAAAATTTATCGGGTCTTTTCTGATACATGGCTTGTCAATTGAATTTGTAGATCATAATTTTTTCAAACTAATAAGATTAGACCTACGAAATAGAGGAGAGAGAGGGAAGATAGAGCTCTGGAGGGAGGGAGAGAGGATCAAGGCCTTATTGCAAGTGCAAAGAGTAAAATGCAGACGAGGTGAGAGAAGGATAAAAGTGGAAAAATTTGAGAAACTGTGGCAAAAAAATTTGGAGAGGTGTGTATTAATAAAGTTGTAATTTGTGAATAAAATTACTCAGCAAAGGATTGAAATGAAAAAGAAAATGTAGTATGATGTTATTCACACACCTTATTTTGTTATTCACACACCCTATCTATGATGAGAATCTATCATAAAGTTTGCTATCCACACACTTACTTGCTTCGTTATTGGTTTTCATCATAAATGGGGTGTATTAATTAAAAAAATTTGTGTAAGTAGCACCACTATAAAAATATTATTTTTCATAAATAATCTTCGCCAAGCAATGCAACTGTTTAAATAGCAGCTACGTGGGT
Source organism: Fragaria vesca subsp. vesca (assembly GCF_000184155.1). NCBI lineage: Eukaryota > Viridiplantae > Streptophyta > Magnoliopsida > Rosales > Rosaceae > Fragaria > Fragaria vesca. Next base: position 22,927,593 of record NC_020496.1, on the reverse strand, counting down.
CAACATCTTTCTAAGTTTTATTTTATTTTTTATTTTTAATGAGAACAGCTAGCTAAAATACTACCTAACATATTCGCTCAAATTGTCACACACACACACACACACACACAACAAAACCAACATATTTTTAGAAGGAGACTCATGCCTTAACTAGGAAAAGCTTATAACCAGTTCTCCAACCGTTTGTACTTTTTTCCTTTGTCTATCGAGAAAAACATGTATGCATTGGAAAGCAAATTACATAAAAAAAAGGATTAATTTCAGTTTACACACCTAAGGTTTATGGTTAACATCGTTTCACTCCCATATTTTTAATTTTGAAAATTTACCCCCTGAAGTTTTCAGTTTTCATAAATCATGCAAATTGTTGAAATTTCGTCTAATTCGAACGTTAATTTTGACTTCATAACTCACTAAAAAGGCTAAAATAGTCTTATAATAACATAAATCGCCTTTTAGGACATTTTTTCTAAGATTTGATGTTACCGTTTAACCTCCAAATTAGACGGAATTTTAACAATTGTGTATGATTTATGAAAACCAGGGCATTCAAATTAGTGCAAGGGATTCCTTTATTTAAGGGTTGCTTGACTCAATTTTGTTCACATCTTGACTCTTTAGTTTGTTGGCCTTCAATAGTCGAAATATGTAAATTTTTAAGCCACGCACGTGCATTCAATTGTGAATTGCTCAGAGCATCTCCATCGGAGATGTCAAATTGTTTGTGTCATATTCAAATTTGATATATGATGTGTTAATGTCATATTTTGACAAATTTCTGCTTCAATAGACATGTCAAAATTTGAAGATTATTGGCCAGTACCATTTAGTCTAGTGGCATAAGTCTCTTCTTATAAATGGGAGATCGTGAGGCGATCTCTACTTGGTTTATGGTTGTCATCGAAAAGTCAGGGCCATATGTTATTACTGGTTTGAGTGTGGTGATATTGACGGTGGTTCAATGGGATCAAGGTCGTCCGCCTAAGGTGATTGCAGCGACGACAGCAAGTCAAAAGCTAGGGTACCCATCTCCTTGGGTGCCCTTAGCAATTGGGTATGGGCTCTTTTTGGGCCTGGGTTCATGTTTTTATTTTTAATTTCCAAGCCTAATGCATACTAGGGTAGCTTTATTTGTATCGACCAAAAAAAAAGGGTAGCTTTGTTTGTCTTCTAAGATAGTTTGTACCTTACATGTGCCACAATTACGTGTTTATGACACGTAGGGTATAGATGCATAAAATAGTCTTAGGAAGTGCAGTTACATTAGTTTGTAATAGGATTGCTTTATATGAGCTAAATTGGTTTGCAATGAGCTAGCATGCATGTTTGGGGTTTGGGTCGTCTAGTTGTTCACCCGCCAAGGCGCCAACGATCTCATTCATGGTGTGTAGTTAGTCTCTTGCCTAAATTTTGGCGGTTGATTAATGAATCGACTCCTCATTTTAAAAAAAAAAAAAAAAAATCTGGAATTTGGAATGTGTAATGGATTAAGAACATTTTTTCTGTTTTTTTATTTTAATAAAGGGCTGGTACAGCTGCTCTCAAGCCTTCAAGATTAAGAAAATTTAGGATAGAATAAAATATTAGAAAAGAAAAGACTTACGCACCTCATGAATTTCAAAAGAACAACTATGTTAAGGGAAATTCAAGTGAGAAATTTGAACAAAAAAATCTTTTTCTTTCTTCTACGTTGTGTTTGGATAAAATAATTTCAATTTCCATAGAAATTTCAAAATCATAAGAATTACAATTTCATGAATTAAAATTTCTTTAATTAAATTCCATTGTTTGGAAATGACAATATTTAGGCTCCGTTTGGTATAGATTCGCTTTTAAAAAAACCAACTTCTATCCAAATTTTTAGATTTTATAGTGTTTGGTAAATCAAAGAAAATCAGCTCTTTTTTTAAAAATTACAGGTCACTGCCAGCAGCTTTTAGAAGTAACTTAGATGTTACTTTTAGAAGTAACCTGGATGTTACTTTTAGAAGCAGCTGTCATAAAAACACTAGAAATTAATATATTTTAACTTTGTAGCAGTTTTAGAACTAATATTTACCAAACACAAAATCATTTTGATTCACAATTGATTATTTTCGCAGTACAGCAGAATCAGAATTTTTTTTTTTTTTTTTAAAGTCACAACAATAGCAAACTAGCCCTTAGACTAATCTTAGTTAAATGAATTGACAAATGACACATATTTTATGAGGAATTCAAGTCAGGAATTTAAGCTGTCAAATTCCACGTTTATTTTTTCATGAAAATTGCTAATTCCATAGGAAAAAAATCCAACACCGGAAAGAGACCTAAGGAATTAAGAAATCCCTATTTTTATTTAAGTTCCCTCACGTTTTCCCTCATCCAAACACACTGCTAGAGAAATTTAAAATTTCCTATTTGATAATATCAAATGAGATGATTGGCTTTTAGGAATTATGAATAAATCCTCACTTTTAATTAAATTTCGTCTTTCTATCATCCAAACATACTCTAGTGTTTTTGTTCAAATGTTTTTCCTTAATATTATGTCTTAATTGTCTCATATTCATGCTACTTTATGAGGGGTAGAATATTTTAGTACATAATATAAATTTGGAATACAAGACGATGAATGAAACCTCAAAATACAAGAGAGAGGGGGGGAGGGACATTATGCCTAAATCCATACAGTAGGAATACCCTAAAATAACATTAGGCATGTCTACACTATTTATGCATTCTAGCAAACACTATTTAGCAAAGGGTGCATCTTTGACAACTCCATTTACTTTACAATTTTGGCGACAAACCGGAAAAATACTGCTCATATAGAGCCATAAATTACAATGTCTATCAGCTTTCCGGCTATGATGTCACTAGGAATAACCAATGACCCAAATTTTCATCTTGCCACTAAGAATAACTATGCGCCTCATTAGGACAAACATAACACATTGTGTGCGCTTACCGGGACATAGCTCACAAGTATCCAAATCCACTATAAAACAATAAAGCAAAAACCACCTAATTGGGTGTGGCTCTCCGTCAGCCATAAGAGAATGGTGACTTATGCCAACTACTAAAAATAAAAAATATCTTAAAGCAAAAATCATAATTGCCCAAATTGGGTCCAAATCTTGAACCAAGGCCCAACATGTGTCCAAGAAAGAGACAAGCCCACATCAGGCCAAAATAATTCCTGCATCAATTCTTCACTCGCACCACCATCGACGCCTGACCATCGCCGCCATTGAGCCCTCCCCTCTATCCGAGCACCGCTGTTGAACCCACTATGCTTGCAGATTGCTTGGGCATGACGACCACCGAAATCTGCCTGCACAAACCCAATCCATCAAAGGTAGATCGTGTTGGTGGTATGCAGACAAACCATCCCCGCTCTATCTCCGACTAGATCGATCTATGAGATCTGATCTCGGTATCAATGATTAACCGGTAGATCAGCCAAGCAAATCGACCCTTCATATCCAACCTCCACCATAGATCTTGTTGCCATCGATCCTGATCAGATAAACAATTTTCCTCTCAAGGATACTCAGACCCAGGCCAGAGGTCACAAGAGCAGCCATACAAAGCTTGGCAAACCACATCCCGTTTGACGACGACGTCATTAGGACGTGCCTCCAGACGGAAGAAAAAAAGTCAAGGGGAGGTGCATTCTAGGTTTTAGGTTTGAAAGAGAGGGAGAGGGTCATCTCATTTCTAGACCATGTGTTTGTCTTTTATAATCATTATACATACTATATCAATGATGGTATTTCAGCTTTGCTAAATTATTGTACACATTGATTGCCGATTATATATATTGAAAAGAAATTTATGAATGAAGAAAAAACATTGTCCATATACTCTTTTTTTTTTTCTTTGGAGTTTCATATGGTTGAGAGCTTCTATTCATACCTTTAAAAATGTTACTTGGACCTCTCCTTTTTATCAAGTATTTGTTAACTTTGTCAACTCATAGCAAATAACTAATAAAGCCACGTAAAAACTCTTCTTATTTACAATACACGTTTAGAACTATAAATTAAGATTTTATTCTAAAAAAATTACAAATTAAGAATCTATTTAGATAATGAAATCGATAGATCATAGATCGTTTCATATGAATGTGAAATATAGGTTCACGAAAAAAGAACTTTGTTTCAAAGACTAAGAGATGATGTATATAAAAAAAATAGTTGATGGGATTTCGGCTAAATAAGATAAAACTAACAACAAACGACTAGATCAATTGATTGTTCTCGACAAGATTCAAGATCTCTCTCTCTATATATATATATGAATCACTTTTTTTTTCAGAAAATATTTGATTTTTTTTGTTGTTGATCAAATTGTATTCTTTATATAATTGTTTATCTTTTATTGAACAATAGACATTTTGAGAAAATTCGAGAGGTGTAGATAACATTTTAGTTTTATGTAATAGTAAAATTGACACGACCCACCCCGAAATTTCACCCTGAAACCCGGAGTAAGTCGTGCGGGAAACACCTCCAAGGAAAATTTACCGAAAGATTGGTAAAACCTCCCTTGGAAATGGACAACCCTAACCCGAAAAATTTCCAATTCACACTCTTACTATAGCACGTCCAAAAATATAACACACAATTATCCAGCTAAATAAAAGCAAATATTATCCTTCAGAAATTCTAAACATAAAGTCAACCGACCGAGCACACCACCGAAATAATATACAATGATCCCAAAATATTCAGAGCTACTAGACACTAGCGGAAGCAAGAAAACACTAGTATGTTAAACAGGTAACCTACTGATGAAAACTGGCGGAAAAGCAGGTAACTATGCCTCGTCTCCTACTAGGTCCAACCTAAACTCTGCAGACTGGGCAATTTAAAACGAAGAGCCCAGGGGAAAAACATGTGGAACAGTTAGAGTGAGTGGACAAAAAATAAATTAAAATAAAAAAAATAATTTCTTTAATGCTTCCCCAATTTAATTTCTAAAGAAAA
>NC_020496.1:22908140-22917605 GCF_000184155.1 Fragaria vesca subsp. vesca | reverse complement strand
CGTAGCATATAGCCGCATTATGGTGTGACGTGAGCGTTGGACGTAAGCGTAGCAGCCCTATTTGAGTGTTAAATTCATATAGGGGGTATGGACACATATTTATACACCCGCCTGTCCACCTTGATGGCGTAGTGTAGCACCGCATTAAGGCGTGACGTGAGCGTTGGACGCGAGCGTAGTAGCCCTATATAGACCCATGAATTTATATAGGGAGTATGGACGAGTGTAAATACATACATATATTATAGAGTCTGAGAGGCTCGATATTTTATGGGATAAAAGTTTTATCGCTTGCGGCATGCATTCGATTTTCCTTAGAAATTAATTTGGGGAAACATAAATATTTATTATTATTTTATTTTTGTCCACTCACTCTAACGTTATTAAATGTTTTTCCCTGGGCCCTTCGTTTTAAATTGCCCAGTCTGCAGAGTTCGGGTTGGATCTAGTAGGAGGCGAGGCATAGTCACCCGCATTTCTGCCAGTTTTCGCCAGTAGGTTACCTGTTCAACCTACTCGTGTTTTCTTGCTTCCGCTTGTGTTCAGTAGCTCTGAATACTTTGGGATTATTGTATATTATGTGTAGAACTTCTAAAGGATATTTATGTGATGTTCGGAAGTGTTGAATTAAGAGTGTAATATGAAATTTTTCGAGTTAGGGTTGTCCATCTGCAAGGGAGATTTTCTTAATCTTTTCTGTAAATTTTCCTTGGAGGTGGTCCCCGCACGACTTACTCCGGGTTTCAGGGTGAAATTCGGGGTGGGTCGTGTCAATAACTCACTTCAATAAACTCCCCTTAAAATTCCAAATCTGAAAACATTAAAATCTCCCAAACAGCTCCGGCACCGGCGCCGGCTGCGCCGGCAGCGGCGGCCGGAGGCCGATTCCGGCGACCTCCTATTCTTATGAAATTTTAACAGCATCTTCCTCTCATCATGCTCTACAACTTTCCTAACTAGCACAAACCCAAAATCCAAACCTAGCTATGCGAATCGAACAAAAACATCAAAAACGCCCTAGAGCTTCCACCTCAAATTTCTCCTTACCTGAAGCAAACCGGAGTGAGTCCTTTTAGGGCAAGGCAGCTGGGTTGGAGACCTATAAAACCATACCAAGCTTGCCCGGATTGGTGGCCGGAGGTGGGAGTTCCGACGAAATGCTTCCCGGCGTCTCCGGCGGGATTTCTCCTCTTCCGGCGGGTTAGAGGCTCGGGGGCTAGGCCGGGGAGGGAGAGGAGGTGATGGGGGTCCGAACTGGGATGGAGTGGTGGCTGGTGGCTGGCCGGACGGCGGCAGCTGGCAGCTGGAAGTTTTCCGGCGGAGAGGGGCTCGGGGGAACTCAAGGGAGAAAGAGAGAAGGAAGAGGGGAAGAGAAAAAAAACTGAGGGGGAGGCTTTGGGCTGTTCCACAGCCGGTCCAACTACAAAAACCCAACCAAAAACAAAATAATACCCATTAATAACTACCCCTTTTTACCATCCCAAAAATTTACTCTCTTAAATCATAACTTTTTCATGCTAACTCTGATTTTAACACATAGCATGTCTACGAACTCGTATTAACGTCCTCTACAACTTTCATGAAGAAAGTTTCTCCAAATTCTAAACGAAAAAGAAAGTCAACTTTAGGGTCCTTAGATAGTCAACGGTTATTCAACACGGTAAAAGACTAAAATAATACCAAAGCAAATAACCGTAAAATAACTTAAGAACCGGGGTGTGACAAAAATAGCTAGATGTCCATTAAGTAGAGCGGTCCAAGTAGCATTTTTGGCCGGGAAAATACCCATTTAGTATTAATTTTAGCCTCTCATTGCTCATTCTAATGACAATATTTTTCATTGGCCCATTTGAATATAAAGTCGCTTTTTTTCTTTCCAAATGAACAAATTTTTACCTAAAGTCTTAACAAACCATAATAATTCTAAGACTATTTTGCCCTAACCCTTAAACATGCATATATATATATATATATATATAGAGAGAGAGAGAGAGAGAGAGAGAGAGAGAGAGAGAGAGAGTAGGAAGAGAAGAACGTAAGTACGGTACGGTAACCGTCGTTACCGTACCGAAACGTTAAACTTACCGTACCGTAACCCGTAAAACGTAACTAGTTTACGTTACGTTTACCGTTAACCCCTTAAACTTAAACTTTAAAACGTTACCGTTAACCCCGAAACCCCTTAAAAACTAAACGTTACTTTAGTTAGTTANCTAACTAATAAACTTAATAAACTTACTACCCGTAACCGTAATTACGTTTACCGTTAACCTAAACTTACGTACGTAACTAAACTAAACTTAAAACGTTTAAACGTTTAAGTTTTTTTACGGTTTTAACGAAACCCCTTTTAAACCCCGTTAAAACCGGTTTTAAAAGTTAAAAAACCGTTTTTACCTTAACCCGGAAACGGTTTTAAAACCGTTTTAAAACCGGTTTTTAAAACCGTTTAAAAACCGTTTTAAAACCGTTTTTAAAACCGGTTTTAAAAACCGTTTTTAAAAACGGTTTAAACCGTTTAAAAAACCGTTTAAAAGGTTTAAAACCCGTTAAAACGTTAAAACGTTTAAAACGTTTAACGTTAAACGTTAAACGTAAACCGTAAAGTTAACGTTAAACGTAACTAAGTAAGTACTATAGATANANANANANANANANANANAGNNANNANGANANGANAGANGAGAGAGAGAGAGAGAGACATGGAAGAGAGAGAAAAACTTGGTCGGAACCGGACTTCGGTCACCGAAATTACTGACCCCTAGTAAACATGTTATTGACCCCTTACAATAAATTACTGACCCCCAATAAACATGTTATTGATCACTAATAATAAACTATTGACCCCAGTAATTGTTTCCCGAAATTACTGATCCATAATAAACATTTTGTTGATCCCTAACTAGAAATTACTTACTCGAGTAAACTTGTTATTGACCCTAAGAAATTTTTTATCACTATATTATTCTCTTTTCTTACCACTTTGTCCTCTGAATTAAGAAGTGTCAATGATAAGTCAAATCAAAGTGAGAATATAAAACACAATCCAACTATTCGTGTTTGAAAGTCAAAGGTTTGAGTACTGACTATTGAACAATATAAAGTTGTTCTTATCTAGAATTACTAGACCATCACTATTTTACAAACACACCTGAATATCTTCTCTTTCAAATTCAATTTCAAATCAAAACAACCGGGAAGCACCAAACCATCACCACCACCTCCTTCGCCTAATTCTCTGACTCATTGTCATACCCCGGTCCCGATGTCGGTGGGTTTTAAGCACCGGACACCAATTCTGAGGTGTGAACGATTGTTACAAAGCGGAATGTAAACAACAGCACTATCTTCTGAGCTCTTCTTTCTAGGCTCGTTGTTTACCCTTTTTCTGGCTCGGTACAACTTAAGTACTTTTCTGCAAAAATATCAGATATGGGTGGGTGAGCATAACCACGCGTTCAGTGAGTAGACCAATGTAATATCACCACAAAGTCATGTCATTTTACATACACTACAAAATACGTATATCGTATACACATCACATCAAACAATTCATCACATCACACAATCTCTTCTTATTGGATATTCTTTCAATTTAGTGATCCCCACGAGAACCTAATGACCTTCATGTCCTATACCTCCGTGTGTCACATCCTTACTTCGGCATAACCAATCAAGAAGTTCATATGTTCCATGACTAGTCAAACAATTGATCCAACACATAAATATATGTAAACTCCACACAATTCACAAATTGACATGCTTCACTCGAAAAACAGAGAGATATTTCATAAATAGATCAAAATCATGCGCTTTTCGACTATTTTGATAACAAATAATAATATTTGAAACATATTACATAAATCCACTCACTCGTCAATACGAATCCCTACCAAGAACGTCGATCGTAAACAAAGCCTCCTAAAACGAGCCATCCATCGTTGGATCTAAACTAAACCTCAAGGATAGAAAGAGAATATTGATACGAACCTGTAACCCTTCGCGGATTCAAAATCGGAGTTACGGATCAAAAGTTATGATCCGCCGAAATTTTAGTCGCAAAACTAGAGAGAGAAACATATGAGAGAGAAAGTGAGGGGAGAGAGAGAGAGAGAATTTCCGGAATAAAAGAAACGAGGTTGGTCTCTATATAAATAGGCATATAATTGCCACGTGTCATCTTCTAATTGGTCCCAAAATTCCACATGTATCCTTATGCCACTTGTGACATGTGTCTGATGACTAAGCCACTTGGATGACGTCAGCGGGTCAGTTGGTCCCTTTTTCAAACACCACATGTCGCTTTCTCCACCAATCGAAGCTCACCATGTCATCCTCATTATCTTTCGCCCATAAACTTCGAAAAATCGTTAAATATAGCTCGGAAGTCTAAAAAATTCATCGAAAAATATGGCAAACTCGTGGCGACCTCTACTTTCTATTTCAAAGAAGAAAAATCAATTTTGAGAAATTTTGAAAATCGGGATGTTACAATCTACCCTCCTAAAAAGAAATCGGGATGCTACACTCATCCTCCCAAAATGTAGGCGATGCGCCGATGCCGACTTCTTTTTCTCTCTCACGCTTTTGCCCAGAACCTCATCGACATCGTGAGCAAAGACAACCTACCTCTCTCCAGCCAGATCAAGTCTGGTGCTTTACTTTGACGGTGGCTTCAACGACGTTGTTGAGGCGGCGACATAAAGAGACATATGATGGCCTAAAAACTTATTGCAGCGGAGGACGAAGGCTGTAGGGTTGGAGAGTCGTCGTCACCGAGGTTTCGACGAAGTTGTCGTTAAGGCTTCGACGAAATCGTCATCATCAAGGAGAGAAATCTGATGGAGAGAGAAATCAAATCAGAGGAATTATGATAAGAGAGAGATGAGTTGTTGTACATTATATTATTATAAGCTGAGGGCTTCATCGTCTTTTCTTTAAGAATATTTGGAATAGGCTACTCAGATTTTTTTTTTCATTGAAATAAGATTTATTTTTGACTCAATGGGCATTTTCCCTTTTTGGCTCTGAACATCTGAGATTTATGGCTTCGTTCCCGAGTGTCATCCACCCAAAACTCATCCCATATAAATTTACATCATATTTAATATTTACAAATCTAAAATTTTCAATTAGAATAAATTTTTTTTTTTAATCTAAAAGCTGGAAGGCAGCCCTCACGCCGTTATTATTAATGAAACCGCATAATACAAGGTGGGGGACATAAAGCCTAAACCCCATAGTGTAAGAATACCTAAAACCAATATCAGGAGACCCTACACAACCTATGCATTCAAGTAAGAACCAACTAGCAAAGAGTGCATCAATGGCTACTCTATTTGTTTTGCATAAAACATGGCGACATAATGAAAAGTTAAATCTCATATAGAGCCATAAAAGACTGTTTACATCCGCTTCCCCATATGCGAAAATTTTACTCTACTGTAGAGAGGCTGCGACCTTTGGACCAAACAAAGAACTTGCTGCCTCAATAAAGCAATCATGACACGTTGCGTGCGCTTTCTAGGACATGACCCACATCGCCCTATAGATTGAGTTATTTCTGGCATGTAGCCACAAAGAGTTAACCAACTCCATTTTATTTTACTAAAAACACAAAAAACAATAAGATAAACTGTCACACCCTAATTTTTTAAGGATAAAATTTCAAAAATTTAGGCATGATAAAACTCAAAATCTTAATATCCCACAACCTGCTCGACAATTTTCAAACTAAAAACAAATACTGGAAAAGTAAATGTCGATAAACTCATCAACCGAGTTAAACATTTAATTTCCTTAATTACATCAACTTCGTAATAAACTACTTTGCTCACAAGAGCTTAAAAACAACTACCATAAAATACAAATAAATGTATATCGTCAAAAACCCAGCTCCTAGGCCACTGCCTCAAACCTTCTGATCATCACATGTAGGTCTAACCCCTACACCATGAATTGGTGCACCGGGTTGTAAACAACAAACCCGGTAAGCTAAAAAGCTCGTATGAGTAACTCCTAAAATATTAACTCAACAATCCCAACATCACATATAATTAAAATTGGTAATTCCTGCATTAATAACTTAGTTCAAGAATCACCTAAAAGCAAAAGAATTCAAAAGAAGCAATTAAGAAAAACACAATAATTCAAAATCACTCAAAATCATAAATGAAACAAATAATTAAAAGGAAACGCAACAATTCACAATCAAACAAATCAAAATGAAATCCTGCAAAAATGCATAGTTCAGGAAATACTTAAAACAAGAAATTTTAAAAGACAACATATAAGAACATCATACAATCATTTCTCTACTCTTACGTATGAGTTCGCCAACACTTAGCCATCCCGCATAAGTAACCAACAATGCGTACTCATGGGTTCGTCAACACTTAGTCATCCCTCATGAAGTGCCGACTGACAGACTAGAGCTTTATACTGACCGTAACCAATCACCCGGCCAAGGCTTGGTTCCCGGTCCACCACGAAGGCTCATAATCTAAGAATCACCACTAAGGCACGCATTCAAATACTCTCCCATCATAACACTTATCAAATCACAAATTAATAATATAATCATAACCGTAACCAATCACCCGATTAAAGGCTTGGAACCCGGTTTGACTATTTAAACAACAATTCACAATATAAAATATATCATCGACAACAACACAAGAGCACTTCATAAATTATATCTTACCGCCTAGATATATTTATATAAACGAAGACATAAATATTCCCACTAGAATAATATATCAACAACCATATTTCAACATCACAACATCACATGATCGGAAGTCCTTTTGAAAGATTTATTTTTATCAGAAAACACATTTTCACTTATCCATGAGCCGTTGACGATCAAGCTTATTTATATTTAAAAACAAAAAAAAATCATTCTCCTTTTAAGGACAACTTCACAACTAACAATAACAAAATTATAAAATAAATTCGGTTCCTTATGAACCCATGTGAGATTTACTCACAATATAAAAATAGCATCATAATCATAAATCAAAACCATTACCATCGTCATCATAATAATTATCATCATAATCATCATATCATCAACATTATCATTAACCTCATCATCATCATAACAATTATCATCATCATCATTAACATCACAATCATCATCATAATCATCTTCAAAATCAACATCACAATCACATCATAATAATTATAAAATAATTGGTCCGAAAGTGGATCTTGGTGAGATGTTACTCACCTAAAAATCTCGTTACGTCTTCACAAAAGAAACTCAAGAACAAGCACAACACCAACTTGTCCAACACCTAGATAGCACAAATCAACTTAGTGACCAACAAAACAAGTGATTATCACTTACTAATTGCGACTATGACATTTCACTCTTGGACCTTGACCTCACTTAACCCAAAGACTTGTCCCTTGAGAACAAGCTTTCCTTGAAACATCTTAAGATCATAGAAAAGTTGACACACACCATGTCATACCTACAACAACAATCTCCTTAATTTTCAAAAGATTAAATAAGGGAAAACCGAATCTAATCCGTAAAGCAGTCACTCACAACAACACATACTAGCTAACACAGCAACTAACCCATTCACATTGCCCGGATGCACTTCCACGCGCCGCCAAAGGCGACTGGGCGTGGGTCCCACGCGCCACCCCAAACCTCACTCTATTGACACTCCAAGCAACCCAAAACGACAAACAAGTGAAACCAAGCATCTTTCATATCTAGAGTACCCGCCCATTCGGTCGGAGCACGCAAGAAAATTGGCCGGAAGGTTGGAAATCCTTCACCGCAACTCTACACCGTGAGCTGCGCTAGAAGACTACCAGCAAACGAACCAGGACGCCAAGAAGCGTCTATCCCGACTGGTTCCAAGCTGCGTCGCCGTCGCACACGGCCGGAATGCCCTCGGGTCGAAGTAGGGTCCGCCACCCTCCGCTGTAACGCTCGATTCTCACAATCCCTCTTGAGTCGTCCTCACCTACCTACACAGGGAAGATCACGCCGAGGAGAGGAAGAAAATTTGGCCGGTGCCACCGTTTGAGTCCGCCGGAGTTGGCCGAAAAATCCGGGTCCGGGTCGGGTCGGCTGGGAAACTCGGATATTGAAGGTGAGGCGGGAGAGAAGAAAAGAGGAGAGAGTGAAATGCGGGAAAAAATGAGGGAACCCTAGCACCTTTTCATAGATATACTAAAAATTCCCGAAAGCCACAACACTTCTGTTGACCATAACTTTCTCATACGAAGTCCGTTTTACGCGTGCCACGTGTCTACGAACTTGTATCGTCGTGCTCTACAACCTCCGTGAAGGAAGTTTCTTGAGAAACCCAACAGACTAAAAAGTCAACTCTTGACCCTTTAAAATAAAACATTTTCAAGGAAATAAAAACTCGACTACTTGCAGTCCACTCACTAAACTACAAATCCGCACGACTCCTACTTAGATAATTTCTAAAATAATATTAGAAACTAATATTAAATTTCCGGGGTATCACATAAACAGTCCATGTTGGGCCCAGGAATAGAGTCCAAACCTAAACAACGAACCCTAAGGACCAGAGAACATGCGCAACCAACCTCCCTCGCATTAATCCTCGTGCCACCGCCGACGGCCTTCCCATGAAGCCACAACCACCACACCACCTCTGCCAGACTGCCGCCTCCTAAGCCTGGCAGCCACGTCGCTCCTCGTGGAGGCCACAACAGAAGCTATACCATTGCCCAGATCGGATGCGAAGAACATAAGCTGGATCGAGGTGATCTTCTTAGATCTACTCCTAGCCAACCCGATCTCGTCTCCATCAGCCCACCTCCGGATCTGTTGCTGTCGACCACATCGCCTACCGCTTCGCCGACCAGACTTGCAAGGAAGAAACGAAGAACGGCCACCCACCGTAATCCCCATCTCCTTCACCTTTCTCAAAACCACTGACACCGCAACCGGCACAAGGCCGACGATGGCCCGTCCGACGATGACGGGATCTCGTCGTTGGACGGGAAACTCACGCTCTCTCTTTCTCTCTTGTTGTCACATCCCGACCCTTATATTTTTACCTTATTTACTAGCGTGATTATAATAAGAATTTTACCGTCTCGATCATTGAGTAAATAGTTTAATTGGTCCCTAGAGGGGTTTCGGGGACGATTATGTGCGGAGGATTATTCGTATGAGGAAAATACGACGACGGTAAAAATAGTAAATTTTAGCTAGTAAAAGGTAATTTTTATTCGGGTATTATTTTTCGGGTGTTTTATTTTTTGGAAGTGGGTTGATATAGGTTGGACCGGTTGGGAGGCCCAACCCATTTTCTCTCTTTCTCTTCTTCTCTCTTTTCCCTTCCTTCTCTCTCCCGTGCTCTCCTCCCACTGCCGGACTGTCCAGCCGCCAACTGCCGCCGTCCGGCCAGCCACCGGCCGCCGCTCCACCCTACGTTCGGTACCCCCACCCTCCTCCTCCTCCCT